>NC_079341.1:16126458-16431574 GCF_029582105.1 Oenanthe melanoleuca | reverse complement strand
CTCACAGAGTATTAATAGACTCAGCTCTGCTGCACCTTCACAATAAAAAATCCCAAATGAATGCAATGCTCTTTTTACTTCAGCGTCTCTCCACTGATCTGTGTGTTGCTCTGATATGAAACTGGTGTAGCAGAGCAGAAACTTGAATTCTTTGTATTTGAGAAGCATTTCAAGTTAAGTAGGTCATTCTGTTGAATACACCTCTCAGCATCAGCATTTGTACAATGTGTGCCTTCGCACATGAAATAAAGGCTTGGGGTTTTTTTATGGTGTGATTTCCAAGTGCTTTTTCCCCAGTCATTGCTCCTGCTTTTGTCAACAAGTGGATTACAAAAAGGCAAGAAGAACAATTTATGTGCTAATACTTCACCAAATTACATATTGTTCTTTCCCACTGACCTCTTTGATGTTCTTGGGACCAAAATTCTCTTCCTAATATTTATGAATTTGTTTATACAGCTGAATAATTCAACCACTTAGGAAAGGATTCTGCTCCCCACTGACTCATGCATGGCTGCTAATAGAAACCCAGCTGAGAAAGAACAGATCACAAAGCTCAACATAAGCAGGAGAGGCTGAGACCAGAGAGAAAGGTTAACAAGTTACTGCTTGCTGAATATATTTTCACTTCAAATCAGCTCAGCTGCATAAATTGTTCAACACTTATAATGAAAAACTGTTATCTGCACTATAAAGAATTAATGCAAAAGAAGGAAAATGCACACTGATAATGTACTGATAATCTAAATTCTTCAATTTTACCCTTATTAGTTAAAAATAAGCTTCCAAGAACTTTTTTTAAAATTAACTAATTCTTCAATGATAAAACGTGTATTTAATATGCTCTGTTCTGCAGCTATATACCTGACTGATTCTTTCATAGTTTTGTATTATTTACTTCTATTCTCACTAGTTTCTAAATCTGCAGCTTTTATTTCTCAGTTTCTACAACAATGCTCATGGTGCAGACACAGGTTTACTCTGCAGAGCTCAAGAAGCTACTTTAAAACACAGAATGTCTTCTTTTTTTTGTTCACTCTGACACAGGGAATTATTTAGAAATAAATTCATAGAAATATGACATTGCAGACACTAATGTGCTGAATTTCTTTCTCCACTGATGGCAGCAGTGTTTCAATTGTTTATGATACTTTTGCAAATCCCCCTTTGACTGTAACAGGCTAGAGGCCACCACTCACCCATAGCAAATTTTACTTTGTAAACCAGTCCAACTTTTTATTTACTATCTCTATTAGAGCTAATAAAATTTTCCAATTAACAGAATTTAAATTCAGTGAAAATGAGGATGAGAAAGTTGTAGTCAGTGTGATTTGTATTTGAAGAAGATTTAAACAGATGTTTTCATATTTGGCTGTCAAGTTTCTTGTTCTATTCTAAAAAGAGGAAAAGTTGTATCTGATCAATAGCTGAACAATTTTCATCACCCCAGGGACAGGAAAAAAATTTAATTTTCAGATACTGAATACAAGTTTATGTCTCTGCTTATTTGACTGGATTAGCTAATAGTATTCTAAGAAATACTATGAAGAAGAACAAAGATCCCCAAGCCCTTCTCTGAAGCCAAATCCATTGGAGGCAAGGAATAAAATACTTCATATTATCCTATACATCCCATCCTATCCTGAATCCTAAGCCTGTATTGTAATAGTAAGCTTTTACAAGACTTCAGATACTTGTGTATTAATGAAATTAAAAAATGTACAATAGACAACACTCAAAATAGAACAGAACCTTCTTAATAATGTTGCAATGGGAATAAAACACTGAAAAAAATTTCACTTTTTCAAAGCTTGCTTCTTATCTTCTGTAGCTATCTTACCTTCAAATCTCCATCCAACCTTATTTGATGTACCTAAGATACCAGCATAACAATTTTAACTGGAATACCTCTGCCTGGATGCTCATTAACAATAGAAATCTTTGTCAAAACAAAACGTTTTGCTACAATTCTTGTAAAATTCATGTATTGTTCTTTCCTATAGCTATGTCTTGATAAAGTGCAGTAAGTTACAGATATATCTTTTTTAGAAATATCAAAATAACAGAGGAAAACGAGTGCTTCCATTAAATACACTACTTTACTTCTGTTAAATCTCTACATTTTATTTTGCAAATTCACAGACTACTTCATAGAATCATGGCTGGACTTTTGAAAAAATGACAGAAAACTGCCTGTTTAATTTTGTCAAGTAATACTCCTTGTGATCGAAGTTATAAGCCATTAATGTTCCTTCTGGAGAGTGCTACATCCTTCTGTATTTAATACTATGTCAAAGCAACTAACATATCTCAAAGATTAATTTTCTTTCTCTTGGCACATGATAAAAATACTCAAGTTTTATTGCAGCAATGTAATAACTTCTAGCTATTCAGTAAGAGCTGTGTTTTGTAATACTGCCGAACATTTCATCATTTTTGAAATTGAAATTACTGTTCTTCAGTGAAGCTGCAGGATGGATGCAGTTGTGAGTAAATCTTGGTGGCACCAGTGCTTGGTGTCAGCTAAAGGCTCAAACACCACAGCCCTGCAGAGGTGCAGCTCTGCTGAAGGCAGCTCAGGGCACAGCACCAATGTGGGGCACTCAGCAGCTGATGCCATGAGCAGTGCTTCCCTATCACTGCCTGTCCATGGGATCCTGCTGTTACCACTTCACTCCATCAAATCTGGGGCTCTGCAGAGCTTAGCTCCTGCTACTAATGAGTCTTAAGTGCTGTGATTCAACCAGCAGCACCAGGGGAGGTTTTAGCCTTCCCTCTGCTGATTTATTTCACACATGTAGCAGTGATGTCCGTAGGAACAGGTGAATCATTCCCCTGCACAGCTCTGTCCTGGCTTATATGAACTTCTGATGAGAAAAGGAGGAGAAAAGGTAAGTTTCCATGTATCTAAGAATCAAAAGGTAGTAAATGATTCTCAGAAAATGATGATACACATCAAAATGCTTTAAATTCCACTTTTAGAGCAAATGGATTTCTTAGTACAATGCCCCAAGGCTACTCACACTAATCACAGCACAAAGTGCTCCATGGAACTACTCTTTGGGCTGGACACAATTAATTACAGACATGGAATTACTGGAGTGTATAAAACTGAACACTGGGATACCTACCTCACGAGTGCAGGTTATTCTTCTAGGATGGGGAGCTTCCTGTTGCAACTGATACACTGGGAAGAGGCAGAAGTTAAATTCTAATTAATATAGAATCATTGTGAACATTTTAACATTAAACATTGTGGTTTAAATAAAGGAGACTTTCTGCAAGGTTTAATGCAAGGATATCAAGGACATAAAAATTCACCAACAAGCAGTCAGAAAAAAAGAATGCTGCAAACCAAAACAGAATATTGATTTTCTTTACAACAAAATGATCAAGTAGTATGGAATAAGTGGTGAAATCAGACAAGTTTCCAACAAACAGATCAGCAAAAGAATCACAATAAACATAAACTAAAGTTCATTTTATGTCAAATCAGGCTGTTGTCAGCCTCTCTTCAGGAAGCAGATGGAGCCCAATCCCACTATGCTGGGCACACACCCAGGCACCTGCAATATGTTAAGACTTTACAAGAATCACTCAGAACTGGGAACTATCAAACCCTCTGCCTTTGCCACTGCTCAGTGAGGACCCTTCTGAACTTCTGAACTTCTGAAGAAAGAGAAAGATGGCCTTTGAATTTGCAGATCTAAAGACATAACAAGTTGAGTAGCAGAGTAAAATAGCTAAGGCCCAAATTATGACATACACTTACTAACATTTATATCTTCCCTCCTCCTTTTTCTCTATTTTTAAAATAAGCTTCATCAAGCCAGAACAGATCTTTGCAACCAGATGTAAATTTAATGCTACTAGAATGTGCAGACTTTCTAGTATAATACCAAAGGAATTACTTTCAACTTCTATGCCAACTGAATCTGGTTTGGCAAGTCACCTTTAAAATGAAGCTGTCAACACCAAGTTAGTATTTCAATAGTACACTAGAAATGGCAAAATGAACATTTGGAATTTTAATTGTTTAAAATTAAATTATGTTTCAATCCTTAGTACAAATACCAAGGTCTGCATTGTGCTATCACCTTCTTCAGATAATAAGACCACACATTAATTTTACCAATACATTTTGACTTAATTATAATTCTCATTTGATCCTAAGTCTTTTCCACTGGCAAATGCTGTATTTATGTGTCAACCTACATGGGAATGGAGAAAATGGCAAGATGCCCAATGACCATTGAATCATAAGATAAACTGGAAAGAAACATTCCCTTTGTTCCAAATAAAAAAACCTAATGGTTTTTCCAATTGCTACTAAAATCAGTAATTTCCATACTGGGCTGGTAATACAAAAATGATTTTTGAAAGTGATGAAGAACAGCACACTGGTATATAAAAGTGCAATTATCATTTTAGGCATAGCATTACCATTTATATTGCCAGCACATAGATTTCCTAGCTTCTATTGTAAAAGCTGTATTTGATGGTACTGGAGCTTGTCCATATCTAATTCTGAGAACTGCAGAGCCAAGTTCAAAGGAAAAAAAAATAAAATAAAAGAGCAAGTTAAGATTTTTCTGAATTTCACAAAAGAGCAGTGGAGACCCACAATCAGCATGCTGCACAGAAACTGGCTGAAAACTGAAAACTAATTCCCACCTTACTTCAAGCCGGGCTGAAAAGATTTTCTGAAAGGAAATTCTTTTTCACCAATGGCAACACCTTTCTCCTCTTCCAGTAAGAAGCACAACAGGCTTACTAGCTAAGTTAAAAAACAGGATTCATATGGCTCCTCCTCAAACTGATGTATGCAATTCAAACTGCTCAACACCCAGTTTCCTTGCTGTAATGATTGCCAGAGAAGTCAAATAAGACATTCCTCTAGGTCTGTCATGAGACTGAAAGCAAATCAAACCTTGGGATTCAGAGCTTACTGCTGAACCACAGGAAGGTTCACCATGGCAGGCAAACCATGATGGTGTAGGAGAGTGGGTGAACACAAACCATACATGCAAACCTTGTTGGAGAGTGGTGCACATTTCACATGCCCAGGCTTTCAGCTTCTCTAATACCAGATCTTCATTGGCAGCTTGACAGAGGTTCAACCTCCCTGTTACAGATTATGGTGTGGAATAAACTGAACAAGGAAGCAGTGTTCCATGAGTTCACAGGTACAGAGGTACAGAGCTGAAAAAAGTAATCAAATCTGCCCCCTTACACTTGCTCTCTTTCTAACCATGGTTCTCACCTAGCCTTTAATTCCACATCTCTCATTAAAAAGTCTCTCACAGCAGGACAGAAACCTTTTAAAGCAACTACATTTTCTCAAGTGCCAAGTCTCCTCAACCTTTAGAAAGCAAACATTTTCACAATGTGAAATGTTGCTTGAGCAAATGCCTTTATCCAGACTGAAGACACCAAGCTGAATATATACAAAGTAATGCAAATGTAAGTCTGACATCCCTAAACTGTTAAGTGTGTTATACACACAAACATTCTGTTTTCAAAATCTGCTCTCCACAGAAGACTCTTCTTTCTTGCTGTGGTTCCTCAAGTCTCAAAAATGTCTCACATCTTGGCTTTTCTCTCTACAAAGAACTAGACTTAATAGGTGAGCCACTATGGGAAACTACGATGCTCTTCTACATTTTTCTCATGTTCTCTTCTGTGTCCCTAAAGCTCCATTTGCACAGCCAAATAAGAGGTCATTCCTTTACATGGAATTATTTTGCATTTAAAAATGGCTGTTTGCTGCCTTTTTTTTTTTTTTTTGAAACAAAATCAAGAAGTTGTGAAGTTCCCAAGAGAGTGGCACTCTGATGTCAGGGCAAGGCACCTGGACTGCAAGGCCAGCTCCCCTGGGCTAGGGCACACACACCCCAAGAACTGCAGAGCATGGGCAGGCTGGTAGCAAACCAGACCCTTCTGGTCAGGGCTTCAAAAAACCTGCTTGTGATTTGTCACACCAGGCCAAACAAATGCTCTCATTTTACTACATCAGCAAATTCCTGAAGAAAACAATCTGTGTTTTCTCAACACAGCTCAAGCTCAGCTCTAGTAATGCAAGGCACTAGATCACAGGAGACCCAGAAGTTTTCAAGGATACCAGCTTTAAAGCCTGAATGGAGTTTATGGAAAAGCCCTGGCCTAGGCACACAAACTACTATAAGCAAGACAAAGCAGGAGTGGGACAACTCCTGTTAATAAATGGCAGAGAATCCACTCCTCTAAATAATCTGTGTTCACTTGTCCTTGGGGGCAGCTCTACTGCACCTATCTCTAAACAGAAGTGAACCCCTTTGCTGCTGCTTAAACTCACATTCTGATGAAAAGAGAAATGAGTCTTTTAAAGCATCCAACTGAAACTTTTCCAGCTCTGACTTGGGAAAAAAACCCAAAATGCTGAGATACTTACAGTAAGATTTCCAAACAGGTGGTCTGTATTCATCAGTATCTGAAAGAAAACAAAAAAAACTTAATGTTGAATAGGAAACATTTTAACACAGAAAAAAACCTGCAGAAGCACCTGCAGAATTATTAAGATAATATTGCACCTAGGTTCTAAGCTTACTTTTTACTATTATAGAACAACTTGTTAAATTTTCCCCTTTTTACTTAAACTAAAAATGGGAAAATGTATTTTCTTTACCCAGCTAGAATAAAAACTAAAGAAACAAATCTGGAAAGTGGCAAAAATGTAGATCAGAAGCCAGCATACTGTGAGGAGGAAGGAGAATGTATATTATTTTATTATGCATATATCTGGAAGTTTACATCAGAAAGATTTTTTTAATCTCAATTTATATTCCAATAAGTGAGTTTCCATGCAACTTATTCCTGCCATTAGCTTTTTCCTCTTCTGGATGGCAATTAACAACTCTTAAAATAAAATTAGAGTGCTATGCAGTGCTATGCTGCAAACTTCAATTCTGATCCACTGTTTCTGACCAGCTTTAGTTCTGATGCCACAAGTCACCAAGGCTTTCAGCAAGATGCTGTGCTTATCTGCCTTGGAGCTGGTGAGAATTATTCCATCCTCATGGCACCACAGGGTCACAAGCTGAGCCACCCACACAGTCAGCCTTGCTGTCTGAAGCCACTCCTGACTGCAGCCTGAGCCCTGTGTGCAATCATCTGCTCACTGGAACTACCTGCTGCATCCAACAAAATATGAATTTCTACTTTTTATTATAAGGTTACATAAAGATCAAGCAATCTGGGAAGCTATTGCTTGACTTTTGGCCTGAGTGGCATCTCCACTTGAGAGTCCTTAAGGTCTGCAAAACTGAGCCTGAAGCTGAGATTTTGCTTTTCCTCCCCTTAGAGTAATCAATCTGTCTTTTTCAGATACTTGCTGTAGTCCATCTCTCACACATAGTCATGTCTAGAATCTCTAAACTAGAGCTTAGTGGAAGGAAACATTTTCTATTTAACTGGCACAGACTTTGCCAGACCCTCCCAGAACACTCCCTGCCCTGACTGCACTGTAATTTTGTTCCATTTTTTACCCCATATTTTAGCTCTACGCATGAAGAGGGTGCAGTCCTTGCAGACCACCTTGGTGGCAGTGGGTTTTATAAATACAATTCATTATGATTTTATTATTAAGGCAGCACTCAGTTAAACTGCCATCCCCCTGAATATGATGGGGTTTGATCTTTGGAAGGTCCTGCAGATGCTCTACCACGTCCTGCAGATCAGCAAGAACACCCTGGAACTGCAGAGAGACCTTAAGCAGCTTGTGCTTCACTGTGGTAGTAAAAGCAAATCAGCCCAACAGATGCAGCCAGGGTTATTCATTCCTACTTTGATACCTTTAATTAAGGCAGTGCCAGTCGATTCATTCCAGAAGCATTGTAACATGATCCCTCAGCAATGCAATGCCACATGGAAAAGTGGCAATATTTTAAAGTAAAAATAATACCTTTATTCCCAGAAGACAACTCTTACCCCACCACCTGAATTTGCTTTTGATATACTCTGGGTTTTGGCAATATATGCACTAGCTGAATTTACAAATAAATAATTTAAGTAAAGGACAACACACACTGCATTTTTAAAATATGAGCTGACTGTTATGAAAATACAAACATGTTGGCAGTCTAACCTATACTTGCTCACACTCAAGCTAAGTGCATCATGGTCATAAAACTAAAAAGTGACAATATTTGTGCCAAACAAAAAACCTCAAACCTTGTTAAAGTCAGGCAAGAACAGCAGTTACTTTCATACAAGAAATAGCTAACATTCAGAAATGGGAAGGAGTGATTTATGTTATGCAGCTGTGCAGAAGGATTTTGTTAGGAAAAAAATCTGTTTGTGAGCTTTATTGCCTTTACAGTGTGAGAATACCCTCAGGCCATCCCACACGAGGTAATGAAAAAACTGAAGGTCATTTCTATTGTGATTTTTTTTTTTTAAAGTGTAGTAGCAAACATTAACCACAGTAAAACAGTGAAGCAGAGGGTTTGCAGTGCTTGTTTCTGAGCAAGAATGTTTCTGTTACTAAAACTAGATGAAATAGAATAAGCATAAACACCAGCCCTGTCTATTAACAACTGTTTTTAAACAAACCTGTTTTTAAAGGTTAACCGATGTGGTCCCGTTTAATACATGTAAAAGTATTTAGAAATTCATTATTAGGAAAAGGGTCTGATTTTCAGAAAGTACAGGCTTTCATGTACAGCATCTCCAATTAGGCATCTGAAAAGCACTTACAGGCATGATAAAAAACCCACAGAAAATGTGGAACCCAAAATACATTTTCTCGCTAATGCTGCAGCACTTTCTAATTAACGCAATAAACTCTACACTGTCAGTTCTCAGATTTTTTTCACAGTAACTCAGCTCTGCTAAATGTTTCCAGGATAAAATAATTTTCTACAAGCTGTGCATCAGGTTCTATCTTAACTGTATTTTCTGCCCTAAGTGAGATGAAATTCAACTTAAAGCTACTCTTCTCCAAAGAGAACTGATGCTATCAGCTCTGTCCAGATGAGATCCTACCCGTATGAAGGCACTGTGACCAGCAAGGACACTTTAGATCAGGGACACTGCCCATGAACATAAAGTGCAATTTCAAACTGAGACCAATTTCAAGCTGACAGATACTTTCCCTCAGAATTAGCTGGGCTACAAACACAGTGCAGATGATATGTACTTAAAAACTACACAGATTCCTCATAAGCCAAATTTATCATGGAAGACAGTAAACACTTTTCTTCATCTTTCTATAAAGCTCCTGACAAGTGTTGTTACACCAACCCTACCCTGAGCAACTCAGACAGTGTTTGTTCTTCCTTTGGCAGTTTTTACAGGCAATATTTAATGCCATCAGTTCACATATGTAGAATCCTGAGGATGATTATATGATCCAAGTGGTTCATCCTTTCTCACTTTGTTTCATTCAGAAGTGCCATGTTTCCTGAAGATGTACCTTTGGTTTCCTTATATTCTAATCATAGGAGAAATTCTGGATACTCAGCACTTGCTTGCCATCAGCTTCTTTACTCACAACACACTCCTCTCTTTTCCAGGACTTTGCCTTCCTCCAGCCTTAGCAATCTCCACCTGCATGCAAGATCTCTCCCCTCATCCTAGAAGAGTGCTTTGGTTTGCTTCCCAGAGTTGTCCTGTTAGGACTCACCTATCCATCCCCTCTATCTGCTCAGCATCCCATTCTCAAGCCATCTTGTCTCATCTCGTCTCTACTCCAAGGTTCCTTGCAATTTGCTTAAATGCGGAGAAAACAGAGACAGAAAGGACAGAAAGTCCAGAACAGCACAACAGTCAGAAATCAGAAATATCACAGTGGGCAATTGCTCTCTGGGTCCAGAATGCCCTCCTTAGAGCAATTCACATACACAGACACAAAAAAAAACAAAAAAACAAAAAAAAAAAAAAACAACAAAAAAAAAAAAAAAAAAAAAAACCACAAACAAACAAACAAAAAAAAACAAAACCAAAAAAAACCAAAAAAAAGAAGAAAGAAACTTTGCATCTTGAGCATGAATCATCTGCAATTAAGAATTGAAAAGCATAGACTGACCATCAGAAATACTCACTTCCACAGAAATGGGCTTCTGCCATAGACAATCACATAGCCATGTAGAAGTTCATACACAGTCAAACACAAAGAGAACATCTCAGATTTTCCATAAACACAAATGTGACTAATTGTGACATTACAATGTAGCATTTCCCTATGTTATTTTGTTTCTTTCTTATCCACTCCTATTTTATCCACTATATAAATTTGGACAACTGCACTACTTTCAGAGTGTACATTTTAATTGCAGATATGAAAACTGTTACTATTGCCTCAAACTGTTTAGAGTGCTTGCCTTTGTGTATTCCTTTTAAAGAAAGAATAAAAATGTTTACCTCTGCTTGAAATGGCTGTTTCTCTCCCCACCAGAGATCAGCCAGTTCAAGGGTAGAGAAGCAGCAGCAGCTTAACTCTGCATGGTAACCCCATAAAGCCATGTAGGACTTACAGAGATATTTCCTGTAGAAAATTCAGTTTTTCTTTTCCTGCATGTCAGTGGCTGCACCTTGGTCATCTCTAACATCAGAGATTAATGCTGTCTGGGAGGAAATAATAATCTATCTGCTCAGACAGCAGCTCTTACTCCAACCTTTGGTTTTATTTGATAATATCTCTATTGAATACAGGTAAGGCCTCAAGTGGGGAACATTGTGGAAGAGGCCAGTTCTCAGCAATGTGGACCAAATACCAACATGATTAGGAGAAAAAAAAAAAAATGTCTGATTTCATGTTGTGAACTGGTCTAGGACCAAAGAATAGTGTAAGTCACAAATATGAAAAGATGCAAGAAAGTATAAACATTCTTCCTAAACTACAGCTAGGCACTAACCAGAAAGCATGTGCTGTAAGATGCTAATCTTGCTTTGTTTGGCAGCAGCATATATAAAAAATTAGCCCCTGAAGACATTCATGACCAGCCCAGTGGATATGGCCAACAGACTCCTTTTTGTGCCTGAAAAGCATTTTCTAGAAAATTTGTCTCCAGCCCCCAGATCTTCCTTATTAGCACCTTTTCTATGCCCAAAGGATGCACATTAAAAAAATCACTCGACTTAGAGGAAAAAAAAGCTGTAATTTATTTGCTGGTGAGATTCTCAAGCCACAAAAAACAGCACAGTTGAACAGAAAATGTCATTTAATCTCTGTTTTTCAGAGTATAAGTGCCAACCGCATTTCAGAAACTAAGCTCAAGCCATCACAAAATGTTTTCAGCAGCAGCCAAGCAGGCCCTTGAAGTGAGGGCTTTTACACACTCCAACCAAAATAAAACTCAAACAGCCCTGAGCTAATTGAGGATGAATACAGCCACTGCCCTAGGCAGCAGCACTAAACCAGATGGGCCACAACTCCATGGTTTCAGGGTAAATATGAGAAGCTGATCCTTGGCTGCAGCAGCACTGGAAGCTTCTGCAGGAGTCTCTGTGCAGCTGGCAGCAGGAGGGGAAGATGAAGCCAGGCAGCTTCTGGACAGGGGCAATAGGGTGCAGAGTGCAGAAAACACCAAACCATCCCTGTCTGCAGCGTGTGTAGTGAAGAAGTAAGGGACACACAACTACCATCCTTCACTGCTCCTAGACAAGACCCTGGGATGCCCCTTTCTTTGCACAAAGCCTCTCTGCACCCCTCTGCTAGCAGGAGCAGTGGGTTAGGTGACAATCTGCAATGGGGTGGTGGGCAGGAGCAGGACCCCGATGCTAAGAGCAGGTGTCACATGCGTGGCTACTGCCCTTGAGGGAGGTCCTGCAGAAACCACCCCTGCCCTGGCTCAGGGTGCCACATTCAGCTGCCAAAGGCTGCAGAGCTGCACTTCAGCTGCTGCCAATAAACACGACAGAAAGCTGTGGTCACACTTTCTTACCTGGCAAGAGATGTTTTCTTAGAAACAATTACTTTTTCAGCATTTAAGTCCTTCACATGAATACAAAAAGGGAAATGATCCTCTGGCTCAATCCTGTCCTGCCTTCAGCTTTCCAAAGCAAAGAGGCAACAAACTATTTCTGACCAAAATATATTGCATGGGCTTACAGGACATTTTTAAAGATATGACACACAACTTTCTGGAATATTCCTTTTTTCTTAAACAAAACCACTGATACTGTTATTTTACAAAAAAAAAAAAAGGGTTTAGAAGTCATTGAATAAATAATGTTAACCAAATGTAATGTTGCTCTACTAGTGACTTAAAACAAAGACATTAATGACAAGAACCTGATGGCATATATGGCCTGGGGCCATATGGAAAACGCTTAGGGTTTCACAACCAGGGCATCACAGAATTTCCTTTGCTCATGGGAAGATCCCCAGGCAATAAGCACCACATTTCTGAATGTCAATCAGCAATGATAACTGATACTTCTACAATGTTATCTAGTCTTTGATGCTTCTTTAATGCTATCTTTGGCAGACAATTTCCTTTGAATTAAGAAAAACTTTCAGACACATCAAGGCTCTCCTTAAGACACCAATGCTGTAAGGAGCTTCAGTGCAAAAGTCTCCAAATAAACCACTGTCTATTTTCTCCACCTTCTCCAGGTAGGGAAAAGACATCAGACAGGCACCCAGTTCAACATGCTGGCAGCTGTTAGAGCTCAGAATGGACCTCAGAGGTGTGCAGACAGCTCACCCTCCCAGCAGAGCATCCCCTGCTCTGAGCACTGAAAACAGTCAATAATGAAAGCATCCCTTCAGTTGCAAGATGGCACTATATCACACACACTGCCCCAGGAATTTTTATTAGGGCAAAACTTATTTTTATTTGCTCTTTCATCCTCTCGTGCTTTTGCTTTTACCACTCCAAAAAAGTACAACTAGGTTTCTAATTATTACTGGAGAAAAAAATGATTAAGTGAAAGTCAGTGTGAACAATGCCCCAGAAAGCTACAAGGGCTAATGGCATTTCTCTGATGTGACCAAGGGGGAGACAAGAAAGCACACTCAGCAAAAGTGAAGGGGCCTAAAGAAGGGCATGCTCTGATAATTACATCAGTGCTGAGGGGAAAAGAAAAAATGGATCTCACTGCCATCCTGTTCTACAAACGTCTGATCTGGCAACAATAAATTCTCTGGGAATGTTTCTAATGGGGTTGAATGAGAGACCCACTGAAAACAGCCAGAGTTCAATGCCTTTTATGAGCAGTTCTACTATTATTGCCTCTTTATGAATGATGGGAAATTTTAAGAAGTAATATTTTGCTTATCACAAGCACTGCTGCAGTGAAATGAACTCATCCTCTAAGTGATTAGATCAGGTTGCAAATCATTCATTTCTAGATTTTCATTTAACCAATGCAAGGGAAGCAAGTATTCATTTTTCCACCTCTTTGCCAGACAAAATACTGGCATATGACTGTATAAGTAATGAGAAATAAAAAATGTTTAAACCCTTTACAGCCAAAAAATTAAAATCAACCTTAAATTTTAAGGTGAAATTTTCACATATGCAACGGTAACAAGCAAAACATAGTTGTTTTTCCTCTTTCTCTTGACAGTAATTTAATGGAGGGGTGGGGAAATACCCCATGAAAGCACAGGTAGCTTACTGTTTAAGATAAGTTTCAAAACATCTAGTATTATTTCTTAGCGTTGCTGGAAGTATGAAAATTTGGCTCTCAGAGAGGTAAAAAGATGACAAGTGCCACCTTGTGGGCATTTAATAAAGACAGAATTTAATGCTGCTTTCTGTTTCCAGGGGGCTATGTCAGTCTCCAGACAACAGGCTGCTGATTTTCATTATTACTGGGAACACTGTCTTTGCTCTCTAAGAGAAGCCAGACACGATGGGAATTGCTTCCTGACATGGCTTTGCAGGTCAGTGCAGGTAAAACAACAGTCAGGACAAAGGCTCTCCTGTAACCTTCTGATTCACACCACCACATGTATTCTGACATGTCTAATTTACAGTAAACAGCTCCCAGCTGAAGATGTTGTCAAAATCAAATATGCCTCTCTAACGTATTTATTTAAAAGAAAAAGAGCATGTCTATTTTTTTTTTAATTCATTGTGACAAAAGTGACCATGTCTGTCTGCAGCCCTGAAGAGATGGATCAATGAGTTTGGCAGTTTCCCATCCTCCCTATGACTTATTTGAAAGGTCTATTTCAGACTAATTTTGCAAGGTCAAAATTTTCAGGAATAGCCTTTATTGGATGAATTGCCTGTTTTAGATTTAATAGGAAAATTTTCCAAGTGTCTTTTAAATCAGTAAAGCAATCTCTTGCCCACTATAAATCTGGAGTAACGTCAGGTTACACAAGATTCACACTGCAATCAGATTTCTTTGTTTTTAAACCCAGACTGGTTTTCTTTGTAGACACTGTTTTGGTCATGGCTATTGAAGTTTGTATGGAAGGCTGGAGAAATATCTGTTGAGGCTATTGCTCTTATACTGTCTCATTCCAACCATAGCAAGGGATAATACAGGAGAAAACATTTACCCTTTGACATTTCCTTTCCTATTTTTCCTTCTGCAAATCCTTCTTTGTCTCCTATTTTAAAAGTCTGCCTGCACAGAGACAAAGCTCATTTCCCATCTCTTGCTTCACTTCTTCCAAACATTAATAATACTAACAAGGGCACATCAGTTTTACCATAACTTCAAGCCAGTGACAACTGTTATAGCCACAGCCTCAAGGCATTCACAGAAACACTTTTTTGTCTTCATTTCTCTAACACATCTAGCAGGGAATATTGATTGGAGTTTGATTATACAAATATTCTGAACAGTTACCCTACTAGTGAAAAAGAAAAACATGATAAGGTATAAAAGTGTCTTCTAGCTGTAAATTGTTCTCCCCTGAATAAGTCTGCCCAGTCAAAGTTGAGCAGAAGAGACCCTAAAAAAAAGGACAAGCCCTTTTGAAATACAACCCCTCCATCCACTCCATAATGCCCTAATTTGCTGAATGGGGACACATGCTTTATCACTGTTTGCTTGGCTGCTTTGATTTGTTTTTCCACACACAACACCAACATAAGGAACATAAGTTCACTTTCCTACTCTATAACATACCCTTAAGTAGAGCATTGTGGCTTTACCAAAAGCTAAACCCCAATAAAAGAGCACAAGACTGACTCTGCCACCTTATCTCTTGGTAAAAACCTGCTGAGAAGTTGTCCACCCTTGCATTTCAGATCAAGATACCTGCTGTGCATTCATTAGCCTCCTGGGGTAAAAAAAACCCTAAACCAAACCACCCATTAGCAGCCCAAGCAAAAAATCAGAGCTTTTCAGAGAAAATTAAGAGCAGACCTGATTCCTGACTGCTGTTACAACTGGCATCAAGACAGACTCCCATGCTCCAAAGCACATCTCACCAACTGTGTCAGATGGTCAAATAGATGTAGCTTCTCCTTCCTCAAACTTGACCCATTTAAACTCCCAGACCATCAAGTTATAACAAGCCTATTATGATTCATATTACAAACAGATTTTTCATTTTCTAAAACAGTTGTCAATAACACACACCATTGCTCAGGCAAAAATATGGTTTGCATTTACGTCCTTATTTTCAGAACAGATGCAACTACCAACTAAAGTACCCCTGCCCAGGATCATGATTGTTTTTTATAGTGCCATGAAGGAAAGTCCTAAAAATATTGGCAGTATCTGAGACAGGAAATGGAAAAAATGCGGTAGGATGCCTTTTTTAAAATTGGAATTAAAGTTTTTATTCCAAAAGGCATTCTCTGGTTGCTGTGAGCTTCTCCCCAGTCTGAGATGTACCACTCCTTACCTCCTCAGTTCTCATATAAAACATTCAAGAGGCCTCCAAAGAAATGAATTAGGATGCTCCAGGTAGAAAAGCTGAAAACTTCACATTTCTTTTTGGCAATGCCATGGCTCACTATTATAACTGCAGCCAAAGAACTGTAGCGAAAACTTTTCACCCAACAGCCACTCCCTGTTTATAGCATCACATCCATCTTCTTCATAATGATTTTCCTCCTTGGCAGGCTCATCTGCTGCACTAGGCAGGAACCAGACAAAGGAGAGAGAGCAGGGCCAGTCCATGGAGAAGCTGTGCTCTGGCTCCACTCCTGCCCCACCCAGCACACTGTGGGATTGGAGCAACAGCCAAACGGGGCTTTAGCAGCTCTGCAAGCACTGAGAGGTTTTTTGCATAGGCTTCCCCTTTGTCCTCAGCTCCTTCAGGGTTTGGGAGGAGAAAAGCACATCAGGAAAGCTGGGAACAGGCTGCTGGAAGGAGAGCTGAACAGAGATTTAGTACTGCCCTGAAGGAATGGGAGAAATAGCTGGAAAGCTTGGTATGATGCTCAAGAGATAATCTCCAAGTCCTTCTTCAGGTAACTCCATGTTTCTTTCCCCCTACAGCGGATGGTTTTCTTGTCTCTGTTTTGAAATTGTTTTCTTTCTCCTTTTTTTCTATTATTTAGAAGAAAGACAATTGGTCCATAAGTAATGGAAACATGGGTTATCAGCTCTCATGTTATCTTGGCACTACATTAAACAGGTTTTCAACAATTATTAGCTGCATTTCTAAGATATCAAAATTCCATACTGGAACTAAGATCCCATGGAAATGTCCACAGTGAAAAGCAGACTTAGTCCTACATAATAAGACATCAAACAGAAAAAAGGAACAGTATCATTGTCTCTTTTATGGTTCTTCAGCCCCACTTTGGCTTCATAAAAAGAACGCTTTCGTGGCAATTGACAGCACAGGGAAACACATATGGACAGACACAAGGATAGTGATGGGATGAGACAGATCAAAAACCCATTTTAGAATTTAAAAATGGTCCTGGCCTGAGACAGCTTGGTGAAAACTGCTGTGAGGCAGAATGTTGCAAGCAATTGTCAGAGACTGTGATACACAGGATTTCTGTACAGAAAGAAGGGCAAATGCTAAGACAGCTCTGAGACATGGCAAGCCCTGCCTGTGTCTTGCACAGCAGTGGGAGAAGGAAGATGCCAGTTTTTTACATTTAAAAGTCATGACTAACAGCAGCATCAACAGCACCCCACCATAAGCACCAAAAAAGCAATAAAAAAAGATCTTTCTGCTTTTGACAGACGTTTCTACTAAGCAAGAAAAAAAGCCAACAAGATGAGTTAGCCAGAGTGAGCTCTCTCTCTGACAGAGCAGTCTCATCTCAGAGGCTCCCTGGGTTCCTGCCCCAGGAGTGCTGCATGCTCTGTCCCACCCTGGGGCTCACTATGCTTTGGGACAGCTAGGACACGGGCTACAGTTCAGCTCCAGCTAATTCTGAGCCTGAAAAAGAGCAAGGCAAGACTAAATTCTCATCTTTGATCTAATGCAGGTGGATAAGGGTGGGGGTATCTTCTTAGTATAGAACAATTTCAATAAAATATAAGGAAAATACAAGATGCTCCATCGAGTTACTGCTGTGCTTGCTGCTCTGCCACTGAGGAGGGGCACACAAGGGAGCTGGGAGGGGACTGTGACCACAGCTTGCTTTGACATGACATGGCATTGGGCAGACACACAGGTCAGCCAGGAACATCCTGAGCACCGCAATAAAGCAACAGCACAGCCACAGGCACATGAGCTCACCACTGGAAATGTTTCTATTAAACCACTGAAGATTTTCCTCAACATTTGTTAAGTCGCATTTATAAATATACTGGGGGGGGGGGAAAAAAAAAAAGCCAGAAAGGAAATCAGTAGAATTAATTGCTGTGTCAAAATCATGCTTCCTTTATTGGAAGGATGAACCCACATGGGCACATTCCGCCTGTAAGAGAGAGGTGAGGAAGAAGTACGTCCTGCTTGAAGCTTTTTTGTAAGCTTTTCAGCTTTTTTTTTAAATGAAAAATTATCCAAGATTCCACTGAAATACTGTGTCCAGATTCACATGAAAACCATAAAGCACAGCTGAAAAACACTGGAAGACTGGCCCTACCAAATAATTATCAGCAACTTTTAAAGTCTGCAGTCTGCTCTGGACTGCTTGTGTATCAAATACTAATTCAGCATTGAGGAGACTGACTTGTACCCTGACAGGCAATGGTCAGGTGCTGCACTGAGGCACTGAGTTTGTTTTCCAGAACTGTTCTCTTTTGTTCACAGTCCCCTATTTACATCACACAAAAATAATTTAGTCTCTCCTTACCCATTGCTGCAGCAGTACTCTAAAACTTTCCTACATTAAATATATTACTGTGAGGGTGCTGAGGCACTGGCACAGGATGCCCAGAGAAGCTGTGGCTACCCCATCTCTGAAAGTGTTCAGGCCAGGCTGGACAGGGCTCTGCTCTAGTGGAAGGTGTCCCTGTCCCTGGCAAGGAGTGTTAGGAACCAGATGACCTTTAAGGTCCCTTCCAGCTGAAACCCCTCTGTGATTCTATGATGCTCTATTGCATTTTCTATATAATTTAAACAGTTGCAGCTGTGGTAGCACACCACAATGCAGTGGGCAACAAAACAGCTCTAGTATTTAGGAAGCAGAGTTTTACCTTTGTGTTTAGAGTGAAATTTCACACAAGTAAGTGGCCTTGGGATATTCTTTTTCTAATCAAGAGCAGAAAAAAATGTATTTTTATTTTAGCTTCTTAAATGGCAAGACTGCTCTTGCATCGAAGGAAGCAGGAAGGAGATGCAGATGAGGACTGTAGCAGAGAGGAAATCACCACCTCCCACCAGCATCAGGAGTCCAGACCCAACCACGTGATGTTTTCAGCAGAGGCAGATCCTGCCACCTGCACCTGCAGCTGGATGTGACAGTGGGCTTCCTTACAGAACTGACAGGGACCCAAAGGAAGTGACCTGCTCACTGAGAGCAGGAAGGTCTAGCCTGCAACTTCTTCAGACATCCACAACCAGAGGATGCAGTTTTCCTAATGCATTCTCCCAAGAGACTAAGATTCATTCACATGAAAAACAGACCACTTTATCACATCCTATCAGCATTAACAAAATTTTAACCAAAAGCAAGCCAGCCCTGACATGACCACCCTTCCATGATGCTTATCACAGAACAGCTAATAAAGTCACGAAAATAAATTCAGGGATGGATGTACCAAAATATATCATAGAAATTAGACTCACAGGGGAATAAATAGAATTTTATGTGCACAATTTCCAGTAGCTTTGAAATCACTTCATATATATAATTTTCATTTTATATACCTTTTTCATTCAGTGTGCAGTAATTGTCAAATGCCAACATTCACAGAGGCTGCTGCACACACAGCAATACTATTGGCTTCCCAGCTGGGTGTGACCAACCTTTCTCCCTCCCCCTGACTAGAATCAGGGCAATGACCAATCACCCACTCCACACACAGCCAAACCCCCAGAACAGAATGGAGAACTGCAGGAACTCTTCCCAGCATCTTCCTGGGCTTGGCCAGCAGGAGTGCTTGAGGCCCAGATGTTATGCAATTACCAAGTCCTAGCTATACTGTTAAATGCTTTAGAAGACCAAATATTTCACAGACCTTAAATGGCACTTCTCCTTGTTTCAACACAGGCTCAAAAAAGCAACATCTAGATGGTTTTTAATTTTCTGCCATCATTTGTGAAGATGTACAAACCAGATACAATCCATGGCACTGAAAGAATAACCAAGCCAGTTTATGATTTTATGAGGGAGGAGGAAGCATCTCATCTGCTAAAATCTGCAGAAGTGCCCTTGGGCCAGGTCTCAGGTCTGTTTCATTCCATTGTGGAGATATTAATGTGCAGAACTGTACAGTCTCTGTCCACAGGGTGGAGCAGCTCAGTAGCCTGAGCTGTGGATGCTACACCCCACAGTCAGAAAAACCAGAATTGTCCAACAATGCTCATTCAGCTTAGACTGCAGAGAGCAGCTCCCTGTGTCTGCACCCCTGGGGGATCCTGATTAATCTGCCCTTATTCAACAAAAATAGCACAGTCTTCCAAAAGGCTTGTGCTTTGAGCTTACTGATTAGAGAAGTATTTAAACTATTATTATAGTTGCCACTGTGAGTAAACACAATCTTTTCTTGACACCGAGATGTTTTTTCTGTCAATGGAAAACTTTTTGTTTTCCACCCAAAAAAAAACCTGTTAAGACCTCTCAGAGAGAATTAGTGAGAGAATAAAGCCCCAAAACCTGACAAAGCAAAAAACATCAGCTGAGTCCAAAACAAATAGAAGAAACTCCATGTTTATACCTGAAACATCTGCCCTTGGCCAATGTGAAGTGTACATCAGGAGCTTCCCAGATCCTCACATTCAGAGTGTCTTTCACTTCAGCATCATCAGATGAGATTCTGTATTACACAGACTGTCTCTATTCTTAGTGGATCTGCTGGTGTCAAGAAGGGGTGCAACTGTTCAATGATGTGCCTGAGCTGATGATAGCATAACAGCATCTCCTTGGAGAAAATAAAAAAATCTCACCTTAATTCATTACTTGAGCACACAACTGGACACGTCCTTACCAGTTTCAGCCACAATCCTCAAACATCTGATTTCTTTAGATTGTTATACAATACTCACAACTGACATGAAACACAATTTTGTACTAGCTAGTGTGTGAAGCACACTTCTAAAGCACTAAGCTGAGAAGCCATGACTCATATCCTCATCTATACTGTTAGTGTCACTTCTCTGGTATTTTGATCAATGTATACCAGTTTACTACTTAATAGATCCTATACAGGTTTTTCTTTTCATTGCATTGCTGGCAAAACCTTTTCAAGCCTGCTCTCTTTATTTGTTTAATTAGGTTCTATAAATCATGAAGGGTTAGCACAGCACCAAGGAGAAAATATTGTTACGACTCTCAGCACTTGGACACTTTTCCTCCCAGATGCATGAATGGGGGTTGGAAGCTCTAGTTTCTCTCTAAAGTAGTTTCAATTTTTAACAAATCACCTTCATTTTTAAATGTTTAAAAACCCACAAACCTAAACACTGTACTAATATCCCTAAATAGTTTCATCTAATTAGACTATTTGTAGTTCCCATTGTGACTAGAAGCTGAATTGCTTAAATGTCCTCTAAAATTAACTTGGTATCTGTCAGTATTGAATGAAGCCCAAGTATTTTATGCAAGGGCTAACCACTTCAAGAGTATCTGTTGCAACCAGGTTAAAAAGATCACTTTCAATTCACTGCTTTTCTGGTGAAAAAGACCTAGCACAGGCAGTGCCACATGGGATATGTATTCACTTTGTTGCTCACCTTATGCTCTTCAGTTTTCAAAATTCTTTAAATTTACTTTTGGGTTTTTTTGGTCTTGAAGCATCCATGATAGGTACCATATCATTCTATATTTATGTTCCCTGTAGTGACAAAAGCCCTATTATAAATGTCCCATTCCCATGAAGAAGCTTCCATTACCTACTTCAGTTAAGGAACATATTATGGTACAACTGGACTCTTTAGTGAAGAGGGTCTGTCAGTAAACTTTACAATCACAGGTAGCCACAAATTTTAACCATAGCCCAGAGCCACATACACAAATTTAGAGAAGAACTTGGATAGTAGGTGATCTGTTTATTTCCTGTTCTTAGTAGGCTCTGCACACAAAACAAGAAATAAGTGGATTAATTTTTGAGTATTTCCTATCCCACAGAGAATCTGCAGCATTACCTGTTGTGATCCATTTTTTTAGAAGAACACTTACTTTCTCTGTACATGTACTAACCAAGCACTCTCAAATTTAATGCCCTTTCCCAAGCAAAGAAAACATTTATTTAGAGTAAAATTTCTCTCTTTAAGACTGACAAATTAGAAAATACATGCTTGAACCAACATAAGTATATCCCACCTTTTGAAGCAGCCACGAGTCAGTAAGCACAGTTTGTATGGAGAATAGTAATCACAGATGCATAGAACTTGAAAAAGTAATTTGTTAATTAGTGTTTCAAGTATGGATGAACTTATTTCAAAAGGTTCACTTCATACCCATAATAGTAAATAGTCATAGAAAATTAATTCTGTATAGTATGACATCAGAGCTCACAGCTGTGGAAGCAATTCTGTAAAGTGTGCAAATTACTATTTATGTGCTCTTTCAGAAATGCATGGACACCTGAAACAGAGAGATCGTTGGCTTCTTTTTCCCTGCTCTTTCTGCCTGGAGCAGTTTATTGCTTGTTTCTTTTATTCTGATATTCTCCCTGAAGATTTCTCTAAAAACTGCCCTTGTTCATCATCTCCTTATAAAACTGTATCTGTCATGCTGACTACAGCTCTGTCTCTAATCCCATTCATCTGTAGCCACCCATCAGAGTGCAAGCACTTTGAAGATTAAAAGAGAATTGCTTTGCTTCTCATTTCTTAACCACCAATACTCGGGATGAGTTTTCATCCGTTGGCAGGCTCTGAGCAAGAAGGCAAGAGCATGAATAACTAATGACAAATATGTCCATGAAGATCTCTCCTGGCTGTTTTGAAATGTCTTTCTTTGTTTACACAGGAGAGTTGATGAGTAAATAAATGAACAGGAAGGGAATTCATAAAAGACAAGGGCAACTCACAAGCACTAAACATAACAAAACTATTTTTCTTTCAAAGTACAATGTTGACTTTCTTTAAACACTTTTCAGGATATTCAAAGACACAAGCAAACAGCAGGATAACTTAATACTTCCCCTCCTTTTCTCTCTGTATTGTTTGTTATCTTTCCAACAGTTGAGTCATCCAAGTAGAATGACAGCACGCACCTCAGCCGTGTCACTGTGCAATCTCACATCTTAGGGTATTAACAGATGGCTTTAGGAAATCTAGCCATAGAAACATGACTGATTGCTCTTCCTGTCACTAGGAAGCTACTACCCTGCAGGGATTCAACACAGCAGGACTGGTAGGTATCCCTGAGCCACCTCTCTGCTAAACCAGGCAAGTGGCTTCAGCCCAGCTTCCCGAAGGCTGGGCATGCAGCCACAGACTTTGTGCTGAGATGGCAGAGAAGGACACTGGCTTGTCCACCATTCCAGCTGCTGCATCAGGCAGCAAGAAACAGCCAGAGAGAAAAAGGAGGCTACACCTGTAATCACCACAACCTTCTGTAAGGCAACACGACTGTGCTGTGGGAGGAAAAACAGCACTAGAACTGGACATCTGCTCAAGTTCCAGACATTTTCACATTTTCACTTTGTGTGGACTAAGATATTTTCTAAATCCCCACCAACTCTTAACAGGCAATTCACATGGATATCAATCCTATTTCATCTATTACTTGCAACAAACAAAAGGATCAGACAGCAATTTTTTTTCCACTTCTCAGAGAATGACTGTCTTCCAGTCTTTTGATGATGCAGTCTTTGTGCAGGATCTGCTTTCCGCTCGTAGATCAAACTTGCATTCCAAGTGCTTGGCCACTGGAACACAAACTCAATGAACTGGTGAAACCCTACCTTGGCTGGAACCATGAAAAGGCATGGCACAAATGGGTGACCACCTGTAGTCACAACAGGCTATTTCTGCCGCTGTAACTTTATCACACAGTCATTGAATATCCTGAGTGAGATCCCAAAAGGATCCTGGAGCCCAAGTCCTGGCCCTGAACAGGCCAAAATCGCAGCATATGTCTGTGAGTGTTAACTCTTAGTAGCCATGAACCCTGCTGGGATGACACACATGATTGAGGTAACACAGGTATGTTTCCAGCTAACAGCTTCCAGGCTCTCCCGTTGCTGACTAATTCCAACAGGGGCTGCTCTTCCTCTTCCCATCTGTGGAGCAGCTGAACTCCTCTTTCCCATAACCACACCACAAACACACTCATCATCTGTACCACTGCACCAGGGAACATGGGCAGCTCCCTATGTATCTTCCATACAGCCAGCTGTCAGCACAGGATATCTGGGAAGGTCGTGAGTGAGAGACAATGACAAGATGAAGAAAAGAATTTCAAAATAACTAAAACTGATAAAGTGAAGAGTCTTAATGTTTTCCTCCCTTGTATACTTTATTGTTGCATCAATCTTTCCAATAAGCTCCAACTGAAAAGGGGCAAGTCAGGAATTCCTTAGGCTTTATGTGGTTTTCTGTAGAAAAATGCTGTTAATACATTGTTAATACCAGAAACTCTTCTCACAACCAACTTTCCCAAGAGTCTCAAGCTGCCATCTCAAAAGTGCAAATTGCAGACAGTGCTCCTGAGGCAATGTGGGGCTGCTCTGAGGACAATGGCAAAGGGGAGCCTCCAACAGGACCTGACGTTCAACCGCCTGATGAGCGTGTGTCCCTGCTAATCCAGGATCTGCAACAACGCCAGCCTGGTCTCTAGACCTGTCCCTTTCTAGCAGAGTCTTTGGACTATGCACTGAAAGAGCCATAAAACACTCCCAAGAGCATGGAGAAAGCAGGTTATGACATTTCCCAACCCTGTCCTCTCCCTTGCTGTGCTCACACAAGTACACATTGATTGAAAGGGACCCAGGAAACGGGGAATTTTCTCCCCCACCAAAGTTGACATGGAAACTTATCTCAAATTTTACAAGTTTCTGGAGCAGAACTTATTAGAAGCAGCCTGAGAATGGTGAAATTTAGTTCAGTGTGATATATCATTATGGGCTAGAAAAAATAAAAATGCAATATTGAGCCTAGAACTTACGTGAGTGAGCAGAACCAAAGAAACCACTCCCCTGAGACCTGTCTGCTCAGGACAATTTTACCTAAGATAGATGTGAATTTAAAATAGTACAGTTACAGCTGCTTAATGCCTTAAAACAGATACATTAATTCAGACATTTATTTTGCCTTTCCTCAGATTCACTGATATTGCTTTGGTAAGGGGTTATTTTGAAATAAACAAAACCCCCTCTTTTATGGATTATATTTTTAATGATTTACTATGGGTCAGCTCCAGTGCAGTAACTGAAAAGGCAACAATCCATGGGCAGCCAACATTTAGAATAAAGGCTGAACACTGTTCCTGAAGCTCAAAGCAAGCATGTTGTAGTCTGTCTTTGTTGTGTGCTAAGACAAAGTGTGGCAAGCTCAGAGGACTCACAGCAACACAGTAAGCTGTGCTAGCTCAACCAAAATTAATCACAACCACATCTGCAAACATATTGCACTCACATTCGTTTCTGCATTTACACAACTCACTCTCACATTCATAGTTTAAGACATACATAGTCTTTTTGAAAGGCATCACATTCATTTGTTGATGCCTATGAGGCATATTTGTTGCAGTGGTTGATTCTCACTTTTTGTTTTCTTAAAAGAGTGCAATCCTGAGGTTTTACTCTCAGCAAAATAATGTTTAAAAACCAGACAGACACAGCAGAGCACCCCACTCTATCTTCTCTTGACTCATTATCTTTTACATGTATCAATGACATTTACTGTAACAACAGATGTGATAACACACAGAACCACTAAGTTACTTTGTAATGCAAATTTGTATTAATAGAATATGTCATGCAGTCGATCAAAACACATGCAAATTGGAAAAGGAACACATGAGTTAAAAAAAAAGTAGCTGATATAGGAATGCCACTTTTTTAAAAGTTAAAATTAAAATATTCTTAATTTTTGCAGGCAAAGATTATAATGACACTCAGCACGGAGAATGTGTGTATTTAACCCTAAATTTTTTTTTCTCTTAGGGAAAACTACAATATTTACCTCCAATGTAACAAACTAAGCATTTTCTTACAGTCTGATTCAAAATGATACAATGTGACATACACAGCCAATCTGCCATTTGAGCTCCGTGTTCGATTTCACTCCTAAGTTAGAGAGCTCGACCCCCACCCTACACCTGGCAGCCTGCGGGGCCCCCCTACCTGCACCTCCCGTGAACTCAGGGACACGACCAGGCACATAATGACAGAGACAGGTTACTGTAACCCATGAACCTCTTGCATCCTGAAAAACTCGAACAATAAATGTAAATATGGGAGACAGCACTGTAGCTAAATCCAATACAGCACAGGTTTTATTTGCAGAGATCTATCTTGCAACATGTGCTAAACTTCTTAGATGGGGCTCAATATGCAGAATAATACAGCAGGTGTCAATTTTTAAGAAAACATAAAAAAACCCCTGGGTTTAGTCTTTTAAGAAATTGTACTAGTCCAAGAATCAGGAGATGAATGAAAGCAAGCCATTTGTTTACATCTGAAATAAAACCCACAGTCTAAACACAATGAACAGACTTCGCATCCTCTATTCACTAGAAAACACCTGTGCACGAGGTTCTTTCAAGAAAGGGTATCCCGATTATCCTGTGAACTCTGTACTAACCTTAGTTACACTAATTTCTCTTTTCCTTTGCATTGTTGCATTTACCGAATGTTGCCAGGCACAATTCGAAGCCTTTTTGTTTGTTTGCCCGCTGTAGAACCGCGCATGTGAAGCATAAACAAGCCCAATTCAATAACGTTACTTAGCAGAACCCCCACGTTCAACAGCTTGAACTGGAGTTTTCTCAAGCCGGTTCGCAGCACGCCATCCCAGGCTGTGGAGCAGCGCTCCCAAAACCTCCTTTCGCAGGCTGACCGCGGCTGCAGGCACCGGCTGGCCGCGGGCAGCTGGCCCCGTGTGCTCCCGGGGGTGCTCCCCTCGTCTGCGGGGCTCCCGAGGCACCGAACTTTGCTGTGCCGCCGCAGCGGGTCCCGCCGGGCCGGAGCGGGGCGGCCCCCGGGCCGTCAGTGCCGGGGCCGGGCCCGGCCCTCGGGCGGCGCCCACGCCCAGCGCCGCAGACAATGGGGGCGGCGGCCCCGCGCCCGCCGGGCCGCGGCTGCGGCGCTTTACTCACCGAACAAGGTCAGAGCCATCGCGGCGGCGGCGGGGCGGGCCCGGGGCGCGCTGAGGGCTGGCCGGGCGGCGCGGCGCTGGCATTGGCGCGGCGGCTGCTCTCGCATCAGCGGCGGGGCGCGCCTGCAACACAAGTTAGCGCGGGGCTGTCAGCGCGCCCCGCGGCACCGGCGGCCGCTGCCACTTGCTGCCGCGGGGCGGGGCGCGGCGGGCGCGGCCCGCGGGGAAGGGGAGGGGCTGGGTAGGGCCGGGCCGGGCCGGGGGACGGCGGCCGGGGACGCGCGGCACCGGGGGCAGCCCTGCCCGCCCCCCGCCCGCTGCTCACGCTGCGTCCCGCCGCCTCGGGGAGCCATCTTGGCCGCGCGCGGCCCGCCCCGCCCGCCGCGGCCGCCGGGACCGTTCCCATGGCAACGCGGCCGCCGCGCCGCCGGCACAAAGGGAAGCGCGGCCCGCCCGCGGGGAGCCCCGGGCTCATCCCCGCCCGCCGGGACCCGCGGGCCATTCCCTGTCCGCGGGGAGCCCCGGGCTCATCCCCGCCCGCCGGGACCCCCGGGCCATTCCCTGTCCGCGGCGACCTCCAGGCTCATCCCCGCCCGCCGGGACCCGCGGGCCCTTCCTGTCCGCGGGGACCTCCAGGCTCATCCCCGCCCGCCGGGACCCCCGGCTCGGCCCTCGGCCGCCGCTGGGGCCGTCCCTGCACCGCTGCTCCTGTGAGGAGCTGCCTGTGGAAAGCACCGGTGCCTCCTCGGCCGTGACGGGGCTGCTCTTGCCCGGTCCGGCAAAAGAGCCAGCGGTGCCCAGAAAAACATGACTCTAAAAATTTCCACTTCTATGCCAGCAAGCATGAGTAGAGCAAACACACCGATTTCCCCGCGAAATATTTGGTGCGAGAAATTTCAGCCAACCCAGCTGTCATCGTTTCTCGCTGCGCAGGACTGTAAATTTCAGCGCTGAACTGGGAAGGGAGCCCCGCTCAGGTGTGAGCGGCTTGCGCAGGTGCTGTTCTGGGAGCCGGCCCTCGGACGGAGCTGCGGGCAGGCGATGTGTGCCCGGGCGATGTGTGCCCGGCCCTCCGCGCCGCTCCCGGGCTGAGCATCCCGCCCGCCGCGGCACCGCCCCGGCTCCGGCAGCTCCGGCAGCTCCGGCAGCTCCGGCAGCTCCGGCCGCTCCGGCAGTGCCGGCCCCGCCGCAGCCGGCAGCGCGCTCCGCACCTTGCGCACCGAGCCTGCCCACCTTCTCCCGGGACACTCCGCGCCCGGAAGGCTGCCCGCGAGACAAGGCTTCAGGAAGAGCCTGAAGGAGGAAAAGCATGTGCATAGGCTGCAATTAATGGTTTCAGTTCTGTGAATGCAGCTCAGGGTCAGCAAGCGAATAAAACACCTTTCCTTCCACGAGGCAGCTAACGCATGAAGCTCTGTCTGAAAAACAGGTGGTTTATGCACTTAGCTGCACTCAGGTTTTCATCCTCAGAATTCTGCCTAATCTTTGTTGTAGAGAACCAGAGGAAAACATCGTGGGGAGTTTTCAATATATCTAAATATCCTTCAAATCAAAAACATGGCATTTGTTATGCCTGTTATATATATATCAAAACATACTTTTTTAATATTTATATACTTCACTTAGTGTGCAAAGTTAAAAAAGTAAATGTCAGAGTGATTGTTTCCTTCTTTTTATTCCTTCCCAAATAAATTCTAGTGTGATGGACCTGATTTTACAAAACATTTTCATTTTGCATGTATAAAGTGCAAACATTTACTGAGCAGATGGACTACCAAGATATAATATTTTAATTGCAGGGCTAAAAGAAGGTTAAAAATAGATGAGAACTGGTTTATAAAAAAGCTGTGCAAAAAAATCTATGCAGTTCTGCCTGCATGATTTGACCTTTGAGTGCATGGAGTGTTTTCCTTGGCTTTTTGGAAATAAGTTGGATCTTCTGATTTTTTTTTCCCCTTATGTTTCCTGGAATTAAATCTTGAGCTTTCATTTCAACTTCCTTCAATTAAATGGCCAGCTTTTACTCTTCCACTGCTCCCAAACCTTTTTTTGCTAACTATTCAACTGCATGTTTACATTAAAAATGCTTTCCTGTTCAGAGTGTAAAACTATTTTTCGTAATAGGCAGTATCAATACTACAGTTAAGATCAGCCTGAGTGATTTGATTAGCCATTTCAATTGTCTAATAATGCCTTTTCTGTTAGTGCAGTTAGTGCTAAAACCTAGGGAAGCGTGCTGTCATTTCAGTTAGTTACTGGGTTTTACTGTGCCTGGATCAGAGCTGATCAGAGTTTTGAAAACACAGCTCAATCGTTATTTCTCATCAGATCCTTTGCTTGGCTTAGGAGGATGTTTTGGCCCCGGCTCCAGCAGTGCTCAGGGAACAGCAGCAGCTTTTGGAAGGACTTGTCCATCCGGCTGATAAACAGAGCCCTCAGGGGTGCTGGCACGGAGTGTGCCCGGACACATCTGTGCCATCCTACCCACGGCAGCTCTGGCTTCACACGGGCTGACAGCCCCAGCACAGCGGGAACAAATCAAACGTGCAAAGCAGAAAAAAACATCAGCCCGAAATTCACCAGGCAAAGGTCCCTGCCACCACATCCTGCTTTTGAATGGACCTGAAATCCTCACGGAGATTTCTCTTTAATAACAACATTATCTTAAAATTACGTAATGCCTTATCAAGCCAGCACATCTTATGCACAAGCCATAACAATGATTTAACTACAACTCTGGGAATCTCATTAGGAAAGAGCTGGAGCTCCCCGAGCACCAGCCCCATGGCCGTGCACAGGGACCAAGGAGGAAACCCGGATGCTCGGGAGCAGCCGGCACACAGCTCCCACCTGCCCTGCTCTAGGTTTGCTCCTTCGCAGGGGAGAGAACAAAAGAGAACCCCTCTGTGCACGACCTTGGGTTAAGTGGCAGCAAGGATGAGCTTGGTGTTTTGTTCCCCCTGGAGCTTTAGCCCTTGAAAAGCCCTCCCCTGCAGAACTGGCTCGTTAGCATCACATTATGTAGCAAAGGTGCTGTTGTGTTTGACACCTTGTAGGTGTCAAAAATATTTGTAGGTGTATTTACCAAGTGTACCTCAAGGCTAAAGGCTCCAGAAGAGAAATACATGTGTAACATGCTATTTTCTGGCCTTCTCATTGTCCTTCAGAGGTTTCTTGCCTCATCTTTCAAACCTCAAAGTTCTTTAGAAACTGCAGTCTGTTACTACAGCTTCATTATTAATGTAAAATATCATCACTGGGGTTTGGGGTTGGTTTCTACTGTTTTGAGTTTTTTTAATTTTGTCTCCTCTCCTTTTTCTGTCTTGCTCTGGGTGCTGAGCACCCTGGGACCACTGGCCCATTTTCCAGTGGCTTTTCTGTGATCCATCACCTTGTCTGAGAGTCTGGTACAAAATTGCTTCCAATTACTTGACATTTATTATTCAAACCTTAACTAATTCACTAATCATATAGTGATAAATGGGATTTTAAAATTAATCACTGACATTTTTAAAGATTTATACATAACTGTAAAAACAGGTTCCCAGCTAGTAAATATAATGTTGTGTGAAGGAAATAAACCCCCAACCCACCATAAATTAAAGCTGTCCTGTATTAATGGGAAGCAGTAAAAGTGAAGACATGGTGAGATGTTACCTGATGAATAGGGGTAGCATCACAGTTAGTGTCTTCCTGCTACAGATCCCTTGACAGCAGGAAAGCAGCATTTGTAGAAGCCTTGTCATGTGCAGAATTTAATTTAGCTTGTAATGTGTAATTGCTGGAAGTTTGTGGGGCAGGCAGGGAAATGACCAAGGGCTGCCTTACCAAGCAGGTTTGTAGTTCACAGTATTTGCAATGGAACATTTCCTCCTTGGAAAACAGCAAGGCAGATTTCTACCTGTTGTTCAGTAAGATAAATTCAATTATTTTAGCTAATTTAAAAGTCATCAATAAAAAGTTTGAAGGCTGACCAGCTAGCTTGCTAGTTACAATTAATATTTATATAGATGACAGCTATTTGAATATAACATCAAGCCTATTACCAAACCCAGAAGAGCCATTGCACATTACCAGCATTTTGGATAATCTTTCTCCCTTTGAAGAGAGGACTGCCATTTGAGTCTTTCTTTTGGATGCTGCTGTTCATTATTAATTGCAAAGTCATTTAAGCCAAATATTACTAAACACTGTGCAGGCACAGAGAGAGAGAGAATCCTGCATCAACTTCAGCAGCTATGAACAATCTTTGCAAATCAGATAAAATAATATTTGGCATCCTATCCTGATCCACAGGACTTGCAGTATGTCCCACAACAGCTTAGAGCAGTTTGGTACACAGTGCATGGTGTACATCAGTGAAATGAAAAATGGCCTTAACATACTTGCTTTTGGCTCTCTGGGTCATGAAAAAAATGCTTGATAGAAATGGGTGACAGTGACAACATTTAAAGTTGGATTTTTTTCCTGGTTACAGTAGAAGTGAATCCCATAAGATCTAATGGGAAGAACACATGAGCACAGTCCTAATTTTAAAGCTAAACTAATGCTGTTTACTTGAAATCTAAAGAATGTGCTGTGTTTAGACTGATGTTATGAAAAATTATGCCATTTTTGAATGGAACTGCATCAAAGGAAAAAAGCTCCCTCTTGCCTGTGTTTCCTGAACAAAGTCCTTCATGAAAGAATTCTTAAGGAATTTTACATCATGACTGGGCTTAATTGGATTTCCAAGATGTGCATAAATGTGGTGAGAATTACATCATAAACAGGTACTGTGCATAGGATTTAGTTGATGCTGCTAGTGTATTGGCAAAATCATATGATCTTAAACTTTGATGCTGACATCCATAGCATTTCTCAGGAAGCAGGTTCCAGGTGATATTTAGAACTTACAGTATCAAAACTATTTATAATTGTATCATTGCAAAAGGGCTTTTTTTGTTGTTGTTTTGTTTTTTTTAATTTGCAGCTTCTCTGAATGCACTTTAACACCAGACTTTTAATGAGCTTTCTTAATGCTCATGTGCAGACTTACTGGCATATCCCATAAGCATAGACTTCTAATGTGAAATAAGCTAGTAAAAAAATACTAGGAAATCTCAAAATTGCTTGCACTTTTGCTCAGATATAAGAGCTACATACTCTAAGAGTCCTCTGTAAGAAACACAATGTGGTTTTGATTTCTTGTTTTATTAAGTGAAATGAACAGGCTAATTAAAGAAATTCCAGGAAGTTTCTGCTTTCTGTCTCCCAGGGACAAGCCTCAAGTGTCAAAGGAGATAATACTGATGGCTATAAAACACCCAAGTGTGTTTATACTGGCTATAAAATGCAGCTTATACCTTCTATTTAACTTTCATAATAATTTGTTTTTATACCATACTTAGAAATTAATAATAAGCAGTAGTTGAAGTAGTGCTTGTATATATTTGGAAAAAACCATGGTAATTGCAAGTTAAAAAACAGAAGGCAAGCCACTGGCAACTGTTATGACTATAATTTCATGCAGAAACACTAAAAACTAAGAACAAGCTAGCCATCAAAAAATATTAAACTCTGCAAGATATTTCTAGTCCCATCTTTCAAAATGTCTTTAACCCTGAGTGATGATCTCCTACATGAAGCCATAACTGTGTCACAGAACTGCCAGTGGCTCTGCATGCAATCAGTTGAGGCTTCTAGAACTACTGGACCCACTTTTAGATCCCCAGGACGGATCTGAGGACTTTTAAAGAAATTGAACCTTCTCATGACAATTCAGCAATTCTGAAGTGCTGTATAGAACCAACACACTCTTGGTGCAATTATTTGATTTTCTAGTATCAGTCCCTCAAAGTAATTTCTACATTCCTAGAGAAGCCAATGTATGTGTTACTGAAGCCAATTAAAAATAATGTTTTTAATGAGGGGATTTGCTATCCCATGCAATTTGCTTCTCAGACAGAGTTGCACCTTCTAGAATATTTAGGGTTCTTTGAGATAATGTCCATGATTCAGATCACTTTAAACACCTAAAGGTATTTTAAGACTGATACATGAACAAGGGTGTGTGGGCCCGGGTAAGGCAAACTGTATCAGATTTGAGGTTCATGTAATAGTTTAGAAAAATAAATAAGAAATGACAGTGAGAATTTCCTGCTGTATAGACATATGCAATCATGTTATCAAGGGCTTTTGCAGAATGAAATTTAATGACTTGAAGATACTTCTAGGTCCAAGCCTCAAAATGTTGAGATAGCAGAAGCACAGGATAACTAATTTGAAGTTCAAAAAATCTCTGACACATATGTTTGGTTCCACCAGGAAGACTGTTGAAGGAGAATAAAAAACCTTCCAAACTGAGCAGGCAAGCACATGCACTGCTGGTACCTTCCTGCTTTCCTGCACAGCTGACTCTGTGAGCAGCCAGGTAATGGCAGCAGGGCACAAAAGGCAAGAGAGAATAATGCTGAAAATATCTTTCAAGAACATCATTAGCTCTTCAGCATCACAGAGAGATGACATTAACCAAAGCAACTTCAAAGAGCTGAAGGAGATTAAAGTTTTCCTCTTAATGATTCTAAAGTGTTATTGAAGGGATCAATAGCTCTTCCTGTTAAACAAGCTGTTCAAATCAAGTATTCTTGGAGAGGAGATAAACCAGTCCTGGAAGTAATAGTGGGATTTAATTAGGATTTGAGACTTTTCACTATGCATTAATTTATCTGCCAGTTTCACAATAGTTTTAGTGAACTGTATGTTTACAACAGTAAGATTCCTTATGAAAGGAGAGAATTACCTGATTCCTTCTGAGCCCTTAACTGTGCCAAAATATGTTATTTACTGTGTCACCCACATAGAGAGAATTTTCTCTTTTCTGTACCTAATGTCAATGGTTTTTTTTCTGGGGGAGGAAGAAAGGAAAAAGGCAGAAAAAACCCACATTACTTCCCCTTTCTTTAATAATAAAATAATTACATCCCATGGTAAAATGTGGTGCACATTTTTCTTATTGTAAGCCAAGACATGTAGAAAGCCCCTTAGCAAATCAAAACTAAATCAGACTATTACTAAGACTTGGCAACTTTTCACCTGTGCAAGTACAAGTTTTATTTTAAACAAAATCAGAGATAGTTGATCTTGCAACCTGACTTGCACATCACCACACCAAATTCAGACCTGGAATTCAACCTGATGTATTGAATTGCAAAATCATGAAATCCTCAATCAAGCACACATACAGGAAACAAATTCCTGGTTGAGTCCTTCCAACACTCAGTTTCTAGGAGTTTTCCACACAGAGATATGATACCAATGCTTTCCATGCAAACACAATGACTTCAGAATTCAGAGTTTATTTGCACCAACAAGCCACTGATAAGGGAAGCACCTTCCAAAGAGGGTTTGGTTTGTTTTTTCCTTTTTTTCTTAAAGGCCAATAAGTCAAGAAAATGCATTTTGAAAAGCCACAACCAAGCAAAGCTCTTTGGCAGACCCTGTGCAGGAGCAGAGGGACCCAGGCCCTCACCATTTCTGTGGGCAATGCAGAAAGGTTTCAGCTGCCACTTTGCTGCTTGTTGTCAGAAAACAGCTTCTTGGGCCCCCACAGGAAAACTGCTCTCCTTTCTGCTCCCACATGGATGCATTTTCATGACAAATGTGTCTTAAACTGTTCTAGGGTAACAAGGGCCACAAAAATCCTATTATTTTATTGTCTGACTGCTCAAATCAAAAGCAATAATCCAGATTATGTTATACAACATTAATTTTTTCCTTACAGCATATAACCACTAGCCATATAAAGACAAAAACCCCCACTAGAACACTGGAAATTGTCTGCATTCTGCCCAGTTCTTTAAAGGAAAGAAAATAATTGTGTAGGCACTACATTCTATTTCACTTGTTTTTGTATGAAGCTAAACAACTTCAAAAACAGATACAAAGTTTGAACAGATTGTTACTGAGCAGTTGTTTTCTCTATTCTTTCTCCTTTGTTTCAAGGTTTGATTGCTCTTAAGATTTCTTTAGTGTGTGCACAACAGAATGCCTTCTTTCTGATTGTGGAGAATCATAACCTCCTTAAAGCATCCTGCTGCTCTGAAAACTTCAGAGTGAAGGGCAGATGCAGCTGCAACAGCTGCAAGACTGCAGTTGTTTCTCAGAGAAAGCCACTATTCTGGCTTTAAGAAATTGTCCCAGATCTAGGGATTTCCTCATCTATTTTTAGAAAGCACAAACGAGACAGATTTCTTGGTGCTTTTCAGACAGTATTTGCCAGTGCTCCCCAAGCTCTTCTTGTTCTGCCTACCTAAACGTGCTTCCATGACAATTTACTCCCACTAAATCAGTGCTGCTCTAGTCCTGTTTCTGTTCCCTCCTCTTTCTCTGCAGCTGCACTGGCTGTTGGCCAATGCCAGTGCCTAGGAAAATAACCAGCAGCACTCAAGAGGGACAGATGAGTGCACGAGTGCTGCACCACAGCAACAGCAGTGACCACAGAGCAGCCCAAACTCTCAGATAACCCTTTTAATGACCTGTGCTGTGCGTGCCCTTGTTAATCAGACACTTTAGTCTGCTGCAGTTTACTTCAAATACAAGACAAATACTTCAAATACAAATGACAAAACAAGAGTCAAGGTTAAGGATTTCTTTAGCCATCCACAAACTCCTCCCCAACACCAAAATGATACCGTGCTATCCTGAGATTTCTACAGTGACGTCAGTGGGACAGATTAGATTTCTGCACCAGCCTGCAGAACACATCTCAGGAACCCTCAGTCTGATTACAGCCCTGGCAACTGCTGCTGCCAGCACTGTGCAATGGAATAGGGCAACATGGACCAGCAGATGCAGGAATTCAAACAATGCATGGAGAAAGCAGATCCATAAACAACAACTCAACTCCTATCTCAATGAAGGGCAAACCCAAGGAAAGATGAAACGCTGCAGAGCTCTCTTGGGTCGGCTCCATGTATAAAGTCAGACTATCTTCATCACTGGGCTCATATCACATGCAGGCTTCTATGCCCCATTTACATTTATGAAAATATTTACATAGAACCATAAGGTTTTATTTTTATTATTTATTCTTGCTGTACAGATAACATTTGTTATTCAACTTTAAAAACCAGTTCATGGCAGTTACTTTTTCAGGAGTCTATTCTAGAAGCCAAATTTTAATTGTACTAATATTTTTTAGAGTTTATATTCTACTCTGAGAAGTCAAGTAGGCAAACTATGTCATGGAGAAGCTGATACCATTCCCTGATAGTTCATTAGAAGAGCAGAAGCTCTTTGATTCCCCAACCTCCTTGGAAATGACAACCCAGAGGGAAAAGCCTTCTACCAGGAGAGACAAATGAGCAGCCAAGGAAGCAGAGGTGGCTTTCAGCTCTTTTCATAAAGCGATTGCTAAATCGTATTTTAGTACCAAGAAGGAGAAACGTGTGGCTACCAACTAGGTAGGAAACTTTATCCAACCCTTTCCCTCGGCAGGGGGAACCTCCCTGACCTTGGGCCAGCTGCAGAGGCAGAAAAAGAGCTCCCAAGTAGCTGGGCAGCGTGGTGTCCCTGCCACTGCTGGCCCAACTTGGGGGGATTGTACCTTCCCTCAAACTCTTCATCTTCTTCTCTAAAACCTTAATGTACTGTAAAGTGTAGAATACCAAGGAAAAGAATGTGAAAACTTGATGTCAATATAAAAAAAGTATTTGCTCAAAATATCCAGCAGTTACCACTAGATGGCATTTTACTCCTGAGAAATTAGAAACTCATGGATTTGGGATTGTTACACAAAGCAGGAAACAGTGCAAAATTGAATGACTTCATTCGGTTAATAATTTATTATCCATTGTCTTGTATAAGCAAAACATTACTAACAGAAGATAGTTCATTTGCAGATTGATAAATCTCTTTTATTTAACTATAGCTTACCCTCTGCTCAGTAGGTAGGGGTTTGAGTGTTGTCAGCACTTACCAAAAAGCTCTTCCACACTTTAAATTAAAGACAAATGTAGGCCAGGTCACAGACCTTGAGCATGCCATGGAAATCTGCCAGAAATGCCTTGCTCCAGTAACTATATACAGTATTTCCTGTGTTATTTTTGGATAAATCCTTAAAACAGATTGCAGCATAAAAAATAGTTTCCATTCAGGAAGAGAGCCATTACAGTTTTCTTATTATGAAATAATAATTTAATAATATTCACTTATTAATATTATATTTTTCTGTGTTTCATTTTAGTTGCAGCTTGTACAAGCTGTCATTATATAAGTTTTTAATCTGTGCAGGGTACAACGTATCATACCCAGAGGTGCAATGAAGTGTGACACGTGTGTGACACGTAGGTGGCATTGTTTAACACAATATTGTTTGGCATCTGTAAACCTCTGTGCCAGATTAAACCAAGCAGGAGTATTTCCCTTACTCTGCAGCAGGAGTAAGGAGACTGTACATGATGATGCACTGCTCAAATTTTCTTTGAGTAAATTATGCTTAGTGACAGAAGCATTGATGGTCATTAGCAATGGCTAAATCAGATCCTGCTCTCATACCTGCCTGGAAAAGAGTCATTATAGAAGAAACTTTACTTCAATAAGATAAAATTAATCCTCACCTCTTCATAAAACAAGCACTAGCTTCTTTGAAGTAGTTAACGCAGAAAAGCTGCTTTAAGTCAAATACTTTGAGAAATTGTGTGCTGCAACACTTGATACAGCTTTATGTTATTTTAGTAATTATATACCTGCACTTTTTTGTAGTTTAAATTTACCTTAGTACTATTCTCTAGCAACAAAAACTGGACTAGAATAAATCAGTAGACATGTCAAACTGAAAGTTTTCAATCTGTGAAAGTTTGTAACAACTCTGACAAAGGGGTGACATTTTCTTCAACAAACAAAACCTGAAGGAATTACGCACCCTCAAGAACATGCCTAAGTGCCTGACACATTATAAAGTACAGTTCCATAAAGGAGGGGTGTGTGCCCTGATCCAATTGTGGTAACAACAACAAAACCTAAACTAGACATGAAATTGCAAGAGCGGATAAAGATAATGAGCTTCTTTCTTGCCAGACCTGTGTAACAAGCAGAAGTACACAATTTATATAATAAACTGCTACTTAAAATATAATGTGTTTCCATCCCAAGAAGCAAATGATGTGCCATATGTGACAAATATAACCCTGCTATCAACTCAGAAACAGCATTCTGGTTGTAAGGTGACTGGGAACAGAGCTCAAGGCTCTATGGCCAGCAACCTTCCCACACAGCGTTCAAGAGAGTGCTGCATAATCCAGAGAAGAAAAAAGCCCTGTTACAATCAGGACTCTAAAAAGTAAATAGTTAGATACAGGATTAAGAAATGGTTTACATATTCATACATATATTGAAGTCATAACTTGCAAACTTAACAGCTTAAGAATACTAAATAGTCAAAAAAATGAGCAAGTGCTCAAAATGTCATTCAGTGAAATATACAGCATCTCTTTGGTATTTACAAGGATTATATGTTATTTTTTTCCAGCAAAATTCATTAGCGCTCTGCAGCAACTCTGCTGAGAAAAAGGACAGAAAACAAGAAAACTGAAATATTAGCTTTTTGCTTGTTTTCAAATCATAGCCAGTCTGACTATAAAGTCTCTTGGCATTTTACAGGCAGCCAGGATGACTGTACTATACATTATATCACCTTTAAGAGCATCTTTCTCAACACAGCATTATGAATAACAGGATGTTTATACTACTTACCTCACGAGGTCAAAACATTTCCAACATCACTGTAAACATCTGGAAGTAACAGATCTTCACAGAATACATCTTTGTGTCAGAGGCAAGGGCTGCTATAATTGAGCAGTGAAATGCAGCACTTTCTTGGTGCAGACGTTTTCCCCCTCAGTTTCGTTTTCTCAGTTTATTCAGGGCAGTTTATTTTGTTTGCTGCTAAGGCAGAGGGCTCCTTCTCTCCCTGCTCATCTCCTTTTTCTCCTGATTAGAATACCATATGTAGGACAGATATGTTTTCCCATCTTCTTTATAAACATAAGCAAATGAGTAAGTTTTTTGAAATCATTCAGTTAATAAAATGCAGCCCAGTTGTTTCTCAAAGGCAGTATTTTTGCCTCCCATAATGATGTAGAACAAGTGATTCAGCTAAAGGGAGGGAAATACTATTCATGGACCAGCACTAGCTTGCAGCAAAACAAAAGCACATTTTAGGCAGTAGGAAATAGACCTTAACTTTCATCTTTTGGGTAGCTGAACACAGCCATCAGACCAGCTTCCAGCACATTCCATCCACCTGGGCACAGATGGTGGGAAATGGAGTTGTAATAGCTCCTGTTTGTACTCTGATGCATTGAGATAGCCACAGGCAAGAGTGAGGTGAGGGAAGCATGGCCACCTGCAATCCTGTTTCTCTGAAAGCTCTCCCTGGCAGTGTCCTCATCCCTGAAGCTCATCCCAGCCCAGCACTGACACTCCCCCCTAAGCCAGAGTACTCTCCTTCAAGCTCCTTAATTGCAAACTGAGTATCACCAGGCTCTGCTGCCCTGGGTGGTTGCAAATACTTCCCACTCTCTGCCTTGCTGTGTTCCTGTTACTGGTATGAAAACCAAAGAATTCCTAGAAGAACGACTCCTTTTCTTTGCTTCAAGCTGTTCTGCACCTTCTATGCTTGTTATCATTTCTAGTCAGTCTATGCAGCTTAAGCTACTATTCCTTTACCTATAGATTAAAAATAATAAGGTCCTTGCATAATGATTTTACAACACTTTTCTGATTAACAATTCATCCCTGATTAAGTTACAGGCAGTTTATCTAAAAACCTCCTGCTCCTCCTCTTCCCCCAAAAAATGAGTAGGATAAAGTGCTTATAACAATACACATAATTATAGAAAATGGTAATAGAGGAGGGAAAAAGATTTTGAGCAAGGGTTAAAATACAGTAATTACAGAAACTGGATCAAGTTTATGTGTCTTCTTGTTCTACTGACAGCCATGTGAATAGATGATAACTCACCTCACACTTAGAAAGTTAAAAACTCCTTTTTTGGAGAGGTTTGCAATTTGCAGAGTTATGAAGCCATCAGCATACAACCTGCACTCATTAGTAGTGCACAGCATCTGTAATGAAATATTTTGTGACACTCAGAAGTCCTTCCACACCTAAATACGTATCTTATGATGTATCTTAGCTTAGGAAGATGTAAATATCAAGATAACATAAACTTCTCCTATCTATTTTAGCTAAAGACAAGGTACAGAGTGTGTAGAAATTCCTTTTCTGACTTCCAACTTCTAGAAATGGAAGTTTACTGTAGGGGTCAACACATCCAAGAAGGAAGCAATATGAAAAAGAAAAGAATTCCACACTGAATATATAAGTGCTTTCTGGGGCTCATCACACAAAGAAAAATATTTTGAAGAGGAACAAAGTAAAGAAAAAGAAAGGTCATGATCCCACATTCCATAAAGGAAGGGAGGGAAAAAAAAGGTCACATTAAACCCTAAAATTGAAAGAAGTACCAATTTGAAAATTTCATGATAAAATTGTCCAAACCAACCCTACACAGTGTTACACAACATAGTTAAATAAATCATACCTGTGTTACTTTTGATACAATGGTTAAAAACAAATGTAAAGTCTACTGCAAGCCAATCTTACACTGACTGTTCTGCAGTGTAAATGAGCACAGTTCCAATTATGTCTCTACTGAGAGAAGCAACAGGCAGCATATAAATGCAAACAGCCTTCATTAGACACATTGTCATGAGTGTATTAATCATGTCAAGAAGCACTGCTCAAGTTTCCTTCAGTATAATTTAACACACCTTCCTTTATTAGGATGCACTTAATTTCACTATGCTTTCTCCTCATTATCATTTATGATGACCAATTAAAATGTTTGTGTCTGTCTCTAAGCAAATTACTCCTGTAATTCAGGTAGCTAAAAGCACTTCTGTCATCTCCTTTTCTTGGTGCAGTATCTTCCTTTGCCCAGCCTCTCTTACCATTATAAACAGAAAAAAACCCTTACTTAGACTGACTAGTTAAGATATAAACCTGAGTCTTTTTACAAGACAGACATTAAGAAGTGGGTTGGTTCTCCAGCCCTCACACCCCTTATCCCAAGTACTCCTGGTATACAGCCTTTTGTTCCCTTGGAGTCACAAGCACAACTCAGAAAAAGAACAGAATGAAGCAAGGAGGCCTCACACATTTTTCTCATACTGGGTTGTGTGCAGCTTCACTTTGTTTGGTCCATACATGGAACAAATGCACACACACAGCAATTTTACCCTTTTGTTTCCTCCAAAACCTCTGTATTGGGGAGCTTTTAAAATGATAACAGAATGTGCCATTCCATACGTTTCCAACATCCATAAATAAGCTCAAATGATTTTTACTACTCTAAATATCAGGAATGAGGGCATGATTTTTTCTGAACCTCTGACAACACAACTGTGAGCCATTCATTTGATTACAGCTGTTATTTCTGGCTTCATGTATACTGAAATAAGATTAAAATGACTGGAAGTTAGGTGGAAATTCTGATTACACACTGTGCTTTTGCTGTGAAACTCAGGGCAACCAGGAATGGCTGAGCAACATCTGGGATCACCAAGCTATGTTTATGAACTCATTTATCTGCGGATTACCTTGGGGTCCTGGAACTAATGATACAATGCTTGTTCCTCAGGAGCTGCTGGAGCTCAGCTGCAGAGCAATGGTATTTGACTTATTTTCTCAAGAAACATACGTGTTCTCGTTTACATAACATTACTTTGACATTACAGTAATGACTTCCAGAAAAAAGCTGATAATTGCAAGGATGAAGAAATAAGTCTGAAGACAGTGCTGCCTTTTAGAACAGTTATAATTTCATTAAAATAGGAACATAACTTAAAGATAGATTTTATTCTCTTTGATGATTTACTCATGCAAACTGCACATAAAAGAAAACAGTACAGTTTGTGAAACATGTCAAATGTAAAGACCCAGAGTGCTAAGTACAGAAGTAGTGTGACAACGTCTCAAAACGGAATCCATGGTAGTACGGCTAATACCTTTTCTCTATTTGCTGAACACAGATTTTAATGGTTCTTTTTCCAGCCCCACTGTTAAATTAACTGTTTACACATCTCCTATACACTTATGTAGACTTATTTTACAAGCGCAACAGTTTTGTTATAAAAAAAACTCCACTTATATGATTTAAAAGCCTTGGTGTTTAGGAGAGCAAATTATAGCATAATCAATGAGGCAGCATCTAGTCCACCAAAACTACAATGAAAAGTGACTGTAGAGCTTTCTTGCAGAATTCGTATTTTGTGCCTTTGCAATTCATTTCTTTCTCGCAAGAGGTCCATTGTATTTAACCATCCTGGAAACGTTCAGTAACTGTTACAGCTTTTTATCTTGAAATTGGGAAAGTAAGACTTTTAAACACATGAGGTTATCAACACAACTTTCTCAGTTTTAAAATACAAAATATTTAGAATCCCTAATATTTTCATGCTTAAAGCCCTGCAATGATACATATATGACTTAGATACTTCTTTGTCCAGTTTTCATTACAGTATGGTTGTATATATATTGCAGAAATTATATTTTCCTGTGGATCAATTACATTTTTAGATTTAAAACTGAACCAAATAGAAATTTGATGGCACTGACACTTAAAAACGCATGGTATAGTGTGGAGAAGGAAGAGCAAATGAGCTACACAACCCATTATAAATGCATTAAATCTTTGTTATATACATAATGGAATCCTGTTTTACTGCCAGTTGCTACTATGCATCTGTTTTTGCTATTATACAAAGTTTTCCGACCTGAAAGCACACATCTACTTTTTTTAAAACAACTTAATCTATTGTAAAATATTGTACTGTATTTTGAACATGAGTACAGAATCAAAATAGATAATGGCACATTTAAAAAACTCAATATCCTACAGATGATTGGATAATGAGAAAAAGTGTACCTACAATCATCTCATCAGAAACAAACTACATCATGGAATGTTAGTTATCCAAGTTCGCACAGTAAATAACATTTTAAAACTGCAATCACCTATCAGCCAGCATCACATTGAAGGCATCTTTAAACATTCAAGCAAAAGACTGCTGGCATTAACTACTGAACCATTCTCACACACACACCACACACACCACATTATAATTACATTGTTTCCAAGATACGGTAGATACTGATTTTTTTTTTTTTCCACAAGAAAGGTATCAAAATTTTTGCTACTAAAAGATGACAGTGCTTACACAAGAATTAAGTACAAGTTAGCTTGCAAATACAAGACAATGACAAAAAAAAGTCGAGTTGTCTGAAGAAGGATTTTAGGCTTTTCTGGCATCCAAAACCATGAGTAAACTCCTTAGTCTGCGACTCAAAAATCCACAAAATATCAACTTACTTTGGAATACCAAGTATTCCATATCTGATAACCCTGTATTTTACAATATGCTTACTGGTTTCAGCCTTGCAACAAGGGGTGGTTATAGATATCTATTCTGACTGGAGAATTAAAGCTCTCCTCCCACCAGAATCAAGTGTTGGAGTGGGAAAAAACCCACCTGATATCAATTAAAAAAAAAAAATCAAATCTATTTAGTAATGATCCTCATCTAGGATTGGTATGTGCATAAGTACTGTATCTCATATACTGTACTGGCCCTATTAAACAAATTAAAAACCCCAACAGTTAAAAGCCAACCAAAATGCTATACATAAAAAACCCAAACGTTTTTCTTCCAATGTTCTTCCTCTCATAATGTGCAAAACAACAAAAAGGCAAAAAGACTAAAAGCAAATTTACTGTTACTGTCTCTCTTGCCTAGTGCTTTATGACCTTGCTAGCTTTACAAAGTCAATAGGGACTATGCAGAACTTTGGTATAAAAATGTCACATAATATTCCTATCACAGTCTTGGGGATGACCTTCAGTAATTCACCCCAATGTTTGTTAAAATAATACCAAATTAAAAATGAAATAAACCACATCGTACTGTACACACACTTTACACATTAAGCACAAAAAATAACTAGTAAAACTAATACTTAAAAAAAAAAGTCTTTTGCAAAGAGACTAGAACTGGTGTTCTGTCTTTTCTCCACCTGCCAATCGTTAAAGCCAAATTTAAGTTGGATTTTTAAAAATCAATAATTTGAAGCTACAATTTCTCCTAGATGGAGACTGGTGTGTTGTTGGTTTCCCTTTAAAGTCACAGATGCGTATCTAAGGAACCGCTGCGCCGCAAGTTTTTAATCAACTTCCCGACGGCTGTGCCTGGGAGGGAGGCGCCAGCACGATCTGCGCCAGCACGGGCTCCGTGCTCTGGTCCGCCATCTGCGTGAGCACCGAGGTGGCCACGGCCTCGGCCTTGGAGGTGGAGCTGACGCCGTTGGAGGTGCTGACGGAGCTGTGCTGGATCGCCTCCGCGTGCGGGCTGCTGGGCACCGAGATGTCCTCCGAGCTGTCGTCCTTGTCTGCGGCTGAACCACAACACGGCGTTACTGGCCTGGAGGGCACGCCTCCTCATCCCGCTGACAGCAGCCCCCCCAAATCCCTGCTGCACAACTGCAAAACAAGCTCTTTTCCAGTTTTTAAAAGAAAATACTACTTGGTAAGCAGAAAAACCGGACTGCAGTAGAGACTATTCAGGAAATTAGATAATTTTCACATCTTCAAAGCCATGATTAAAATTTCCTGCCTAGTAAATCAGCCAGTGGTACTATGCCTAATTCTAATGATGCATGTCCACATCAGTAAGCATTATTCACAGACTAAAAAATGCTATTTATTGTGTCTGCTTAGTAATCAAACAAGAATAATCCTACACTCAGTAATAAATATTTGTGATCATGAATAAGACATCTGAAAAAATATTACTTACACTGCTATATTTGCTGGACAATATTTACATAAGTTTTCAGGCCCCATTCTTTTAACAGAATGAAGTTCTCTAACTTTACAAATGCCTCTCAACAGGTTTTTAAAATTGTTAAAACTGGTTTTAAAAATACTTTTGGAGTATTTCAGGTGTTCTCCACAAAACCAAAGTGAATTAGCCACAGAATTGCATCATTTTTTCCCATGACAGAGGGTAAGCAGGTTAAAGAAAGTTGTCACTGAGCAAAACTAGAATTTCCAAAATGATAATGATTTAAAATGTCCATCTTGCATAGACATTCTAATCATGCTAAAATCATCCTTTTTTTCAGAGCTGCAGAAGTTAGCCAAGGTATTACGCAAACACTGCCAAACTAAAAGCTGAGTTCGAAACTGAAAAATTAAGAACAGAAAACTATCCTACTGTTTTTCACTCAAAATTAAAAATATTAATGTAGAATTTCATTATAACTTTTTTGTATCACTTTGTGCTACTTAAATGTTTGCAAATACTTTTCACACCGGTTTTATAAACTGACCAAAACCAGTACCCATGTGGAATATTGGAAGTCTTTTTAAAACTACTACTGACTATTGTGATACAAACATAGCCAGAAGCAGGCATGAACTATTGCTTGGGACAAAGCAATAGAACCAAGCTCGATCTTCTCTAGTCCTGTCTTTGCAACCCCTTTCAGATTTGCTTGAGATTGGCCCACAAGTTCAGAAGTGTCTCAGAGAAATGATGGGAAAGGTTAGCACTAAAATGAGGAGACAATTAATGCTGTGCTATCATGTCATCATTTCCACAGAAAGCCAGGCTAACAGCAGCAACTAAAAGGAACATTAAGTGTCAAAAACCAATAATGAATTCAAGTTTATGTTTTACTGAGGTTTTTATGACATGCTAGAAAGAAAATTTACTAACTTAGCAAGTCAAGACTCCAATACAAAGATCTTTGAATAGCCCTATGCATTCTAAGAAAAAATTTCTCTTCAAAGCTTGAGAACAACTGTTCTGCTATTGACTGCCTCTAAGAAAGTTTAAGCTGGCTGAGCGTTTTTGAGGCTGACTCGAAGTACACTATACATTTTTCTGGTTTCTCTGTCCTGAAGGGTCCTGCTCTTTTGAAGCAGGCACAAGACTCGAAATAAAGAAACAATTTGAGAAGAAAGGGCTGAGAAAAAAATGTGCCTGAGAAATACAAAAGATCTTAAAAGATATGTAAAAGTAAGGGCCAAGGGACAGATTATTTTTTCCTGTTTAAGAACACAATATATGAAATCAAATTGTGGACTTGGCTGTTAAAATGTGGACTATGCAGTGCACAATATTCAGCACTACAGGAGCTCTTTAAGCTGGGATCTTCAATTTCTTTTTCTTTTAGGTCTGATCCATTTTGTATTCTTCACTAAATCAGAAGCATTATAGTCCTTTACTGAGGGCTGAAAACAAGCACTACTAGACAGGCCATTCACTAATCCTTCAACAAAGAAATCCTTGGCATGGAATCACTTTGACAGTTTATAACTTAAAATGAAATATTTTACATCCCAATTCAGGAACACGAATCCTCAAACATCAAAATTCAAGAAACCTACAGTGTTTTGTTTTTTGGGGTTTTTTTTTTGTTAAAAACCTTGCATGCATAATGCTATCCCCTAGTAGCTTCTGTATGAAATTATGTTGTTCTGTCAGATGGGAGCCATAATGGCCTCATCCCTGCAGCAATCATTGTTTATATAAATCCCAAACGTATTTCTATACTGTTCCAATTTACTCCAAGATGCTATTTTCTGTCTTGTCAAAATGACTGGAGATCAAAGGACCAAGATTTATAAGCTCAAAACTGACAAAATCAGTATTCTAAATATATATGGCAATACAGAGTTGCTAAATCTCCTGAATCTTTTAAATTAAAAAATATTGCCCATTCTGATGAAATTGCTTACAATGACTACAAGTAAAGATGGTGGCTATTAAGTTTTATCGCAAGCACCTGAGGATCTGTTTGCATGCAGTACAAAATGTTCCTTTATTCTCCTGAATTACTGACACTGGCAAATTAAAATGAAGTGGCTACATATGGCAGAAACAATCTTCACATTTACAAATATCTTGAAATATCACTAAATCATAAAAACGAAAGCTGTGGGTTATATATTATGAATGTTGCCTAATGCATTCCCAGCTCAGTTATTTGTAACAAATTTGTGTACAATGGACAAAATTGGCCATTTATTCTACAGCAGCAGCAGCTGGTTCTGGCACTGTGTATCACAGCCAAAAAGGAAGCTACAAGTCAGGAAAGCATAATTAACCTTTAAAATGCTGGAAGGATGAAAAGTCAATAGAACAACTTAAAATAAAAATATGGATTAGAAAATATTGGTATTGACAGTGTCACTATTCCCCTCAATATTAGAACTGTTTTTAAAAACACCCTCTCCATAGAAAAACAGTCACTTAATGTGGATATCAAAACAATCTAGAAGACATTGTACAGTAGGAGCCATGAACCTGCATCTGATTATTTTAATGGCTTGGCTGATCCTGAATGTTATGGTAAATGAGGACAGCTGTTATAGCACCTCTACTGAAATCTCATTACAATGAAGGGAAAACACCCACAAGGACCTTTCACTGTATTAGGCTGCGATAAAGTATAAAAAATTGTTTATCATGTGCTCTCTTAATACTTTAATTATATTTTCCAAAGCAAGTGCAGCAATCGCTAGTCCTTAAATGGTAATTATCATATACATTCATCAAACCAACATAAACCTTCCAATGTTATGCAACAATTCCATTTTGACTTAAACATGTATTTTTAAATATCATGTATTAATTCCTGTCTTCCAATAACTTCAAGATGATATAAAAAAGATCTTTAATGCAATATATGTAATATTAGAACTGCACTTCTCAATTTTAATGCTCATTCAGTGCATTTTGGCAGTATTTCATTGATGCAGCCTCAGGCTACAGGTAATGGAACATTACTCACTATGATAGCCAGATTTCTTCTGCATGGCAGTTACAGGGCAATCTTTATGAGCCAGAAGAAGCTGTTTCAGCTGTGCCACTTCATTTCTCAGCAGGGTGACTTCGTTCTAAAGGAAAAGAAAGTTATGTACTTTACCAGGCTCAAACTACACACGTTTTGAAGGTAAGCATTAAGTTTTACAGGATTTTCAGTTGTTCATTTAGGGGTGGCTGAAATACAGTAAGTTTCCATTCAGTATATTTTGCAAATATGTATATATTTATTTTGTCTTAGAAAATGCAAATATTAGCTGAAACTTGGCTAGCTTTGTTATATTAACTGGGAAATGCTTGAATCTTTTTTAAAAAAATAGAACTTAAGTTATTCAGTTTGCAGATGCAGAGTCTACATATAGTCTCATTCACATGATCCAGCTGCTATGAGACTCTTCTGGAAGGTTTTGTGATGAATTCTAATCATAGTAAACCTACATTTAGCTACACACATTTTACTAGATGTCACAGCCAACATTAAAAAAGGGAAAAATATAAAATAAAATTCAAAAAGCCAATGCAGAATAATTTTTTAGTGACTCTATTTATATTTGGACTTCAAAAAAGAAAATCTTATGTACTGTAAAATAATGTAGCAAACATTGGTTGATCTCCAGACTGATTCTTATTTTGGCAGCCATACATAAACATGTTCTCTGAAGGAATCATTGTTAATGATGACAAAATCCGGAGATGCCAGCTTGTGTCGCTAAAGCAGAGTGCAATCGAAGAGGCAGCACCTGCACAATCCAGTGCCTGGCTTCATTTCCAGACTGTGCCTTTCCACTGCTGGCTGACCTTCAGCAAGGTCATTTCACTACTTTGTGCTTCACCTTCCCCATTTGTAAACTGGAGGACAGCAACACTTACCTTCCCTGGAAAGCAGCGTGGTGTCTAGACATGAGGTTACTGCGTTACACGTGACAATCCAAATTAAGAATGATATGGCATTTTGATAGACCCATTTTTATTTTGTAGAGTAGAAAAATATTTATGAATCAAATTATCTGTAATGCTTTGTGATCCCCATATCTGGACACAATATGTGTTTTTCATGGGTTATTTTATTTTGAATCTAAATCTTTTCTATTAACACTTGAAGTTACTTCAAGTATAAGAACCTTTGCATATTATTGTAATATACCACACTTGTGACATAATTATTTAGTAAATGCTTAGGCTTATGCACCTAAGAGCAAGTTAAAAAAAAAAACAATAGAGGAAAACTGGATTGCATCTGAAATTATCTGCAAAATAAACTACAAGAAAATAAACCTATTTACTTGCAAGCAAAAAATAAGGCAATGCAGTCAGAGATGAGATGAATTACAAGTTAAAGCATTCCAAAAGAAAACAATTCTTCCAGAACAGAACTTACTAGGTTTAATTACACAAAGTAACTAAAATATCAGACTGCTTGAAGAAGACTGCTGTTTTGTGTCTTCTCTCTCCATCTAGAAGACAACAAATTTCAAGCCTTTATACCTGCAAAATCCTCTTAAGGTCTCCTTTTCTAGTCAGTCCTTTTATGTGTAGAATACCCTTTGGAAACTTCTTAATAAAAACAAAAGCTGAAAGATGCCAAAAATCTGACTTCACAGACATTTATAATGAAAGAAAGACATGACTGCAAACAAAAAGGTTTGCAACAAAAGAAACCCAACCAAAAACTCCAAAAATTCTCTACCAGGTGGCACTACATGTCCTGAAACCTTAGGCTGTTAAGAAAGCACAGGACTACTGCCTCCAGCTCTGTCTGCCCTTAGTTCACCATGTAATTTACTGAGGAGCCACAAATCTTGATACCACGCAGGCAGATGAACAGAATTGACACAGGTTGGGTAGAAAAAAAATCACACTGATGTAGTTTTGAGACACTTGATAACCTACAGAAGCAACAGTGTCCAAGACTATGAAATACAGTTCTGTTAGTTCAAAGGAACTCTGGCAATCAGGAAAAAGTTTGCAGAAATTTTCTATCTTGTCTTCCACATTTTAAGGAAGAATTTTATATACAAACAGCTCATGTAAGTATGAAGTTGCTGCTCATCTCTGGAAGTAAGATTATATGTTTATGAAACATGTCTATAAGACAGTTTAAAGATCAATGTCAGCTGTCTTAAAAATATTAAAACAGCTGCTAGCATAAATACAAAAGGCAAGTACATTATTTTACATTAAAGCAAACTTGAAAACCATGGATCAGCATTCCCATATAAAAGAGACTAAGGTAATCTCTAGAACAATATGGTAGCTGTATATTCCATGACAAGAACACTTGTGCCAACAGTACTACATACAATGCACACATCGCTCTTGACACTAGAACAGAGTTCTGTCTGCTAGACACAGGGATGGGGAATGTCACAGAAAGGCAATCTATGGTTGCCATTTATGTATTACCAGTAAGAACTGCATTAAGGCAAAACTTATTAAAAAGTTAAAACTTATTAAAAATTATTACATTTTCTATTAAATATAAAGTAAGTAATCATAGGCCATTACTGCCCACTCTGCTGATCAGTGGTGTTAGCCTGTCAAGTTATTATTACGGAAATACAGGGTTGATTAATGTCTTCACATAAAGTACAGTGTAATTATTTCTCTGGTATCAAATTTTCTTTTCAAGTTATTCTGTTCTTTACAGTCAACAATTTTGCTTTTGGTAGACTTTAAGAAAATCTCTCTTGAATTCACTATTACTGAATTAACACTTGGAAACCTTTTGTTTATGGTACTTACATGATTTTTATGTTCTAAAACTTGATATGTAAATGTGAAAAGCAGTTCACATTATACCAAACATTACTTTCACTAAAGAACTGAATTACAGATGATTTTTCTCATTCTTCGTCACTCCCTTCTTTGATTATTTAAGCTACAGTGCTACATATAATTATGTAATTAATGGACTTCATTGAGGACTGTGCATTAAATGATACTGTGAACAGCTTTGAGAAGAATACATATCTGCAAGAAATTTAACTAATGCTTGTGCAGAGTACCATGATTCTTGGAACACAGGAAACCATTTCATGATGTGTGCTTAGGCAGGAATCTTGTACATTTCAGGGTCTGGGATGCTGAGTATTGTTAAAGACATGAATATGATGACTGATACACTGTAATTTTGATTACATGATAATGATAACCTCAACATGCCCTACTTTCCTGTTGATCAAATTGTGATGTTTTCTATACCAAACAGCATGAGAGGCGAGTTCTCATAGGTAGATAATGATCTGTGAATCTGACTCAGTGAACAGCTCTGATGAAAAACAAGTGACTTTTTAACAGATCAAAATACATCTCACTGCATTTTCTAAATTAATGCTTCATTTAGGAATTACATTGTTTTTCCTTTCAGCAACTTTCAAAACGAAGCTTTTAGACTTTTATTTTCAAAACAGTAATTTGTGCCAATTTTTAATGTGCTGCTGGAAAACATTAGAAAAGTATGCTTTAACATTTAATAGTAGTGTAAACAAAAGGATCATGGACTGTTCTACAGGGGAAAAGTACATTCACGTGACAACTTCCTGAGATCAGATGAGGTGGAAAAGTGACCTGCCCTACCCTCTTACAGCATACTTCATCTCTATAGGATTTAGGTGGCAGTGGTAAAAGCTTGCACTGCCACTGTCCTACCCATTCTGTGGACAAAAGAAGCCCTCAGTATCCACTGATGTCAACCTGGCACTTCCCATAAGCATTACATTCACTTTAAAGGAAAAAAGTGAAGTTTAAAAGAATCAAAGGAAGGAAGTCCAAAACTTGCTCAAATAAACCAGGCTGTGATACAAATCAAGAGCAAGATGTGTTCAAGGTAAGACTATTACTTTGCTCCTAAGAGTTTATTCCAACACATCTTGTCATCTTAGTTTAGTATCAAAGTCTGACAGGTCCTTCAAATGGAACAAAGGATAGAAGGGTATGATCCTTAAATTTACACATCTTGAAACATGAGTATGCTCTTATCCTCTAATTTTACTGCTATATGCAACTAGTTCTGAATTTTAAGCCTGAGCTAAGCCACCATTTATAAAACCATTTCTGTTTCAGATTTCATGCAAAGTTTTAAGCTCCACTGATCAATGATCACTGTGTAAGAACAAAAAACTTACTGATTTTTCCTTGAAATAAAAAGTATACCTGTAACTGGCCGTTTAGTGAGCTCAGGTCCTCAGCTTTTTTCTCCAATGACTGCACCCAGACTTTCCGTTTCTGTCGGCACCTGGAAGCAGCAGCCCTGTTTCTCTCCAGGAACTTTCTCCTTTTCTCGTCAGGGTCCTCGTTGGCAGCTCTTCTTCGCCGACCGCCTGGATTTGGTGTTTGTGGCGTAGGCTGAGCTGGTGATGCCTGCAAACAGTCGTGACTTAACCTACAGCACTGGTATCAACAGCCATCATGTCTTGAGAAAAGCATTCAGGGCATTTCCAAATATGTTCAGGTTACACACTTTTTTTTGAAAGCTGCATCCATTTAACTCTACAGAGATGTTTTAAAAACTTTTACCCATATTTACACTCCTGATCATCTCACAATAATGTATTACATCCAAAATAGCTTTCAAGCTACATTTACTGGGAAATGAATTTTCTATTTTTGACTCTTCCCACACACCTAGTCACAACTGGAAAAATGACACAGTCGCTTATGCCCACTACACAGAAGCTGTTTGACAAATGCTAGCAGTGCTGAGACTCCCTGATCCCTGGATCTCCAGACAGCAATCTCCTACTCATTGATGTGTTCCCCACCTCTACCCACATTACACAACAGTAACAGTACACAAAATACTTCTATACTTTAAATTATATACTATATTAATTTCACAGTTGTATACAGACTCTAGACAAAGATTTAATGAAAGATACTAACAACATAATGGATCTTAAAATCCTTTAAAGAGACAAGATAGAAAGAACTGTCCACGTGACATTCACAGGTGCATCTCCACATTCAGTCTAGCCAGCAATAAAGTTTTATTTTTAAACTAAAAACCCCAAACAAGTATCAGCTAGCATATCAATTAATTGTAAAGGGCTAAGAATAAAAAGATCTTGGGAACTCAAATCAGTGTTTTAAGAATGAAACACTTGCTATTTTTGATTAATACTAATTGTAAAATAACCCTAAAACAATAAAACAGCAGCTTTAACCTTGAAAATTCTGTTATGTGATATTATGAAAATCTTCTTCTAAAAAACCTCAAGGCAGTATGGGGTAACAGCAGCCTTAAGAAAGAGATCCTTTTATGATGGGTCACTTTTTTCCCCTCTTCTGTTCCAAACATATTTGTTTTGATAAATTACTTGATTTCACTGGCCAGTGTAAAAATGTGAGGCTTTCATTGCAGATGTAAGTCCTGTCGGTTCTGGGCAGGTATGTAGCTTTTATAAAATTAATATTATGCTACGAATTCTGAAAATAACTCTGAGATTTTTAAGAGCATTTTGAAAACACATTCCAAGAGGTTTTTAGAAATAAAACAGCTGCAACCCTCCAGGATTCACTAGGAAGTGACTTCCAGGCTGACTCAGTTTCTTTTACTCCCCTGTTGTGATCTATCGTCCCAAAAGGACAACAAATCACACCTGAGAGCCTGAGATGATGAAGTACACTTAATGACACAGCTGAAACTCTTCCTGTGGCAGCCCAGAAAAGATCCCTCAAGCACATTAACATAAACATGATACCTAATGCAATAAAAAAATTTCTAAGCACGTTTATGACAATAAATTAAACATAAAACAGATGCAACAGAAATAAAAGCACTTATTTTTTCAAATATATATATTGACCTGCTGTAAAAATTTCAGCTTCTACAGAATCTCTTTCAATGAACTCCAGAAACCAGGACTTAGTTCTAAATTTGCACAGATAGATACTACCTGTTTTGAAATCAGCATATTGGACAATAGATTTTAGAAGCATTTAAGAACATGTAAGATCTGCAAACATTTTACAGTTATAGAGCTGTTGACTAAAAGAGGAGTCTGTTCACCTCTATTTTACAAACTCAGAGTATAGAAAAAATGTATGTATTTGCAACATAAAAGAAGGAGGAGGGAGGCACATGCCCACTGCTGTCATACCGGGGTTTCAGTTGTGGAAGTTGCAGGCTGTTGTAGTGACTGTGGTCGTGGCTCCTCTGACTGACTCCTAACCAACCCACTTGCATGTCCCTTGGCAGTATCTCCATTTGTTACCTGAGGGTGCTGCTGGGTCAAGGCTGCTTTCAATCTCTGAAAGCAGAAAATAAAGAAGACAAAGAAAAGAAATATTCTATCATGCTAACTTGAATTATTAATCATTTATATAATCAGTTACTTCCACTCTGGACACAGGAACTCCAACTCTTAAACAGGTGTTTCTTTTTACAGGCTTTCAACAGTGACCTAGGCATATACATAAAAATAAGGGGTAAATTTCTGCCAGCATGACATTAGCAATGAGGTTTACATAAGATCCCAGAAAGGGAAGAATGGTAAACCATGTGGAGAAGTAAACAGAAAGCCTCATCTGTAGTGAACTGTGCCAACAAACACGAGTGGAAGGCCATAAGCAGTTGCTGAATCTGGTAGTACCAGAAGAATAACAATGACATGAAGGAAAACAGGTAGCAACCAGAACATAAGCATCTTTCCATTTTAAAAATTCTGGTGCTCTCTAACTCTATTCATTTTTAAATAGCTTGTTATGTCTCCACTAATTCATGGTCTTTACAAATACTCACCTCTGCAATCCTTTCTATGGGTAATTAGGTGCTCAACTTCAACAACAAAAATTTAGGATAGCTGCAAGCATTAGGGCAGGATGACAAATTTTTTTAAGATAATACATCCATAATTTTTAGTATATGTACAGCACTCTGAAAGCCCTTAGGTAGTTAAAACTCAAGAATTGACCTGTACCTTCCTAATTCTCCTCAGAAAAACAAGTTTACAAAACAATTTCAGTCCCTGACTCCAGCAGGCCTAAGTGTTTTCTGTCTAAAATTACTTAAACCAAGTTCTATGATCTACCTGCAACAACTGCAAAGTTGATGATTCCTCTATCTCTTTAACTAATCACGGTGTCTAAACTGTAAAATTTTCTACACAGCCACTACCAGGACTATCAGGGAAAGACATCAATCCAAGCCAGTTTTTAAAAAAATATTTTTTAAAAAAACTAGCAAGTATTTAACACCAATAGGACGATAGTCTTTCTATACATTATTAACATAAGATTTGTTATAGTGCATTTTCATTTATGATTTGAATTACTTTAGAAGTATTTCTTTTATTATACTTGCTGTTAGGCAGAACATGACAGATTTTCACCAGTCCTAATCAAGAGAGTAGTGAAATTTAAAGGGTATGCTCTCTTTTATTTCAAGCTGTCATAGTAGGAGAGGTGAGTGAGCACTGGAACAGATTGCCCAGAGGGGATGGGAGGCTTCCCTCACTGGAGATAGGCAAGAACTCTGGATGCAATCCTGTGTCATGTGCTGGAACAGGGGGTTGGACATGTGACCTCTGTGGTCCCTCCCAACTTGGCCCATGCTGTAATTCTGTGAAGAGTGAGAGGACTCCTCCCCAGGCAGAGGAAGCAGCAGCAGAGATGTCTGAGCAACTGACCACAACCACCATTCCCCTTTCCCCTGTGCTGCTGAGGAGCAGCAGGTAGAGTTAAGCCCAGGAAGAAAGGGGGGAAGGTGTTTTTAAGTTTTGTCCTACTCAGATGTGACTGGTCATAAATGAAACTGATTTCCTCAAGATGAGTCTGTTTTGCCCACGATGGTAACTGATGTGTTTGCACTGGGACATGCAGACAAAGCTGGACTTGACTTTACTGTATTGCCAACATTTAAACATTATAGCCTGTACATTCATAAGTAATTTAAACTCCTTTTGAGAATTACATTGTTAAACGTAATGTACTATGAAAACAGGAATAGGAAATAATTAGATTTAATTTCATATTAAAAAGTTTAAAAGTTGAAATTAAAGTAGTTAGGATTAAATTATCCACAAATGTTGACATACTGTGAAAATCTGAGGAATATTTACTGATTTTCACAAGATTTCCAGCTCATGTGTTTAGAAGGTTTCATATTTTAAAAGGTAATGCTGGAGTAAAATACTTATACAGATGTTGTGCTGTTTGTGAATATGGAGACAGTTACCCCAAATTCAGTGAGAATCTCATTTTTAACAATCAAGAATAGAGAAACTTAAATTAGAATAAATGTATATAAGCATTTTTATGTGGGGAAACTTGATGACAACTGAGGTTTTTGATATTATGGTTATAGGCAAACTGAAATTGGTATTTTGAGATAGATTAATAGCTTTTAAAATGTTGATTAGCAAGGTTTTATCATTCATGTATATCCTTGAAAACAAATCCTCACCACATCTGTCAAAATTTGGTAGGACTAGATCATTCCATCAAGAGCTCACAGAAACAAGATAATATACTCCAGAAACAATTTGTGAAAAACTCAGATCCATATTTCATATCTGCCACAAAAGCTCATCAGAGTAATAACCCTCCTTCTCCTGGGTGTTATCCTACCATCTGCTCCTCTATTACTTATCTTTATTTTGCAACTAATTAACAGCATAATCTTCTAAATTCAGCAAGTTAATTATCATTATTGTGGTCTTTGCAGCATCATCAGTCCTTATGAAGTCTTGTCTCTCCACCCCCAGAGAACATATGAAAATGAAGTAGGTTGTGAGAGGGTCTGTTTCTTGAGAGTGGCTCATTAGGTGTTTGCTGATTAGCTCGGCATGCAGAGAGACAGGTCAGAAGAATTCTGCTGAACACAAGGTCCCATGCCGGGCTCCAGCACGTTAATATCGCTTTCTGAACATTTGCCAGGCTGCCCTCTGTCACTTCTCAGTAGAAACCTCCTGCAAAAATCTACTGGTTGCCTACTGAGACCAAGGTATTTTTCAAATTGTTGTGCATGAGAAGGAGGAGACAGAGGGAAACATTCCATATTAAAGCAATTTTGAAATTCTTCAGAAACTTCTGCAATCCATGCTGAAGAGTCTGAATGCTAAGTTTGTACCCACCACAAGCTGCATACTCAAAAATGATGTTTTACAGCTGCAACTGAAGGCTCATGCTTCATACACAAAAAGCATACAATTACAGATCTTCTCATAAGAACATCAGAAGCAATTCTACAGTTATTTAGAATCACGCATCCTTATCTTAGTAAGGAAGTTTTTTGGGGGTTTTGAGATTTTTGTTTTGTTTTGTTTTAAATACAGTTATTGCATCTACTTCTAAGCCTCTCTAAAATACCACAAAACTAACATATAAGTGATTTTACTAAAGTAAAGTATGTAGTTTCTTTAGAATACCAACAAAGATGGAATCATGTCAGAAAAACTGACAATTCGTAATAAGTGTGCCACAGAAATGTGAAACTCATTTTTACTCCTGCTGAATGTCATTCTTGGTATAAGATGTAAGAATATTTCCCAAACAATGGCAGTAAAGGACAAGCTGAACAAAATCTCTAGTAATTTTTTGCTTCAGTTCTACAAGTAGTAGAGAAAAAGCATCCAAGAACATTCAAAACTATAGTAACAGTGCCTTTCATTGCTGTGAATGGACCAGCTCTGTTCACTACAATAATTCAATACTGGGGAAATAAAATTAAAAATGCAATCTGATGTCATTCAATTCTTCCACAGCACTGAAACACATAAAGCACTGTGTATGTTTCTGTGGTGAAAAAGACCCTAAGACTGTGCTTAATGCACTCTTTCACTTAATCTCAACTGTTTCAGTTGAGAGCCTCTTGCTATAATGCCACCAATCATAAGGATTTGGGTCACTGCAGAGACAATTTTTAAATTTTTGGCTGTCATTGCTTTTATGTATTCCTTATTTTATGCCTATCTTTTCCTCCTGGTTATTAGTCCTTGCAGTTGGTATACACTTTTGTATCTGCTATTTCACTAAGTGAACTTGTTCCCACAACTGTTCCTCTCTGGAATTCACACAACCATTTAATGTCAGGTAACTTGAGCAGTAACCAGAGAAAAGGCCATTTCACCAAAGAACGAACAGAGTTCTGGAGGTGACATCTCAGTAACTTGCTTCACATCAACAACCAAAACTGCCATGCTGATGGAGTTTGACACTTCAGACTGAAAACTTTATCAAACATAGAAATAAATACAGTTTTCATTACTATGAATTAAACTTGGGCACCATAATAAAAAAACCTTTCAAATGCTGAGACCATTTGCAAAGGTAAAAAGTCTCCAAAAGCTGTCCATTGTGGGAAAAAATTCTCAGCAAGTACCTTAGTTCCTTTAACCTTAAACAGTTTTATGACTTACTAGGACAGATGAAGATATGCTATAGGAAGGCATCCTACATCCATCAGCAGACATCTCCTCCCAGTTAAGTTTTAGATTTTAGAAACGAAAATATCAATTTGTTTCACTAAAGTTCACTCATGAACTTATAAAGAAATACATTTCTTCTTTGTACAATTTGGCAACTCGTAAGGAAACAGCAGGTATTCATCAAAACAAAAATGTGTTGCTCTCATGTTAATAAAAGTATTGAAATGAAGTTATCTAAATTCATATTTAAATTTCAGAGCATTAGGAAATAAGCACTACAGTCTCTAATTTGACTTTTATCTAACTACTTCTCATGTTCACTTTAAAAGTCTACACAACAGTAGCCTTTTGTAAGCAAGTAAGAGTGAAATGAATGATTGCAATGAGGAATGAAATCAGAGCACAAAGTTATTTTCTTACTATAAATCTCTAAAATGCGTTAGCTCTGTGAAATATGCAGAAATAGCCTCTGCAAAGAAAAGCACAAAGCTCAAAAGAAAGTGCCTGGTTCGTGCCAGGTATTACATCTGTAACAAAGAGCTGTACCTTCTACACAGGACAGCTCTAGATCTGGTAACAATGCAACAACTTGGTTCTACTTCACATTAAATTTACTACAACCAGTTCTTCAGGAATTTTACTCAACCTCTGAAGTTATTAGATTTATGTCAACTTAGAATACCTTGAAATAGTATTTTGGTATGATAGTAGAAAATGCAGAATACCATAGCAAGTACAGTCTTTCATTACAGGAGAGGTTCAACAACTGCTAAAACTAGATATGATAAAACCCTTCAGAGACACAAATAAACCGTGCTAACCTTCCAAACTCTGCATCCCATACAGTATCACGCTTACTTAAATACCCAAAGAAGGGTATTTAGGGAATTAGGTATTTAGGGAAGTTAGTTAGGAATCTATTCCTGCATATTTTTTGTATCTTCTACATATTCTATTCTTACATTTTATAATGCAATACAAAAAGCCCCACGATATTGCAAGGTCCATCTGTAAAGAACAACAAATACTTTCCTCAAATAATAAGTAAGAAATAAAGCAACAGCCAAAAAAATTCCAAATATCTATACCCCTGGGAATGTTGTGAAGCAAACATCACAGCTTTACCCCTTCATCTGGCTTTTTGTCCAAAATACACTAAGAATACTATGCTGACAGATTTCATAGGTTCATAGAATTGTTTAGGCTTTAAGACCTTTAAGATCAAGTCTGACCATTAACCCAGAACTGCCAAGTCCACCACTAAACCATGGCCCTAAGGGTCACATCTCCATGTCATTTAAACACCTCCAGGGATGGTGACTTCACCACTTCCCTGGGCAGCCTGTTCCAATATGTGACATCCCTTTCCGAGAAGAAATTTTTCCTCACCTGGTGCAACCTGAGACTGTTTTCTCTCATTCTATCAGTTGCTATATAGAAGAGGCTGAATCCCACCTGGCTACACCCTCCTTTCAGGTAGCTGTAGAGAACAAGGAGGTCCCCCCTGAGTTGCTTTTTCTCCAGTCTGCCTGTCATGGATCCGTGCTGGCTGGACCTGGTCCTGGTTGTTCTGTGTGTGTTATGACAATCACAATCATTTGCTCCATGACCTTCCTCAGCACAGAGGTCAAGCTGACAGGCCTGCAGTTCCCTGGATCCTCCTTCCAGCCCCTCCTGAAGATGAGAATCACATTTACTGACCTCCAGTCACAAGACCTCCCCAGTTAGCCAGGGGTGCTGGTAAATGATTTGAAGTGGCTTTGCTCAGCTTCTTCCCTAGCCCCCTCAGTACCCTTGGGATCCCATCCAGCCCCATAACCTTCTGTGTGTCTGAGTGCTGTAGCAGGTTGGATTACAGAGGCTTTGCTCTTCTCCACATGCCTGTCTTCCACCTCAAGGGGCTGGGTACCCAGAGAGGAACTAGGCTTACTAATCAAGACTGAAGTAAAAAAAGGCATTAAGCATTTCTGCTTTTCCTCACACTTTGTCACTATGTTTTGCCCACATCCAATAAAGGATGGAGATTCTCCTTGGACCTCCTTTTGTTGCTGATGCACCTGCACAAATATATTTAGCTGTCTTTCAAAGCAGTAACCAGATGAAGTTTTAGCTGGGCTTTGGCCCTGCATAACTTCACAACATCCATGTAGTCCTCCTGAGTTGCCTGCCCCTCCTTCCACAGGTCACACACTTCCCTACTTCTCCTGTGTTCCAGCCAAGGCTCTCTGCTCAGCCAGGCCAATCTTCACTGCTGGCTTTCAGCAGTGGAGACAGCCTGCTCCTGCACCTTTAAGATTTGCTTCTTAAAGGATGTCCTGGACTCCTCTGCCCTTCAGAACTGCCTCCCAACATGAAGAAGAAACGTGGCCGCAATAGGCAAAAGGATCCAGGACATGCTCCCAGTCTTCAGCTAACTTAAGCATCCCAACAAATCCACAAATTGCAGTATACCATGCATGAAACATACTTGTTATGTATGTTATGTTAATACATGAAACATACACTGTTTGTGTATTAAATTTCAGTGTAAGAGCTTATATTTCAACATTAAATGTGAACTATGAACAAAACAAAAAGCAAGCTGTAAAACTAAATGTTGTCTCCTGTTGGCATAACCAGGAACACAAGTGAAAAATAAACCTGGTTAGTAGACCTTCACAGAATTTAGTATGCAGCAAGCAAAATTATTTTTAAGAGAGACATGAAAAGAAAGGGTTTGGTAAAACAAAGATTTAAATTAAAAAAATTAAATTGAACTTTTCAGTTAATAAACCATCACGTATCTGCCATTGCATCCCATGGCACAGTGAATTAGTCTTACTCTTGGAGGCTTTTCTACATAAACATTAAGTTTCTCATTAAATTGCTTTTACTTTCAGAGGGATAAGAAATTAGGTTTTTTATTTTTGTGAGTAGGCACTATATAAAAGTAAATGAGCATAAAAATATACATAATTCTGATATTCTTGAATTCTGCTCATGCTTCATATTAAGCAACAAGGAAAGGAAATATTGCAAATGCCCTTTTTACAGTCTCACTTAAAGAAAAGACAAGCAATCACTGAAGTGCATATATTAGCTAAATTGTAACGAGAAGGCTAATGAGACAGTTAAATTTTAAGTCTAATGATCTTTGTTTTCCTTTGCATTTGAGTGATTGCTTCTTCCCATGTGAGATCAAAGTCTTCACCACACGTATTTCCTTTCTGCCTTTAAAACATTCTAAGAGCAAATCACTCAGTAATATGCTTAAAATCCTAATTTCTTGCCCATCCAAAAAATCTTTTGGAACCAATTCCTCCTGAATTCTAAAGAATTAAGAGTGTGAGTCTCCTGACTCTAAAACATGTTCAGCTTCTAAGAAAACAGCTCTTGTTTTCACTTTTTTACATTCTTCTCTCCTGGATTTAAGGTAAATTAATTTTGTAAGAGCTGGTTACATTTAAGTATTTTCTGAGGTATTAAAGATTCATTTTCCCCTCCTAAGGGGGCAAGGATGCACAGAAACAGACCTTCTTCCCTTATGTCCTCCTCTACACTATTTCAAAAGTCATGGTGCTCAACAGAGCAGGGAAATGAAGGAAGATGTGAGAGCATTAGGCAGAGTCAGTTCCCCTCTCCACTGCAGTTTCAGTATTTGCTGAATGTGGTACAGGTGTGCTCACTCTACTGGAATCCCTTACCTCCAGAAAAACCAGACTCACTGGTTTTCATACTGTGGCTTGAGAAGAGAAAACAGGTAAGGAAAGAAAGGTTTAGATCAAGAGAAATGAGATATCTAAGAATGTTAAGGGCATCCTCCAACTTACCAATATCAATGCAGAAAAATATATTTTATCTAGCAGGTGTTCCTGATTTATCTTTTAGCACAAAGTAAGAGCTGAAGGAAGAGGAACATTATTTCATAGGATAGATACTGTTTATGGAGGCATTTTGTAAATATATAAATGGGTTAATTATTGTTCAATAATAGATTTTCTACTGCTTTAGAACACTTGGAACAAACAAGACAGAAAAAAAAGCAACTGCCTAATGCTGCATAAAATATTTCATTAAATTCATTAATTCAAACTACCACCATAAATGGTGACTAATATTAAATAAAAGGAATAGCCCCCCCCATTAAACAAAAATCAGAACAATTTTTTGCTTGTTTTAGACATTTTCAAAATAATCCTCAACTCCCCCCAAAAACACCCAACACAACAGAAACAATCTCCATACAAAGTAATTTGTTAACTACATAAGTACTACACATCTAATTGCAAAACTTGCCAAATGGACTATATTAAGTTGAGATTCCAAGAACATTTTTAAAAAAAACATATTTTCCTTAATTTTTTAAGAAATATCATTCTTTTGGGAGGAAACATTCTGCTTCTCTGAAGGAAATGTTCACATGCTACTAATCTTGTCTGTCTTTCTCCCAGCTAGCATTTCTGATCCTCTGATGCAAGAAGTAAGAAGGAGTTTAGTTAGAAATTTAATTTATTTAAAAGAATGACTAAAAATAAGATCAAAATGGCCATTAAGAACGGAACTAACATAGGCTGGAATTGGAAAAAACTGCAAAATAAATACAGCTGTTATTTTTCTGTTTTTATTAAATTTGTACTTGCAGAATTTAGACTAATAAAAGAAAACTAAACCTGTTTCAAAAAGCAATAGAATTTAATTAATTTCTCAAGTTATTCTTCTTGAGGAATAATGGAGTTTTTCACTTACCAATTTAGCCTCAGACTGCACTGGCTGTGGGGAGGAAGGCCCTGGGATTCCTGGGATACTAGGCACCATGGTGACAGGTCTAACAAGCTGACCAGATAAAGTATAAAAATGAAGAAAACCTGAGTATGTTATCATAATAGAGAGCATTTGACAGCACTACCCTCTGAAGCCAAAACAGCTATCAAGGTGCTTAAAACTAAGTTCTATGCTGCACTTATGCAAATCTGCTCCACTTTCAAATTAATATAGCATCATGCTTACTTACTGGAACTGCAGCAGGGACATGCACATTAGAATTTGTGATAGATGCAGGAATAGCAACAGGCATGGTTTGTCCATTAGGAAGATGTAACAGCAGAGGAAAAGGACCTGGAACTGGACTGAAAAAGGAATGAACTATATAAAAGAAAACTTATCCAGAAAGAGAACAAGTTTACACATTATTTTAAATTGGTTTGTTTCTTTACAGGTGTAATGTAATATTTATTTGGAGATCAAAAAAATGAACTTAGTGATGTGGAGAACATGGCATTATATCTCACATGTAGTGAAAGTCCAATGTTTCATGTGTAGTAAAGCACCACATTACACCAAAGCATCTCAAATTCATATATTAACTGCAAAAACAGTAACAAAGTAAGTCAGATTTTCAAATTCTGCAAGAAAACGTTTTACTAAGATTTATGTAACTTACACTATTGGTCTGTTAGATGATGGAGCTTGGGTGATAACAGTACTAGAAGTTGGTGAGGGTATTGCCTGCTGAATAATAACACTTGAGTCAGAACTTGTAAGCAGTACATTAGGAACCTGTAGCGATGCTGGACGAACTATTGTTGATGTAGGCTGTGCAGTCTGCTGCAGTGACACTTCCTGAGGAAACAAAGCTTCATCAGTTTGTAAAATGCAATTACAGACCACTAATTCCAACTGTTAAATTAATGCAGTTTGATGGAACAAATCAGAATTTCTGTAACATTATGCAAATAAAATCAGTTATACAATTAAAAAACATTGAAAAAACCCCCTCTGGATTAATCATTTAAACCACCAAAGTAAAATTGTTTCAACAGTGATTTAGTTTTATGACAAACCTGGCTAAATTTATGCTAAGGCTACTATTACTTCTAATTCAGTTTTGATCAGATTTTAATTTTTTTTCCCAAGAGACCCATGGTACTACCAGCACCATCATGTTTACCCACATTCCGAATTAGGAAAATGTTTTATGGTGTCCTTATGTACATTTCAGTTTCAGTCCATTGTTCTGGATTTAAACAAGAGAAACAAGTATTTATTGTTAAGTAAAAACAACAAAAACAATTTTTTGAGCCTTTATCTCTAGCTCTCTAACTAGAGTGAAAAAAGTATTTGGAATGTTATATTCAGAGCTCTGCAAAATATATGCATGTCCAGATGCAGAAAAAAATTATTTGAGCACAGAAATTAAACTTTCCTAGGTGCAAATAAAGAGTAGACAAAAATCCCTATAGCTCTTAGCTTAGCAATCAGGTAAAGCACATTATCAACTGAACACTGTACCTGCATTTGTTGTTTCTGAAAACCCAGAAAGGCCTTACTGTAACCAATGCTTTCCTTCTCAGGAAACCCTTGATATTGCCAGACTTCAAACTTACCTTCATATAGGCTTTTTTCCAAGTTATTCTTTTGACAATGGCTACTGCAATCAATGACACATAAAATCACATTCTTAGGACCAGCAAACTTCAGTTGCTCTACTGGAAAACTTTAATTCAAAGAGAACATCTCAATACCTGTCTCATACAGACTGCATTGATTAGTATTTCCTTTGAAGGAAGCTTGAGTTTTGAAAATTCATACAAAAAGCTTTAAGTAGTAAAGTCTGAGCTCTCTTAGCAGATTGCTTGTCTTTTTATATATTAATGCACAAATATGTGAGATCCTCTGAGCAATCATCATAGCAAGCTTACTGGCAAACTGTGGGCTTTACAAAAGAAAAGACCTTAGACGATGAAATTTTCTCCCTCCAAAAGCTCAGAGGTTAGATTTGCCATCAGGGTTCACTAGTTCATTCACACTTTTTCCCAAAGGATCTAAAAGACTGTTTAGAGAAAATGAGAATTTTTGGAGCATAATAGTGAGCTGTGTTGAGGAAAGCAAAATTGTTTTATTATCAATCTGGGGTATAATATTTGAACACTGCACTCAGCACTAAAGATGAGCATTCAGTAAAAAGACGACAACCAGTACAGAATTGTGGAAACAGAAAGAAAAAAAAAAGCCCAATCATATTGTTAGGACAGGATGAAACACTTCTTTGCAAATAAGGAATCTGGTATAACATCTTACAGATCTTATTCAAGCCACAGGGAAAACAAGTAAGACTGAACTGCTTAACTGTTGGAAATTCAGAGTTCAGAACACCAGCTGGATCTGTATACTAGTATGAACAAGCTGCACAATTCAGGTAACATGCAAAATCATGGTGGTTCTTTCATGTGAAAAAAGACTCCGAGACTGTATGTATACTTTATAAAGAATGGATCCTTGGAAGGACTTTCACAGAATCACAGATTGCTTGGAGCTGGAAGTGACCTTTAGAGACCATTCCAGTCCATCCCTTCTGCCATAGCTAAGAACATCATTCATGAGATCAGGTTCCTCAGAGTCCCAGTCAGCCTGACTCTGAGCATTTTCTGAACTCTGTCTAGAAGTCACTGGTGTGTCAGTACCACCTCCTACCTCTGGGCAAGCAGCTGGGATTGGTCTCCCAACTGCTGCTGCAGGTAACTACATACAAGTGATGGCATTCTGTGAATATTTCTTTGCTGTTCACAACAGGAATCTAATTAATGCATGTTCTAATAAATCCTGACTGTAAAACTGGTTTCTCCCTGGCTTGAACACCTATCAGGAAAAGGACAACCTGAAATTTGTAGACAATTTAAAAGTTTTTTAGAAATTTTAGTGTTCTATGGAAACCAGATTTCAGCAATAGTCAAAGGTTAAACTACAAAACTCTAAAATAAATCTGTAAAATTCTGAAAACTGAAATCTTACATACGATTGTTTCAGTATTAAAGATAGCACTTATGCTTTGTTTATAAGATCAGAAACAACCGTCAGCCATTAAAAAAGAACATGTTTATTCACGAGTGTGTTTATACAGCTGAAAAAGTATTTAACTTCCTCTTAGCACTAACTTACTCTTTGCTACACTGAAAAATGCATGTAGGTGCCTGTTACTGCAACAACGTGGCAAAAACAAACTGCAGATTTAAGAAGTCTGGCTTTAAGGAAACTGACATTTTATAAGCAAATAAAAACAAAACCATAGGCCAAACAGACTGATGGAAGATTCTAATTGATCACTAACGCAAGTATAAATTTTGTCTGGAATAAAATACATTGTAAATATATTCCACTAAAGAACAAGAAAAATAAAGTTGAATTTGAAATCATAAGATTAAATGGAAGTGACCTTACCTTTACCTACCTTTCCTTACAGGACAGAAGTTTAAGCCCACCCAAAGGTACTAGACTTATTAAAAGGACTTCTCCAGCTCCTGTAATTCCTATTATTGAAACTAAAACCCACTGAATAGGAAATTACAGAACAGGATCGTTACTTTAAGTGTTCTCAGATGTGCATATTTACAAGTGTCTTCTATCTAAAAGCAAATTTCATGCAGTAACTTTCCAGTGCTATCAAAAGTGCATAGAATTCTTTATACAGAAATGTAGAGGGCCAGAACTAATACTGTATTTGATTATCATTGTAAGAAAACAACTGGTTTTAAAGTAATTAAATTAGGCAATTAGCTACTTAGCAACAATTAAGCAACTTTTAAAACTCTCTTGAGGGTTGCCCTTTTAAAGTACTGTTAATAACTAATGTTTGAAAGCTCTTATTACTTTAGGGTTTAAATACTTTATACACTTCTAATGATATCTCAGTCTGTTCAAAGCAAAGTATCGACTCTTACTCATGGAACTCCCAGAAAACTAGGAAAATATTCAAGCATACTTTTTTAAAGACTTTTAAGAATTATTTTGACAACTACAAGGACAATCAGAACTGCCTTGCACATACATTAATAGGCTGTAACCATTTAAGGCTACTAAAATACTACAAAAGGGTTACACTGGCACCTGTATTTAACACCAGCTATGCCCTGAAAAAATCCCTTCTCTCCTTCAATACATCTGCAGGAGAACACAAAAATGTAACTGAGCAACACTCTGCTCACATTTCTCCACATCTGCAGGTCATGTTGAGCTGTACACCTCAAGTAGCACCCTCAGCCTTGCTCAGTCCATCTCTTCAATCAGGCATGAGAAAGGCACTGAGCAGCAGCACTGTCACAGTGACACACCAGAACTGCATCATCACTGAGACAAGTTTATAAATACTGGCAAGCATTGAGACAGAATTTTCACTTGTAATGATGCTAATGAGATACTGAACCACTATTATATGAATATGGCAATATTGTCTTCTACCAATTTTAAGATTATTACTTGGAATAGGTATTTGCAGCAAAATAAATAAACTAACCTCTGAAATAAAGATCTGGACTATGATTCACTTAATCTAGGTAGCTCTTCACATACATTCTTTTAAAATGCTTTTACTATTTTTGATACTGCATGATAGCCTTGATTACTCACGATGACTCATCCATGCTAACTAATGAAACTCAGAAAATCTTAGTAAGGACAAATCTTAACTGAAACTCTTTTAAACTGCTGTCACACACTTAAGGTTGTTCTCACATTAGTTCCTCTGGCAATAGAGGAGAAAGAGTTGAAACCAGAGAGGTTAAGAATGGATGCAAAGAAAAACATTCTGCCAACAGAACAGCCTGGTACTGGAGCAGGTGGCACTGAGGCTGTGCAGCCTCTCTCCTACAGATGTTTAAAGACCAGACTGTGCAAAGTGCTGAGTACCTTGGTCTGATCTCAGAAGTAATCCCTGCTTTGAATAGAAAGTTGCATCAGGAAATCAGCAGTCCCTTCCAACCCAAATTACCTGTGACCCTAAAAAGTCTTGCTGATTTTGGGAGCAAGGCACCTAAGCCCCTCATGCACAGACTGCCCCCTGAAGATGCACATAGAGATTGACTAGTGCAATCTCTGTGCTTTATAATGGTCTGCTCCTAATGTTTGTATTTATCAAAGACTAGAAATAATTAATTCACTGATTTGCTTCATTTTCTGTACTTCAAGAGAACTCCACAAGATGAAAACACTGCAAGTCACATACTGAAGTGATTATTACTAATAATGATGCATAAACAAGAATAAAGAGCTCTTTTAGTATTTTCTAAGACAGCATAAATCTTTAATCTTATTTCTTTTCTGGCTTTACTGGATGGCCAGCTTTACTGGAAGCAAAGAAATTATTCTAACTGAAGAACTGAACAAGTTACCTATATATCCACCAAAATGTGGCAAATGAAAACTCTTCCTTTCAACTAGCTAAGTAGCATGGCTATCACCACATACAATAAATTTACAGATCATCAGTCGAAAAATAAGAGAAAAATAAAGGTTCTGACCTTTTCATCATTGGTAGTAGACTCTGGATGAGGTAAAGGACTATCTTGATGAGTTGTCTCTACAACTGAAGGTTCTTCAATTTTATTTCTTATAATTGGTGTTGCAAGAGGAGACAGATCTAGAGGCATCTATCAGAAACAATGTAAAACAAAATTAGTCAATGTTTAAAAAATTAAACCAAGCAAGAAAATATAAATAACTGAAGAGAAAGATCAGCCCATTACAAGACAGAGGTCCTGATGTTTGAAAGATCTTGATGAACATGCATTACCAGTGAAGGCTTTTTTACCAGCACCTACATGAACACCAATCTTCAATAACACAAATTCCTTTCAACATCAATGTCAGACTAAATAGCTTCTTCCTGAGAATTAAGAACATTCCTAAAGTTTTCCATTTCCTAGGGTCCTAAGAAAAGTACAGCTGCAGAAGGACTGTGTTATAGTTAAAAAAAGAAAAAAATCACAGCTAAATTAAGGTATTATCCATCCTATTTAAAAGTACCTCTCAAAACTTTTATTGAAATAAAGAAAATGAAACTACTGATCATGCAAAACCTATATAAATCAGTATAAAACCATTTGTAATCACTACCTATAGAAGTCAACCAGATAATCAACTAAAGACAAAATTATTCAAAGGGGACATTGAACAAATTTTTTTACTTGCACAAGTATTTAAATGTTTAGACTCCTAACCAGTTATGACTGGGAAGCACTGAAATAAATAACAAGAGTAACACTTAAATGTATGGAAGTTCCTCACAAAAACATGAAGTTGCTAAGCAAGTTTCTTATATTTCAATCTGTACATTAAAGAAAATAAGTAGATCTTTATTTTATAATTACTAATTTCTAGGCAAAAGTGATTTAAACACTTAATCAATATAATCATAACCAAATTTCTGACACTTTCTTAAATTTAGACAGTACTTAATTCTCATTACTGATTCTTACAGTGACATCAGTATTTCAAAACTAATCAAAATGATCAGCATTCACATACTATTGTTTTCACATGGGTTTTTTTCTCTTTGCTAAAAAATCTTTACTTTTCAGACTTCTTTGCTTATTCAGGACCTAAGGAAATTTCTATCAAAACTAATGGTTAACTTCAACAGATACAGGACAATGTGTCCCATTATCAGTGCTAACTATGCAAAATTAATCAGGAAAACTAACCTTCAGAAGAGTAATCACAGATTTGTATTCTCTACATACAACACATATAAGCAGCTAACATGATTGTTGGTACAGGTAAGAAGGCAATATACAATAGAAGGCAAAGTTCGCTTTTTTAAGGGAATTTCTGATATAAAAAAGTAGAAGCTCTGAGGAAAAAAATGTTTTGAACATACTTTCTTAATGTCATCTTCAGAAGCCTTTTTAAACTCATTTTCAAAAGGACTTGCTAATTCATTGAATAAGCCCACTTCTTCACAGTTCTTCAAGAATCGAGTTGGTGTTGGTGTCTGATCTGAAAAGAAGTGTATAAAACCCCCACAATTTTATTTTTACAATACCATTAACGAACTTACTTGATGTAAATAATTTTCAGAATACAAACAAATGGAAGAGAGGAGGAGGTGGCTGGGAGCCCTCGGGCTGCGTTCTGCCCTGCAGGGAGGGAGCTGGCACCAAACTCCACCTGCTGGAGACAAGCACCCGGAGCCTGCAAACCACAGAGCCCCTGACAATCCTGGCAGGGAACCACAGCATTTCTTCTGTGGCCATGAACCACAGGCAGCTATTCTCAAGTGCACAGTAGAACACTCCAATGAGCAAGGAGAATCTATTTTCAAATAAAGATACGGACTACATGAAGGCTTTTAATTAGAAAATAAATGAGGAAAGTGCACAGATCAAAGCCGGTTTGCTTCTGTCTTCTCCTAATTTGACAACAGTAGTGATTACTTCCAAGAGCATGGAACTTGTAAAGTAAAGTGAGACTTTGTGCACAAGATCATATTGAATGCTATGATGTCTCTGCATCAAGCTGCAGTCATAAGACTTCTGGCATCTGGGTGACTACTCCATGAAAAAGTTTCAAAACTATCTTTATATAAAATTCCTGTTGGTATATAAATTTGCCTTATTCACTGTTATTATCAGGTCAAAATTAACCACACACGCCATGAAGTTACTTGCATTTAAAATATTGTGAAGTGGTATGACTGTGTGGACTTTTAAGCCTGCTGTCTACAACAGTTCCTACACTGGAATGTGGCTGCACAGAGACACTCATGGTTTCAATTTTAAGTATCTGATTTGAAAGGTCCCTTTTCTTGTGGTGAAATTGACAAGGAGCATATTTACAATTTTAAAGAATCCAGAAAATATCTGAAAGTCTTTCTGAAATTCATTTAGGCTGCTCTACCACTGAAAAAAACCCAGACTGACTGTAACTTCAGCATACTTAGCACATGCTATCTTCATTCAAAAACTCTCAAATTTATAAAGCAATCAATCATCCATTGGTGATTACTTCTGATCCTGGACAAAAGTTGTAATTTCTAAGAGTATAACATGAATTCAGAGGTAGGAAAATAGTATTTTGAATTTTAGCCAAAATGAAAACAAAGGATTTGATCTTTCTTCTACTATCCCATCAGAAGAATAATCACTGATTCATTCTTCTAATATCACCATGATATGTAATAGATGATACATACTTTAAAATTTAAGAAATAAGTAGTATCAATGAATTAAAACTGAAATAGTTTAATTTAGTTACAGATCCTCTTTGGCAAAACTTTTATTAGCTTGTATAATTTAATCAATTATTTAAGTATTGGTAATTTTAAAGTATTTGGATTATGAATCAGATACAAATAAAAGTAACTTATGGAGAATAATAGTGGCTTCAAATTCTGACATGAATTATGTAAGGAAAAAATGCCTAAGCACACACGGCAGACCAGTACAGAGAAGAAAATGTATCACATTTTCCTAATGTAAATCTATCATTATGTACAAGAAATGCATAAAGCATGTGCCCATTGCAGCAGAAAAGTGAACAAACTTAACAGAAGTATATACTTACCAGCCACAATGACACTATCATTACGAGCTGGACCAAATTTCAGTGTCATCTCATGTTTGTGTTTATGGACAGCCAAATGATCCTCATTGGTAAAACGCTGCAGCACAAAGTGTTAAGAAACAGTTGTAACTGGGAGTGTGACCACAACAAATGCCATTCCACAGAAAACAATTTTTACAGCAAGTAAAACTATCATTACTATGTTAAAAGTCAACCCTCTAAGGCAGATATATCTTGTTTCTTGGTCAACAGTACCAAGCAGAAATATTATAAAACTCAAATTATATTCATAATAACTAAATATACCAGAGAAATTTCAGTGTAAGTACCTGCATTCATAAAAAGTCCAAGATAACATCCTAGAATGCTGCAGCCTCCACCAACCATGAGCAAACAGCCATTTGCTGTATTAATGGATCCTGACAACATCTATTAATTGATCACCACTACTTGATTACTGTATTGTGTGTATTACCGCATTAATGAGAATTGATCTGTAATCACAAACTTCACTGCATTTAACAGCATAAAGATAAAATATACTGCAGCTCCTGCCCCTGACCATTCACTACATAAAACAAGGGGCAGGTAGAATGGGAAACACTGGCAGACAACTGAAATGCTGTGAATGAACTAAACCTACTAGCATTTTAAAAACCCCTCAAGTTTGCTCGTTTCATGCATACTTGCCCCAAAATTTGGGATATATGCTATAAAAGCTGACAAACTAAGTGCTGTAGAAGAGATATTCCTACTTCCACTATTTGTTTATTTCCACCAATTTGCTATGCATCTGTAATCGTGGGTGAAGTTAGCATTTCAATTGACATAATTGAAGAAAATGTTTCCCAAGATGCAGCTTTCCTAAAAAGAACACATTTTACACAAAACACTGACATTCTTAATTTTCTTTGTGAACATTTGAGCCCCAGACTATGTTTTTGGTTATGCCTCACTAATTTAAGTTATTCCACATATATCTTATAACAGATCCAAGCCAAAAATCACCTCTCAGGAACTACACATAAACAGAATTGACCTCAGAGTACAGTAATTCAGAACATTTCCGTAAGAAAGACATGTGCATGTGGAACTGTGAGGGAAATTAAAAATGCAGGATCACTGTAAGACAGGGTGAAACAGGCAAGGGACTTCTTTTTTCCCTAGAACTCTAATGCCCAGAGTTGCAAATGCCCAACTCTCCATAACTCCCATGCGTTACCTCTGCATACAGCATAAGCCAGAAATTTCTGCATTCTATCATGCTAAGAGACTTAAATGTATCTTTCTGTCCTCACTCAGTGGAGGAGCAGCTCTCCAGAGGGAAGAGGATGTCCAGAGCCTGACTCCCTCTCCCTGTTCTACAGGACAAAGCTGGCATCTGGAGAAGCCTTGCACATTTGTTGGGACATGAATGTCTCTCTTCACCTTCCCTAGAACCATAGGCTGCTGTAGACCCATGATGTGTCTTCTGTGAGATTTAGTTACCAAAACTTCTGACAGTCTACACTGCAGTAAGATTCAAACAGGATGGGGAAAAAGGTTGCTTAGGAGAAAGCAGTCCTCTTTTGTTACTTTTCTTGTCTCTGAACATACTAGATATCTTAGAAACAAGAAATCAGTCCTCTTCTGCTTTAAATACAGAAGACTACATTAATATAACATTAATGCTGTCATTCATCATAAAAACTAAGTTTTCAGGATAAAAATGAGAGTATTTTGAATTCAAAATCCTAATAAAACAAAATACACAAATGTAAAGAAAAATATCTTGTTTAAGAAATCAATTCTATATAAAGGCAGCAGCCATTATATTATGAAAAAAATCAGCTTATGAAATTAATTTTACACAAAGGATGCAGGGATGTCTATCTCATGCAGCAGATAATGCAAATGCACTTATTTTCAGGTTGCTAAATATAAGTGTTAAGACAGCTTCCTTTTAAGCAACCATCTCCTAAAACACTCCATAATATTTTTATCTTTTTGCTCACGTTCACCTATATATATACTAATGCTATTTACTAGAATACATTAAAACTACTATAGGAATTGAAATATATTTTGTAGCATGCATATTGTTATAATCTTCCTATACAGAACAACATACATAAAATATCTGCATCACCATTAAATATGTGCAATCACCACAGCTATGAAGACTAGTGACAAACAACATTCACAATGAGCACCCCACCAACAGTGAAATAGTCTAGAAAATGCAGGTCACTTGATAAAAATTAGGCTGTTTCTTGATTATTTTTCTAATGAAAGGAAGCAAAGCAGAGCTAACAAACAGAATTGTTTTAAGCACAGAAAGGATAATTTGTTTTTTCTTCTATGGATAGCATTTTGGACAAACACGTAACACACTACAAATTCTAGCTTTTCAGCAAAACATAAGTACTTTGTAGCAATATAGGTTTCACTGTTTTACTTTTATTTGAACAATGCCAGACCATTACCTGGCCACATCCAGGGGCAGTACATAAAAAGGGTTTGTCATCACTCATATTCCACAGGTCGTTGTGCTACCTGTATTAAAATTAGAATGGAACAAATTTTTCAAATAATGCAAAAAATTATAAATATAATAATATACACAGGCTATTTCAATATCCTATGGACAAGAATTTCTGCCTTCTGACTACAGCAGTATTCTAAACACCCATTATTCAAATGGAGTATGGATTTCAAGCTCTGTCAGGAAGGTACGTACTAGCCACCACAGCAGTTTCTGAACATACACTTCAATCAGAAATCCACATGTTCACATGTAACGTGACTAATTGCACAAAGTATCTGAAAACACAGTAACAACAACCTGCCACTGAAATCAAATACATTGTAATAATGATCCAATTCTCACAGTTAAAAAGAGATCAAAGCATCAGACAATACCACGCAGTCAAGGTTCTGCTGCCAACAGGGGAGGAAGAAGTGCTCATTCCTTAGCCTTTTCACAATCTTTATTTAAAGCTCATCATTGGAGATAAGTTGGCACACAGTTCTTTGTGTAAACTGTTAACAAATTTAATTACAAAGCCATGTACTTCAGTAATGTTTCAGCTACTAAATTACTGACAGGCTACAATACTTCAAAAAGAAGTAAGATATTAATTATATTTGGTGCTGTTTTGCATACTCACCCCACATATTAATACACGTACCTGCCAGATTTCACATATAAACCTGTTTCATAGGGCAAACTATCATATCCTCCTTTTCATGGCAATGAACTGTAACTAAAAGAAGATATTAATTACTATGCATGCTAAAATTATAATGATGAATGATTTTGTAAAGATAAACGATAATATGTCCACTATTCACCTATGAAACTAACAGTTTTTCAAAGAAATGGTTTACTTCAATACATCCTCTAATTAGTTGTGGCATCTGTGACTTTACCCTGGAGGAATTACATTTGTCTTTAAATGAGTATTTGTATGGGGAAGTAACAGTGTTAGTTCTGAACACTATTTAGATTGATGAAGCAAATAAAGATGAATAAAGATGTTTTTATGATTAAAGATCATAGACAGAATAAATCCATCTCTTCCCTAGTGTGCCAGTCATGTAGAGTTGCAAGGATTCCCAAACTGTCTAACCATCCTAAGAATGCACACTTCTGGTACACATCTGGGCACTAGACACATGACATATCAAGTATGCATAAGCAAATAATTTCAGACTTATTAGCTCAGAGATCTGCAGAGAACACAGTATCTGATCCTTCTGGATGCACCTGTACAGTAAAAACATACTGTGTATGGACTTTTTTGGCTATTCCTTCAAAGAGGAGGAGATCCCAGTGTCCGCAGTAATGAACACCCAACACCAAAGAAAGAAAAACATGGCATGCAGGAGATTCTAAACTGTCACTTCTAAATATATATATTTCAAGGAATGAGGATACTGAGCTGAGATCAGAAGTTGAGAAGAGATGAATTACTGCCAGAAACTTTAGTCTTTGGCACTGACAGCTCAGGGAAACATTTACATCCCAAAGGAAGGATGCCAAAGCAAATCAGGGTTGAAGACTGTTCCGCTGTTCTTTGTGAAGAGTTCATAACCTGTCTCAAGTTTCTGAAGGAATAAAGTTATTTTTTGAACTGCTCAAACTGTGAACTTGATACTTTCACTAATAAGGAATATTAACGAGATTGTGGGCAAGTCTGAATACTCATGACTAAGGCTTCAGGGTAAGAAACAAGGTCCTTATCCCTGACACTTTAAGAGTATGTCCTTACAATATGTGGAACTGCAGCAATCTCATTTTTTTAAATGCAGGCTCAAACTAACAGAGTTAGTCTTTTTTAGATCTCAAGGGGAATTTGATTTTTTAAACCTGTAATCATAGGCACTGTATACTTATTTAATGGCTAGCTACAGATGCCAATATGCACATATGGATATGCATTATGAGACAAGTAATATCCATATCAGAAATGTGTAATGATGGAAGAGACAACTATGGTTGCACGAAGATTTTGATTAAGCAAATTGCATGTAGGACATTTTTCCCCACTCTGTTACTATGTCTTGCTGTCAGTCTCTGAGATGAAGTTTCAGCTGTAAAATACACTCCCTCCACACTTCAGGATTTTTCGTAGGTGAGAAGATGCAAATTTTTAGGTCCATTCATTTTCTCTTTTCAAGGAATATTACTAAAGCTCATATCTGCATGTGAAGTTCTTAGCTGGTTCCATGTCTAAGTTTGTAAATCCTTGGAATTTTAAATGTCTGATATACAAGTAAAAAATCAATCCTTGTGAAAAAGAAAAGCAGCACTGTCCTTCTGGCAAACTTACTGGAACAAAAAGTTGGAGATAAATTCATTTCCTCATCTTTGTAATATTATTTGACTGCAGGCCACATGGAATTTTGTGAGGTAATCCCGTGTAAAGAGATTCCAGATAACATCTGAGGAAAAAAATTATGCTGAAGCACTGAAACTTTTGCACCTAAAAGAAAAAGGAAGTTCACTCTTGTTCTAAACAAGACCTTGAACATTTTAAATCTAAACAGAAACTGGATGTGAAAGTATGGGAAAACAAAGAGCTCACATGTGTTAGTGCAGCCAAATTGGTAAGAACTATATTTACCTACAAAGACAAATACAAGGCTTGCACTTAGAACAAAATAACTCCATGCAACAGTGGAGGCTGAGGGGCAACTGGCTGTCAGTCAGCTTTGGGGCAGAACCTGTAACTCCTGGTGGACAACAAAACCAACAGGATCCAGCATCATTTCACTTGTAGCACTGAAAGACAAGAGGCTACTGCGTTGAAGTAGCAAAAGCACAGCAGTGAGAGGAAGGGAAGTGATTATGGTCCTTTATCTGGCAGTCAAGGACTAAAGCTGAAGTGCCATATGTAGAGTTGAGCCCCTCAAGACAGCTGATGAACTGGAGAGAAAACATCTGGGGCCCCATCAAAATAGTTAGGAGTCTGGCTATTACACAACAAGAGGAAGCAAAGTTTATTCAGAATGGAGGAGTGCTAAGGATCTGCTTGCTGTCTTAAACTACCTAGTGTATTGATATAGAGAAGTCAGATCCAGATTTTAGGTAGAGTTCAATAAAAGGATGAGGTGCAATGCTCATGAGACACACCAAGAAAGTTAAGAGCAAGTGGACAGGAAGAGAAAAAAACCCAGCATTAAAAAAAAAATTAAAAAAAAATCAATGAGGGCCTGCTGAACAACACTGGAACAGGTTACCAAGCAGGGTTGTGGGATCTCAGCCTTGCAGAAATTCAAAATTTGACTGTATAAAATTCTGAGCAATCCAAGATAACTCTGAAATTTAAAGCACACCATAAAGATGATAGATATAACAAGGAACAGAGATGAACAACTGCAATGGACAATCCAAACTTGGGTAATGTTCTGACACCTTTAGAAGACTCCGCATGGCCAAAAACCTGTTGCTATACACATGACAGGACTAACAAAACTAACACAGAGAAGGCAAATTTTCAGAAAAAAAAGTTTGTAATTGCCACTCCAATTTGTAAAGGAGTCTCTCTCTGTTGTAGACTGATTGATCAAAGTGAGAATATCACAGTAAGAAAGAAGAATTTAGAAAACACCTTTCCCCTGAAAGACAAAATAGCAACTTAGATGCCATCTTGACAAAAATGTTACTCACCCAACCAAATGAGAAACGTAATACATGAAATGATAACCCTGTCACTAGAGGGGAATTACAGTCACCCTGGACTGTTACCAAGCCAACAGCTAACACCTTGTCCCATAGAAAAAAAGACTGCTCCTGAAGGAATCCAACACAAATGTGAAACTCCAGCCTCAACTCACTCTTCAGATGAAATGAACATTCAGTGGAATGACTCTTACTACAGTCCACTGAACCGCAACTCTCTTCTCTAAGCTTCAAACCCTACATTCCTCTCAGCAGCATAAAGAAATCCACATGTAGAATTCCATGCACACAGTAACAGAATCAGAGCTGAACACAGGAAAAACCTGAAATAATCTTGACAGTACAATCAACTTCAGTACTAAAATCAGGCTAATAATCTCACTTAGTTGGTGTTTGCTCCATGCTTTCAACACAAAAGTAAAATACATTCACATCATGCCTGTTTAAAATGTAGCAAGCTTCTCTTATGATGTTTGGAATGCAAATGGTACAGTAAACTATATAAATAAGTATATATCCATCTTTAAAATACATATAATATGGAGAAATAAAATTAGTTTGCAAGTAATTCACTAATATTTAAGACAGTGTCCTTATTTAAAAAATAAAAACGTCTCTATAAAATGTCACATTAATATGTATCTAAATGCGCTACAAAAATAGCTTCAACAATTATCTGCATATTTCCACAAGATTTTAATTAAACACCTTGGGTACACTTGGTGGAAACTATTACTACATAGTCTGAGGCTTGCTTCCAAAATACCTTTCAGAAGACAATTTTACAAAGAATAGAAGCCTACACTGACTTAAGCCATGTCTTGTTGGCTTACTTAACTAGTAAAGATTGTTTTCTCTTAATTGCCTGCAACTACAGCTGACACCTTGTTTCAAAATTTTTCTACTGAACATTTAAGCAGCTGCTTAAAATGTATATATATCAATAGTCCTTGCAAAAACTTCTTCAAATTTGCTGAGAAAAGTAATTCTTCACACATACCTAGTAAAGACTCACCAGACTTGCAACTAAAGCCTCTACTTTACCTGTAGCAAACAGGGTGTGTGCAAAAAGACATCCATGCACAGAGCTGCTCACAGGCTGTGCAGTCTTACCCTGTGACTGCTCATTTTAAGCACTGCAGCAATACAGGGACTGCCCTCTTGTAACATCAGGGCTGATATAAACAGCACAGAAGAAAACTGCCAGAACTGAATACAGAAAAGACAGCTATGAACACACATAACCCTACGAACAAACAAAAACTGTGCAACTTTTGAAGGACAGCATTCTTCCTCTGGCCAACATGCAAGAAGAGATGCATATTCTCTCAAGTGTGTCATCCTCCTAAACAGTCCACAGAGGACAATCTGTCAGTCTGCAGCTACAGCAATAGCTGATTTATCTCCTACTGTTTACATGAGGAGCATACCCAAGCCTTGCAGCTACCCTGACCACTTGCATGTGGCTCCAACCCAAGAAACATCTGTACATTCTGGTTTGAAAAAGATGAAAGTTGGACAGAAGCTGTATCAGGCCATTGAGACAGGTCAGAATCATAACAGTCCATCAGCATTCAGTCTCCTCTGAGTCCAAACACTACAAAGTGCTTATGTTACAGTACCAGCAATGCATTTTCCTACGGATGTTTGCATTTCCTCAAGACCAACCATGTCTAGTCAACATTTCCTTTTATTCATTACACTGGATCTGGGATTGTGCCCCCTTTTACCTCAAGATACAAAGCCTTCCTGTATAGAGAATTATTAACTCTTACTAAACTTTTCTGTTGATCATAGTGTACAACTACTTCAAGTAATGTAAGAACTTTAAAGCTTCATTTTATAATAGGAAACTGAAGCATAAAAGAACCAGGTCAAATTTTTTAGCTTTTATCAACTTTTAAGAGTTTTACTTAGAATACATACTTATTCAAAGTAAAAAGAACTAAACATATTTGCCACAGCAAAGAATAACATTCTCTTAATGGTTACCTGGAGAGCTGAATTTAGTGTTTTGTTTAGCTCCTTCCAAGATATCTTTTAGATGGGGAGAGGTAGCTATTTTTGTTTTCTAAATTTAAACACCTCACAGTTAAGGGATGCTTTTTCATGCAAACAAATAGCAACAAAAATGAAAATTAACACGGTGTCTTTATACTTTCAACACTTGCATACAGCATTCACATCATAAATTTAAGGCTCAAATGTGGGAAGTGATTATCTTTATTTCCACAATTTTCTATACAGGTAGATTTGCAAGTTGTGATTTCAGTAAAAATCAAAAGTAGAATACGCCACTTAAGAAGCAATGTAAATTTAAAAAAAAAGTAATTTGTATTTTAAAAGGAAGAAAATGCCATTGCTTTACTTACCTGGAGGAACTGGAGCTATATTTTCTGTTTCCTATAAAGCAAAAGAAGAAAGGTGAAGCAAAAACTGTGTAATTAGTACTTGACCATTGCAGAGCACTTCCAGAACAGATCTGACTGTATTTGTGCAACACTGTCAAATTTGGAATTCCTAAAAATTAAAACTGAACAGTGAAGGAAACAGAGGAGACAAAACTTGAAAAATTAAAATATTCCTCCTCATAATGAAAGTGGGATTGGCAGAAAGTAACCTTGTAGATTTTGCAAGAAAACTATAAGCCATAGACCAGAATACTAAAAGTTCTTAAACAGGAATGGCTGGCAAACAGGAAAACAGGAGCTCCTTCTTCACATTATGCTACTAGCATAAGGCTCAATTTTTTTTCTTTTAAAAAGTCAAACGTTAGGCACTGTTTGCTGATATATTAGTCAACTGCTAGAATCTGATGTCTAAAGTTAATTCCATACCTTCCACCATTTGTCTAAATTCTATAAAGGGTAGAGCATCTGGACAAGGAGAAAAGATGGTTGCTTAAAGACAAAAATAAAGGATGATTAACTTCACAAGTTTCAGTAAGAACAAGACAGCCAGTGGGACACAATCACATATACAGAAATAAAGCAACTGAATTCCTTCAGCTGCAGGAGTGGCTTGTTCCACAAGAAGATACATTTCTGGCAGACAGAAAGCACTAATGGCATAAAGAAAGGTCCTTATGCCTAACACTTGCTGTTGGCTGAACATGGTGGCTTCTGATTCAACCCTCTGGCTTGGGTACTTTTCAGAGACACCCCGATCTTTCTTTAACTTACTAAAAATTCAGGGTATGTGAACACAGTTCTTGTAGATAAGCAAAACATCAATGAACTTCAAAAAAAGAAATACAGAGGGGTTAATATCCCTCCCATCTTCTCAAAATTTGCTTACAGAGATACTAGGGCTTGCTTTCCCCAGTTCATCTATCTAGGTTTGTACATCTTCAACCCAACAAACATTAGAAATCCAACCTCATTTTACTATACCTGTTTCAACAAATTAAAAAAAAAAGAAGTTTAACAAAAAGTTACTTGCTTTTCTTATTTTCTTAGCTTCATCCCTTAAGTTTAAAATTGAATTAATTAATTAAGAATTTAATTCCAAAAAACTTTAAATATATCAAATATCTTACTACAGGATTCCTCTTTCTCATTAAAACAGAATGATCTTTTTCTTTCCTGTAAGCACTTAAATAAATGACCATTGAAGTTATCTAGTAAGGAAACATAATATATTGCTTGGAATGCCTTGCTGAAGAGAAGCTCTTATCTGAAGCAAAGCTAATGGAAAAGTTCTCAGGCTGAACTGAAGCTGACACTGAACAAAGCTGCAAACAGTACAGTATAAATGTGAAAAAAGGGCCTTTACTGCATAATTATTAAATATTGACTAATCTTCTGTCCCTAACTATATCCAAAGTCTCCTCAGAGTCCACATTATATGTGAAACAAATACAGTTCAGTTATGCAAAACAATGGTAACTTGAAATCTATTCAATATTAAAATAAAAGTTAAAAGTATTGAATCACATTTTCCCCTTTGAAAATAGAAAATACATCATTTTTATAAAGAAACTCAAGACTATGTTAAGAAATCATTAAGAATGTTGATATTATAACTTTAGGTTACAAAAACTTCAGAGGTAAATTTGTAAGTTTAACTTAAGTGTAGATGAAAAAAAAAGCTGTTGAAAGGAATTTTTAGCACATTCAAAATTTAATGAAATAAGAATGAAAATAATACCATAGTTCATGCTGTTCAATGTGGTTACAAAAGAAAAGTGGAATGAAGAACAAGATTATTAATAAAAGTATGTATGCTGAAATTGAAGATCTGAAAGCACCTTATATTAGATACTGCATAGTCTAGAAGTTTCTGGGAAAAGACCTAACAAACACTAATGTTTCTAGAATTCAAGTCTGGGTAGAAATATCAACAAGATCATGAAGAAGATCAAAAGCTCAACTACTTGATGAAACATTAGCATGCAATGTCAGTATTGAAACATAAAATCCCAATGGATTTTTAAAAGAGCTGCTTCACTCTATGCACACATTAAGGTTTCTTATTATTTGACAATTCTTTTGAAGCATTATATAACAACCAGTCCCTGACAAAATTATTGTTTCGTTTTTTAACAAGACGACAATTTTGATTCTGGATAGGATAATTACAAACACTTCAGAGTTAATTAAAGTGAATGCCAAACTGAACTACAGTTTGTCCCCCTGAAATTATGGCCATTAACACACAGCAACCTGTTTCAGTGGATGGCTGAAGAAATTCCACCTGGAACACCTGTGGAAGACCAAAACCACAAGGACTGGTCCAACCCTATCAGCTCGTGCTGAATTTAGCATCTAACCAGACCTAGCAGGCTTGGACCCAAACTTCAGAAAATTCGTATTTATTACCTCCTATTTGGCTTTATGCTCAGTAAGAAGGGGATGTGACATTCACTGCCATGAGTAGAATATGTCAAAACGAAAACAAAACCACTGTTTCAAGAGGTGGTAAAAAAAATACATTTCAGCCATGTTTGTGGTCACAGTTTGGAAAGTAGGGGATGATTCAGAATGTTCAGATTATTCAAATTTCTCATTTCAGCACAAGAAAACAGGTGACAGTGTCACTACTGGAAGATAAATACCTCTGGGAGAAAGCAACGGAAGGAAAAGCAAGTGAGGAACACAGAGTGCATGAACAGGGTATAAAAACACACTAAGGATCTCCCTCCAAGAACAGGGATGCTGTAGAATGAGTAAGGCTGCAGAAGCAACATGGCAGCACACATTTCCCCTAACTCAAAACACGAAGTTACATCCTGACTTATAATATTTGTGCCTACAACACCGTACAGCTATCACTAATTTGGGTCTGTGACATGTTTTTTCACGTGAAAGCTTCAGAGAGCTTTTATTTGATAATTCGAGAGGCGTTATGCAGGACAGCAGGCCAAGTCAATGAGGAACGGGTCCGGCGGCTCGGCTGCAGCCAGCAGGCAGGCCAACACGCCCTGCGGTGCCGACAGCCGCTCTCGCCCCCCGCCCGGCATCCCCGCACCGTACCCTTCCCCGCGCCAGGACGAGCTCTCCTTGGAGCCGAGGATGGATGCGGACAGCCGCAGGCTCCCCGGAGCAGAGGCGAGGCGGAAAGGCGAGGCCTGCTGCCGCTCCTCCGCGCTGCGCGCCGCGGGCCGGGCCCGGGGCAGCTCCCGGCGATGCCCCCGCGGGGCAGCCGCTCCCGGCCGCGCTCCTCACCGCCCGCCCACCGCCCTGCGCCCGGGCCGCCCGCCAGCCCCTACCTGCGGGCGGGTGCCGGTGTCCGCGGCGCCGGCCGGGCCGCCCCGCCCCGCTCTAGGGGCGGCGGGAGCCGCAGGCCGCGCTGGGGGAGGGGGCTGCCGCGGAGAGGAGCGGCGGCGCCATGTTACTGCCTCCCGGGCATCCCCCGCCCACCGCCGCGCCGCGCCGCTCCCGCCCCGCCGCCCCCGCCGCCGCCGCAGCGCGGAGGGAGGAGCAGCCGCCGCGCCGGGCCGAGCCGGGCCGGGCCGTGTTTACAAACTCACCCGGAACGCGGCCGGACCGCACATTAAAGGCCGGGTCCCCCGCGGGCTTCCGTCACCTCTCGCGAGAGGCGCTGACACCTCCGCGGGGCGGGGCGGGGCGGGGCGGGGCGGTCACGCGGCGCGGGGCGGGGCCGGGCCGGGGCCGTTCCCCGTTCCCCGTTCCCCGTTCCCCGTTCCCCGTTCTCCACAGCGGCCCCCGTTCCCCGTTCCGCGCCGGGCCGGGCCGGGCAGCGCCCCCGCCGCACCCCGCACGGGGGCCAGCAGGGCTTGTGCGGCCGTGGCGGGGCGAGATGAGCATGAGGTGCCCCCTCTGCGGCTGACTGCAGGAGGGCCGGCTGCTGAGGATAGCAGGCACCGCGTAGGGACTAAACCACCGCAAGGCTTCGCTCAGCGGCGGCTGTTCATGCGCTTGTCACGTCTAACTTTTGGAATAGTCCGCGCTCCAAAGCCCTGTACAGGCGAGATTCCCCATCTCTCAACACACCCCGACTCAGGGCAGGAGCGAGGTGTGTGCCTGAAACCATGGTTGTGCTAAACATTCATCTTGGTTAATGGATCAAGAATGCTGCAGCACTATAGAATAATGGTCAACGCCTGTATTTTACACAGAAGGGACCAAAAGAATTTCGGATTCGTTAAAAAAGTAGCATAACCCTACATGGCAACACAGTTTAGCTAGTGCGTACTCTGCATCACATATAAAGCTTTAATTCTGTACATGAGTATCATTTGATCTTATTCTGCGACTGATCTGAGAGTGCAAGGCCATAACAATAAAGTACTTCTTAAAAGTATCAGTTCCAGTAAAATACATTTTGGCTGAGTTTCTCTGAACTTACACAAGACAGTATGGTATGTTTCATTTGTTGTGTATGGTTTTGGTGAGCACTGTACAGCACTTCTGCAAAGTCGTTTTAGACATGGTAGGATAGAAAGCACTGCATAAAAGTAGTTTACTCAAAGGTAGAATTATTCTTTAAAGTAGCATGTTGTAAGGACTCAATTGTACATGGAGAAGACAGGAACAGAGATCTTACTTCTTTCTTCAGAGAGTAACTAAGACTTGTATTAGAAACAAGTATTTTTTGATGGTTTAACTTCACTGTTACATAGCAGCAGCAGTTCTAAGCCTGGACTAAAAAGCTGAACTGCAGGTGCCTTTCTTCAGTGTGAAATTGATGCAAAAATCAAAGAAAGCAGGAAAAAGGAAAAAAACCAGCAGCTGGATGTTCAATTTTACCTGCAGCAAGGGATGAATCACTTCTTCCTGCAGCAATAACTTATGAGCATAATTGGTAACTTTAACATTTCCTTCATTTTCCATTAAAATAATATGGCTATTTCAGAGGTGGTGTGATGTCTGATCTACTGGAACAGCAGACAGAACAGTTATTCAGAGACAATGAAGATCTCTGCTTTAGCTGGCTTCAACAATGAAACATGAACAGTGCGTCTTTCAATCTGGAGAACCTACAAGACAAATTTTCATGGGCTGACCATCTCTAAGTTCAGGATAGTCCATGTCAGAAGAAACTGAAAAAGGTTTCAGGGAAGTAAAGCCTACAGTAACACCTCATGAAACTTAAGTTTGGTTTCTCTGACCTACAGGGAGATTTCTTAATGTAACCTCTTACAGGAAGATGAAGAGACCTTAGTCTGTTGCTGCCCTATTAATGCAGAGACTGCAGGTTTTTTGGTAAGAAAAGAAATATTTTACACATTTATAATTGTTACTTTTGTGAGTGTTTTAGGAAAACTGAGGACACTGTCAGACCACTCAAACTGACCAACTAAGCTCTTCTGGAAAGGGATTCCATGTGCCCTGTAATAGTCCACCTGTCAGTATTTGCCCATCGCTCATTAACTCTAAGCCCCTTATTGTCTGTAAGGAGGATAATCCTGTGTGTGAAGGTTTGTTGCCTTGTTTTGAAAGTCCTTGATTAATCTTTATCTGTAGAACCCAGATGATTCTTTCATGACTGGTATAACTAAACAGCCACTTTGCCTGACTTTGGCCCATGCTCACCAGCCTAAGAGCAAGTTAAAAGGCAATAAGCTTGGGGAGATGCTACTAGTAAAACAACCTTCACATCCACATATAGGATCACCCAAGATGTCCACTGCCTTTCAGGCAGGCTGATCGTAAGAAAAAGGGTTCATGTTGTGGTGCACATGGTAAAAGATGGGATGTAAATCCAAAAATCATTATTCAAACCTGATTCCAGTAACTCAAGGTGACTCAGGTGGCTTTCTTAGTGAAGTTATGGGTCAATAATTCAGCCAGGTCTTCTATCTACACCAAAAACCATTACAACTCAGCAGAAACATTTTATATGTAAATGAATTCTTAAGTAGAATTAGCAGAGTTGGAGCTGGACTTGACCAAGAAAAGTCTGAAGATGCCTGTTTGGCCAAATCCCAGTGATAAGGAAACCTGAAGCTTGAATTAAGCTAGTCCACTGGACTGTCCATGATTTTAGGAAATACAGATTGCCATCTCAGATTCCTGTAGATAGATCCCTGCTGTACTGAAAGAAGGAAGTTCACCATCTACCAGGACAGCAGTACTCAGATGAGCTTTAGAGTGTAGAATACCTTTCAGCCAGGACAAATGCACTGTCAGCTTTGCAAATCAACAGCTTCCAAGAATGGGTAATGGCAAGTCCCTAAAATCTCTGCATAAGCATAGACCACATGGAAGGTACTTGCTTCACCTCCTACCCCCTCAAACTCCTCAAAACCTCCACTTCCTGATCTAGTAATGTAAGACACTACTAATATTGTTCTAAAGCTACTAATTTAAGATGCTTCATACACTACACTCCTAAAATCCACGTACATAAAAGAACATTCTCTGTATTAGTTTACTGTTTTCTAAGAACATGTGGATAAAGAAAGTTCTTTGTCATGCTAGGTTCTAGAATTTTGCTATACAAATTCTGCCATCAGTTAGGTTGGGAAACACCTTTAAGGAAAGGTGTTTTAGACCTTTAACATCATTAAGTCCAACTGTTAACACTGCAAAGTCCACCATAAACTAAAGTCCACTAAACCGTATCTCTTTGAATACCCACTTGGTACTTTTTATTTCAGATTAAAACAAGATCTTACCCACTCCTTGCACTTAATTTCTCATTTCCTCCAAGAAAGTTTTGTGTATTTAATTCAGTAATTAACACCAAGATGACAAAAACATTTAACAAGCTTGGCTTACATTCTTACAAAGTTCAGCTTTTATTTGTTATATGATCAGATTATTTAATATTCTGGATAAAGTTTGAGATGCTATCAACTTCCCCACCAGTTAAGTATAGTAGCACACTGTTTTCCTCAAAGTATAGATGACACCATAAATGCATTTAGACTGCTACAAGAGGAGCAAAGGTAGGTTTTTTTGTTTTTTTTTTAACCAAAATGCTTTAATCCTGATGCTCTTAAAAGAATGTGCAAGAGATAACGCAAGACTACAAAAGTGGAAAGCTGGAAGCGCTCTTTTAATTAGGTGATGCCAAGAGTGCAGTAACTATATAAAATATAATGTCCATGTATCACAACTAAATGCCTTGGACCACACTAAAGCAGCTGGTTATTTAACTCAATGGGGACACTGGTCAGATCCAAGTGGAGAACCTACCATGGTAATCAAACTATGTAGTGTACCTGAGAACTGATACAAAGAGAAATTTCCTATCACTTTCAGGGATTTGTGTTTGGCTCCTTCTATGGAGAGGTGCCAGAATGTGTATGTCAGCTAGCTTAAGATAAAACAAAACCACAAGGCCAACAGTACAGCCTTTCACACTTAATACCTGCATCCTCTGATCTTTCAAGTATGTGCCACATTAATTTTAATAAATAAAATGTTGGACTGGAAGGGTTCTATGCAGTATGTCATTATCAGGAGTAATCCATGGAGACCACATTACAAAATGCTAGATATCCTAGTGAGAAACACAATAAATAAAGGCAACAAGTTGACAGTTAAAGGTGTTATCTTTAATGAAATGACTTTGGAAATAGCATCAATTTCCATGACACCAACATTTTGGGAGTCCCATAAAATGCAGTTACATTCCAATGCCAATAGTACAGGCAGATCTCCATTCACATGGCAAACAGGATCAAGAAAGCAACCATCAGACAGAAGAGACCCATAGCTTCAGACAGGGCGAATCCCAGGATAGCATATGAGAACAGCTGCTGCTTCAGAGAAGGATTTCTACAAAAAAGAGAAGGTGTAAGACCTTTTTATTCTTACAATTAAGATGTTTTTCATTCAGTGTAACCTCATACTTCCTTGCTATAGATTCTGTAACAGAAAATCCAATAAATCCAAGCAATTTTTTGCAAGGATTTCACTTAAGACATATTAGTTGGCAAATACTATACTCAGGTTATGTAGATGGTGTGAGAGTTTTCCAAATGAGCACAGTTTTTCTGATTACACTCATGTAACTTTTGAATGTGACTTCTCTACATCTTCCCTTGCAGAAACTATCAGCACTAGCCTTTGGAAATTTATTTCAAGTCTGTGACATGAGAACTGTGCTCCAAGGAATTTCTTGTGTATCATGTTTCAAGCAGCTCTCAAGGCAAATATGGGGACTGAAACTACTTAAGATCAGGAAAAAAAAAACAAACCCAGAAAAAAATGCAGCAGTTGTTGCAAAAATGTAATGAATATGCCTTTAAGAAGTGAGAGGAGAAAACCTCCTACATAAAATTATGAATCAATGTTCTACAACCTCTTATTGACATGTTCATGCCAAATTCAAAATCTGATGTATTAATTTTGTACTGAAAACACTTGTTTCTTCAAGTGAAAAGTGAACTTCTTTGTCTTCAATAAGGCTTAAAAATCTTTATTAAGAACTAAGACTTAACTGGCTGAAAAAGTAGTGAAGTACATGAAACCTCTTTTATGCCTGTATCAAGTTTTGCTCTTCCATGATACCATGTGAACTACTTCTACTACAGGAATGTCATAAAATTACCTGAAAATGCATCCCTACTACAAAATCCTCACCCTTGCCCCCTTCAGATTTCTAGAAGGAATGATTAACTCATTTGCTAAAATAACTGCATAGTCTGAGATGCAAAGCTGAAATGTGTTAGAAAAGAAAATCAGGCATCCATTATTAAACAGTTCTGACTATGAAGACTAAAGCATCTGGATTCTCATTCCTTATTACCAGTTCTCAGACTGTTTTTCATTGGGACTTTTCCTCTTACATGGGAAAAGACACAGGCTGGATTTTTAATTCAGCTCTGGAACTGAATGCTCGAACACTTGGACTTCAGTGATTGAAACACGGACCAAGTCTAATGATGCAACTTCTTTCATGGCTCTCCTCCAGGAAGAGTGTACAAAGTTCTGAATTTAACAACAGAGCCATCCTGATGAATATGGTACAGTTTCATACTATTCTCTTCAGCCACGTGTAGCAGTAACAGTAATCATTAACAGAATTTATTACAGTGCCATTTTCTTTTCTACAGTTCAGCAGTCTCAAGATACATCTAAATACAATTAAAAAGGTTTAAAGGAGAGAGACTGATTACCTGGCATAACCAATGATTAGACTACCGAAGACTGTTCCGATACCAGCACCAGAACCAGCCACACCTACTGTGGCTGCACCAGCACCAATGAATTTGGCAGCAGTGTCAATGTCCCTGCTGATAGCACTAGTCTGGAATTCTCTAAGTGCTAGCTGGGAGACAGTATTTTGGGCCCCGTTAACTGTTGACTTGCCCTAAGAAAACAAAACATGAGAAAGCATTATAATCAGACAAAAGATCATGTGACAGTGTTATTGTGCAGTTTTAAAAATTGTATTAGATCCAATGTCTACTTATTCTTCAGAGTGATGAGACCGTAAGTCACAAACTTCAGAATGTTACCTGTTCCACCTGAAAGCATCAACTTTAAATGTGAAAGGCTTCTCAGGGGAAACAGCAAGACAGCAACAAGTATTATTAGGTGTTTGACTTAAAGCAAGTTGCAAACTATAGGTATTTGAGTTAGTACAAGGGAACTCTAGGTTGAGGACATTTAGGCTCACCAGGTAATTTAGGAAGATACAGAATTTTGTTTATAAGGTACCTCTCCATTCTTGACCTCTGGCCTAGACAACACAGACGCCGAAATTGGTCTGTACAAGACTCTTGATCCAGCACGGATCTGTAAGAGGAGAAAAAAAACTGTTCCACACAATAGTCTAAAAGATAATAAGACTATCAGCTACTAAGCCACTTGTCTTTCTTGAAAGACAGCAATCTCTAAACAGCTGGATAGAAAATAAATTACACAGAAGCAAGCACTGCCATGCAATCTGACAGCCCTGTTTTTAGGAGATATACTGCAAACAGCCGTATCATTCAGTGAATATATACATGCATTATGCCGAAAGAAATGAGAGCAAAACAGCGACAAAAAAGCCTGACGAAGTGAAACACATTTTGAAATTAATAAATAAAAGCCATTAAAATGAATTTCGAAGTTGTTAAATGCACAGGTGTAACTTAGACTTTTGAATTTAGCGAGGCACAAATGAATGAATCCTTTTTCACAAGCGGCCTGCATGTGTCCTTGGGCTCTCAGCAGCCTAAGGTCATATCGGCTCTTGCACAAAGCTCTTCCTGCAGGGGAAACCTAGGCCTGGGCCATGCAAAGCGAGACTTTCTGCAGGCCAGAAAGGGCATTTTCATGCAGGACGGCCTCTTATCTCTGCAAGGGCAAAAAAATCGCGGCCTTGCAGAGGACAAGCAACAGGCTGGAGTTTGACCTACAGCGAGGGACAGGGCGCAGTAGGCCCAGGAGCCGTCGGCTGCGCTGACCTCCCCCTCTCCGCCGCCGTGTGCGAAGGCCCCTCACCTGGCAGCGCGCCCGGCCCGCCAAGGAGGCGGCAAGGAGACCGCGGCCCTGCCGCAGCGGCCCGGCCCGACCCCCGCCCCGCGCCGCGCTCCCGGCCCAGGGCGCTGCCGCGGGGCTCGGAGACCCGCCCAACCCGCCATCGCCCCGCGGCCGCCACCGACCCCGCCGCCGACGGGGACGGGGCCCGTGAGGAGGCGCAGGCGCCCCCCGCGCACCCACTCACCAGGGAGGGCGAGGCGGCGAGCTTGGCGCAAGCGAACATCTTAGCGGGCGGCGTCCCGGGGGTCACGATGCGGTGTCTCTGCGGAGAGAGGGAGAGGGTGAGGGTGCGGCGGGAGGGGGCGGCGATGGGCGCGGATGGCGCGAGTGGCGCGGCTCTCACCGCTGCGGTGCCGCGCTCGGGCCGACGGGCGGGCGGGCTGGGCCGGCTGTGCGCAGGCGCGGCGGGGCCGGGCGGCGGAAGGGGCGGGGCGCGGCCAAGGTCACTTTGTGCCGGCGCCATTGGCGGCCGCGGGGGGTGTGGGGCGCGCGCCGCTTCCCCGCGCAGCCGCAGTCACAGTCACAGCGCGCCCGCTGCGCGCGGGGGCGGTTCCGCCGTGAGGGTGGCACCGTGAGGGTGTCTGTCACCGAGAGGGTGGCACCGTGAGGGTGTCTGTCCCGTGAGGGGTCACCGCAAGGGTGGCGCTGCCAAGGGCGGTGCCAATGTCGCTGTCGCAGTCTCGGTGTTGCGCCCCCTCCCCAGAGCTCGGGTCGCGGCGGGGAAAAGGGCGCGCCCGAGGACCCCTGCTGTGTGCAGAAAGCCTGTACTGCTCAATTAGTCATTTCTGCACGATGAGCAGATTCACACCCAAGTAACGAAAGAATCCTTTTTAATCAAGATTAACCGAAATAGGATTATCTTCACTGAGCTGAGCATGTGTTCCCGAGATTCCCGCTTTAATCACTTACATGTGCTTTCATGTTTTTCATTTGATAACGGGATCATTATTTTAATGGTCATTTACTGTAGTAAGTGGTACTAGTGGCAACTAGTAAAGATGCTGAAAAGTCGACGTTGTGAGTAAAACACCGGGAAACATTCATTGAAGTTGTACGATTTTCATTTGATAGAATATGTGCCATAAAAATAAATTCTAAAATCGTGTGCTTCAAACGGTCTCCAATGGACCAAGTGAGGGGCCGTGTGTGCTGTATTTAGGGATGGGAGCAGTCTCAGGATGGGTGCTGGGCTCCTGCAAACTTCCAGGACGATTGCTGTTGTGTCACTGGTTAAACCACAGGTGCCACAAAGCTGAGACAGGCTCCGTATCAGCAGCTTGAACACCCCAACAAACATGATCAACAGATGCTTTCGACAGCTGCATACCAATGTTAATCGTAATGTTGCTTTTACAACTTACAACGGAGTATCTTCTGATCCTTCGGTACAGGGGAGGTGTACTCAGTTAGGTCTGAAGGTGAGACATCAGTACAATTCGAATTTCTCAGCTTTCTGCTCCCTGCCTCAATCCAGCAGCAAGCTCGATTTGGTTCCAGTGTGCATCCAGAGTCTAAGTAACAGAGCAGTAAAAAGCCAGTTTGGAAAGGGCAGCAAGAGATGTTGTAAGCCAGTGGTTTTAATTTTTTTATTTTTTTTTTTTTTCTTTTCACAGCATACACACATTTTTTTGAGAACTGGGCAGATTTGCAGTGTCTGCAACGTGGTTCTTCCATAGACAAACACTAAGAAATAAGCATCAATGGCAAAACCTTTTAATAGTTAGGCAGAACTTTTCACTCAAAAAAAAAAAAAAAAAAAAAAAAAAAAAAAGTCAATCCATATGCTATTGTGGAATTAAGTGTTTCCATCACCATGAATAAAACCATAAAGCAAAGGTGAATGCTGTAGTGTTGGAAGGACTTCAATGTGAATGCTGCTGTACAGTGGCATTCAGAGCACCCCATTTCTGAGAACGGGGACTTCACCTTAGGAAGTGCAGCAGCAGCAGGGTGTCTGCAACAAAGAAATTCACTTCTTCATGGAAGGAAGCACAGCAGTTAGAGACCTGCTTTCTCCTTGGGAAACTGGAGGTCTGGGTCTCCAGCCATGAAACAAATCTTCCCCCAGCTGTCAAGAATGGAGAAATAAGTGGAAATTACACTCCTGTGTACACACAGCACAAAGTCCCGTGTATTCAAAACTGTATTAAATGGAATCTCTCTTCTTTCACGAAAGAAGTACTCTCTTCTCTCACAATTCCCTCCCCAGAATGTTTCAAAAAATGCATTCACAAGCCATTTGTTGTGAACAAAACCACTATTAAACACTGTTTTATTGTTGCTTTTAAGGCATAACATCTGATACTGTATTTTGAATGTGACTCAGCTATTCGTTTCAGGAGGATTTTGAAGAGCTGTTACTGCTCTCTGGGGGCCAGGCTGAGTTTAATTCAAGCAGATCTTCATAAAGGAACACTTGTTAATCTCACACCGTTTCCTACCCTATGCCTGACCTGCGGGTAGGTCCCCTAGGAAGGGCATCAGTGCAGTAAAGACAATGTAATTTCTAGTTGCTCACCACATTTCTGAAAGTCTTTTCGAGCAGGTTCCCAGTTTTCCAATTGTCTCTCCCTGTCGGGACCAGTTATGCACATGGGCAGTAGCCAAGGATGCCAGAGGAGGTTTTCTCCCCATTTTGCCTCTGGCAAGGAAGATAGAGTGCAGATGATTGAGCAGTACATGGCGCCTGAAGAGCCAGTTCAGTCCTCTCCCACAGCTCCTGTGGCTTCACAATTCCCTGCTGCTTAGCCAGGTTTGTGTCCACAAGTGACCACTAGCTGTGGTTCCACCAGTATGGCCTTCTCCTTTCTCAGAAAGGAAAGAGAGGAGGTCATCCCAAATTTTCCAAGCTTTCTGAAAACCTCTCCTGGAACCGTAAATCTTCTCCCAGTCTTTTTTGTCCTTGTTTTTGGAAAAGCAACATCTGTTTCACCCTCACTGCCAAGCAGCTCATTTCCTAGGTTCATTATGCCGTGGATCAGTCCTACAGTGATGTGAACTTTCACTTTATAACCATGAAATGAATGAAAATACCTACACATATCAGGCTCTGAATGTTATACTACACGCAAGTATCAGCAGAATGGATGTTGCAAATGACATATTTCTTGTGACTTCTTAGAGTGCTATCAAGCCTTATATCAAGCAGGTAACAAGGCAACTGGGCACAGTACCCATAAACTGGAATGCCTGCCTGATAGACATGGTTTGGTTTTTCTTCAGGTACAGACAAATGATGGTAGTTGCATACTGGTTAGGTTGAACAAGTACAATCCTGTGCAATGCTGAATAAATGAGCATGACCAGCGTGCTTTGCACTGGAGGGTCTTCCAGAATTCAACATTTATTATTAATAACTTATAAAAGATGAATGTCTATATCTGAATGTTCTCTATTTGCTGAAGGAGAAACCTTGGCTAGTTAGGAGAAATCCCATTGTCCAAAGCCTAAACAAAATGTTCTGCTGCTAGATCGAAACCTATTCCTTCAGGTTAAATTTTATCTCCCAGCAGAGGATTATTAACTCAAAACATGTCACACATTCACACTAGTCTTTTTTTTTAAATCTGTTTTGAAGAGGAGATGTGTCTGGAAAACCAATATATTCCAATAACTCTTAATTGTTGGAAGACCCCCAAAGGATGAAATTGGATCAAAGGCCTCCTGAGATTCTCCTAATGTTTGTGAAATATTTTAAAACTTAAGGTGTATTACCTCAGGGTTATCTCTCTTGAACATCCAGATTTATGATGTACTTTGCAGGGCATTGATTGATATTGATTTACAAAGTCAGGGGTTTTCAGTGTTTTCCACAGCCTGGGCCATGTTTCAGTTCTACCTCTTCCATTCACAGCTGTGGGGTTGAATCTTCCCATTCAGGACTTACAGAGCTGGAGCAATGGCTTGTGGAAAGAAGATATTTAGAGAGCAGAATTAATATGCTCCAGAGTATTGAAACCATGTTTGCTCTGGGAAGAAGCCATTATTAGATGGCTCTAAGTAGAAATTCTCTTGGTAGCACTCTCTTAATACCTGTTTACCTGCTTACTGATTAGTAGTAGTTTTCCAATTTTGACATAAGTAATGTTGTTTTAATTGCAGAGTTGGCTGGATCATAAGAGATTCTTCATAGGAATACAGATAATAAAAGTTTTTTCTCTAAATTCTAAAGTTCTCCTTTACAAGGGAAAGGGAGAAACTCTCTCTTCAGTGATCTTTGTCCCCAAGAGTACTTACTCAAGCAATTTTTTTAAAAATTTGGTTTTTTATAGTCTCAGCGGCTTCTTTCAGTGGAGAGCAGGAGGTAATTAAGAAAGTAGAGCTAATTTAGGCTGTAGAGAATTCTGCTCAACAGACCATTTTAACACCTGAGTGCTAGACATTAGCCACAAACATCATACCATATTCATACTAGGCAAGATTTGGAATGTGTGCTAATACTCTTGAGAGCATTCATGCAATTTGAATGGGAAATCATTGTAATCCTTATAATGTAATTTTTGGGTCTTTAAGATCTGCTTTAAATATCACAATGACTATATAAGTAGGGTCTGCTGCACCATAGAAATGGGATGTTGTCAAGAGGAAAAATATTCTGCTTCAGCAGAATACTCATCTTCATCCTAGCTGTTGGATTCTGGTGACAAGTGACATCAGGGCTCCAAGGAACCTTGCCAGAAAAGACTGGTAGAGCTGCTTTCCCCCTGGATAACAAGTCCTATTGTCTAGCATTCAGGTTCTACAGGTTATTTTTGCAATGCTGTACAACAGTATAAACATTAAAAATACACCCAGCCTTTTGTAAAATCCAGAATGTTACATGGTGGGAGACAATCCTGCACTTCTAAAATTAATTTTATATGTCAGCAAAAATCATAATTTGACTATAAAATTATGATTCCCTATTTTAATGCAACTTTTATTTGTATTTCATACAATAATAGAATCTTTAAAGTTGGAAAATACCTCAGAGATTATAGAGTCCAACCATGAACCTTTGCAATGTAACTTATAGTGGAAGGAAATCTCAGGTTCATGAATTGTTCCACTTTATGCTTCATATCTATTACACTGTTTATGTCAGGATTGCCACATTCTGGGTGAAATCTCATGTGTGTAAAAATTATTATTACTATTATTGCCTATCTGCCCAATATTTTTTGGAAATTGATTTTTGAGGAAAAGCTGTAATAAAACAATCCACTCATATTAAATCAAATTATTTTTTATAAATGCACAGAAGATTCGGAACATTTAGAATGAACATACCTCTTCATGTATTACTTTAGAACATAAACTCCTTTAACTAAAGATTAACTAAGTTTTCTTACTCAGATGACTCATGATATTCCTCAAGTCTGTGTTGCAAAAAACAGCCAATACCTGAAATGATCAGTCAGTTCACTGGGTAACACACATGGGGATTTCTAGGTTACAAAATATCACTGGATTAAATGAAATTAAATTCAGCAATGCTTTTTATGCTACTAACAGTACTAAATGCCTTTTGAACCAAAAACCAAGTTCAGCTCTAAGCTGACACTATTGGCTGCACTGGTTAGGGCACAACATCAGCAATCCAATTTTATAATACACAGTACAGACAGCCAAGACTTTGCCCAAATTAGAGACATTTTTTGTCAGAAGTATCCATAAATTTTCATAGCTGAAGTTGAAGAAATCCAAAATGGATGAATGTTTTCCAGTGGGCACTTCTGGAAATACAGGGGTTTTGTGCAGGGAAAACTGCACCAGATTTTTAGTTTTTAAACAGATATACATAAGCATTTTTCTTAAAATTTGTTGTTCTTTTTCCTGTTTCCCAGAATTACAGAAATGATGCTGGACAAGTCTTTTTGGCAATACATTTTGGCCATTCATAATCTGAAAAGAGAAATAGGAAATGTAGCTGTTCAGTGCTCAAAAAACCCCACAGGAATTAGTAAATCTTGTTTAGACACTAAGTTAGTTTTTGGATAACTGCTCTGTTATGGCTGTTTGTGCCATGTAAAGAGCAAAAGCAGGGTACACAGGACTGTGGCAGAAGGATTTTGCCTTCCTCCATCTTCTTCACAGAGGCTGTACTTCCAGGTGATGATCCCTGCTTGGAGGGGAGATAGGACTACAGCCCATTAATACATGCAAGATTCAACTGCTTAATTATAAATGACACCTCCCAGCTATGAGTTTAGATTCTCATACCCCTGCAAATTGCTTTGGGCTCACAGCCTGAAAGGCAGTGTTCAAAGGGACAATATTCATTATAATCCGAAAGCTTTTCAGTCTGAACCACTTAGCAGAAAACCTGTGGAATCCTTTTGACTCCAGTGCACAGGTTCTGCCCTCTAGGACCTGGTGCTAGTCTGAATCCAGAGAAAAAATTGCTCCAATTCAGCTGCCTACTGTCATGCTTTGTGTGGCTCAGATGAGCTATTTTTAAATTACTATCCTTGATTTTGCTCACAGTTACAAAGGAGATCATATATTCTCACGTGTCATACCTAAAGCAGAGAAACTCTTGACAGCCTGCCATTCCTAAATTCTTGGAAAGGACTCTGTCCCTAATACTCAGACTCAATGAACATCCTGGTTCTCTGGCATGTCTGTATTCATTCCCATCTGTCGTGCTGGCACTGTTCCCACTCAGAATTATCGATGCCAATTTCAACAGGGCATAGGTGCTAACCAAACATGGTTTTAGAGGGACAGCTTTCATAACACAGCAAGTGCCATCTCTTTTGCCAGGAGATCCTGCTGTTTGCAAATAATTCCAGCTTAAGGCCACATGCTTCATTACATGGGCTCACATCTGTAGATGCTTATGGGTATTATTAAAAAAAAAAATCAACAAATGTCTACTGTATTTCTCTTACAGTTTGGCTCAGTGCTTGGAATTTTGCACGTGGAGAATTAATGTTCTGCACCTTGTTCACAGGAGTGAGCCATAGACTGTTAAATATTCTGAGCAGTCTTAACAGGTTACTGCATCAAAGCTGGGACAACAAATTGCAGAAGTTCACCAGAGCTGTGCTGCTTTTTTTTCAGGTGCCTTTTCACTGCTTTGTGTCTGTAGTATATTCTGAGGAGAGAATGATAGAGCATTGCCTTTTGGTCCACAGCTTTTTCCTTTCCAGGTACTTAACAGATTTTTGTATAGGGCATAATCTCCCCCTACCCATTTGTAAAATGGCACATAAGTACAACAACATTAATGCTGCTTATTAAAGTTACTAGTCTATATAATGCTCTATATAAGGTATATTGTATTTTTATATTATACATATCACATTAGTATCATAGTAGTATATTGTAACTGCACTTGACTCCTGTATTGCCCCCTGAACAGATTACTTGTGCTAGCAGAATTCCACTGTACTGTATAAAGGCTAGAAATAGCTCAGGAAAAAGCAAAATCTTTTCATAAGCCTCAACTAAACAGCCCACTATGCTCAAATTTTAAAATATAATGTTGCAGTTAAGCAAAAGAATATTTTGCCCAGCATGTATCTCAGAAAATACTATTTGGAATAAAATAAGATTCAGGGTACATAATTTCCAGCCACGTGTTTCTAGTCATAATTTCTGGCTCTTACATATTCCATTGTGCAGCCAGGATCTGTGGAAAATAGACCAAAACATGCAACCCCCTTGGCACTCATAGTGTTTTGGCTGAATAGCACTAGGAAGACCCCGGTACACATGTTGTGCATAGAAATGTATTTTTTGCAAATCAGGAAAGGTATTTTCAGTTGTCCTCTTTACTAGCAAAAACCACCTAAAGGCCAGAGATGTTGCAGTGAACAGTCAGTCCATTATCTCTCTATACAAACCTCAAATCTTTCCCCTAACATATGAAATCAGATGTGGTACACTTGTTAGGAAATACCTACCAGCACCATTGCTGGGGCACACAGCTGAGTAGTTGTAAAAAATGATGAGTGTATGTCTAGGCAGCTTGGGAGCTTTGGCTCATGGAAACTGCTATCTCTAGAACAACAAAAATTAAAGATAGCTGATTTAAAAAAAAACATGTCTGGATTGCTCTAGTTTATGGCTGGACTGTGTTTTTAATGCCTCTAAAATGACTAATAGTGTGTATAAATAGTGACATCCAGTGTTCAGTTAGATCAACCACAGGTCTGTGTTCTGCAAAGCCTTTCAATTAAAAGATTTATTACAGACTCTATTTAAAATGCCTATGTAAAGATAGTAGATAACCTGCCAACTGCAACACACCTCCACAATAAAAATTTCCTTCCTGGCTTGTTGGGGAACAAGGATGGTGTGGCTCTTGTATAATGCTTTAACTTTCTTTTTTTATGACAGCAAGCGTCTGATTATTCCCAGGTGGTTTTGATTTCTTCTTTCTCTGCTTCTGTTGCTGTGAATGTGGCCATTAGGGCAGCAGTCATAAAGGATGTGTTCACCACTTCCTTCTCTGTCTGTCTCTTAACACAGCCACAAGTCCACCGTCTTCTATCCACATTAATTCCCTGAGGTATCCACACAGTATTTGTGTTGACTGCCTTAATTTTGATCTTCTCTAATCATTCCCTGCCAGATGGCAGTTAAAGTTTAATGGTCCCTGTAAAAATAGTTCCCTTTCTTCTTTTAATCAGTCATGTGTGTTTGCTTAGCTAACTGTTAGATGTTCAGAAAGCACGAAGGGACCACCAACACAATTACTTCAAAATACACATCCATATTGTGATTTCAGCATTACGTAAAAGTGAAGGGTTATAGTGTAACCAAGATTCCTGGAAAGTAGTATGGGCTACATGACCTTGCATTTTCATTGTTTCTTTAGATTTATTTAAAAAATTGAACTAATAATTTGTAACATTTCATATAATCAAAGGTAGATTATTTTTAGTATTTTCTAGGCTCAAATGCATTTTCTGTGCTAGAAATCATATCAGTATTATGCTTTTAGGGATGAATTGAGCAATACACTTAAGTATATGCTTAACTTTAAGTACCTGTCTATGAGTAATGACAGGTAATAGGGCCTTGAGCAATGTACTTTGACATATGCTTCATCTTAGGCCTCTAAGCAGTTCCAAGGAAATAATTTACCTTCTTGAATTTTTAAGAGTATGTATAGACACCTAATGACGCAGAACCTGAAATTCTCCAATATGTGTTTACTTGATTGAAGTTTATTAAAGATTTAGGCTTTGGCTGAATTGAGAATTTAATTCAATTGCATATTCATGCTATGCCTAAGTAGCAAATCACTTCGGATATAGTTTAAATGGTTTAAGCTATGTCAGACACCTATGGAGTGAGCAGGTAAGATTATACCCCTGAGGAATATGGACAGCCTGGGAAAGTGATAAGATAGGAGTCTAATCCAGCTCAGAGTACTACCAGAGAAAGGGGTGCTGTGGAATTAAATGGAGACTTGATCAGGCTCTGAATGCCTTGCCTAGAGCAATACAGGAAATATATGGCAGAGTCACTAACAGAATCCAGATCTCCTGATTCAAATTAGACTTCTTTTGTATCTAACATCTGTGTATGCTGCAACTGGCTGTGTCATCACAGCCTGCACAGGCCAGCTTCCAGATTAAAGCTCGCAGGGTAACTCCTACGCAGACTGCAGGAATCACACCCACTTACACATCCAGTGAGATGAGATTTAGCAGAAATGCAGACACTCCTACATTCTCCTCCCTAGTGGAAGGCTGAGAAAATGGGGATACTTGTACCTTCCTTGAAAGCATATTTTAACAACCATCTCCAGAAGAAGTTTTCAGATATGACAACATGTGCCACAACAGTACTCCGAACCTTCTAATCACTTAGTGATTTTTGATTTTTACCATCAATTCCAGGGAGCTGGACAAAGGGAATCACTCCAGCTCCAATTAAGGCATTAAGCCTAGCAATAAGCAATTTGCTTCTAACATAGTAGAAATTTTGACTGAAAGGAAAAATTTTCTGTCCCCCATCTAGGTATTTTTCCTCAGTTCCTTTCTACATGCAGGTTTTTTTGGTAAGATCTAGGCCTGAGGGCAGAGACATGGATGGGACAGTTTGCATTATGATAATAACCAGATGACCTGAGATCAGAGCCTCAGGGTACTGGATTCTGGCAGAAACAGTAAAAGTCAATCCTTGTGCAAAAGAGCATTATCAAGTTCTTTGGTAACTTTGGGATGGAGAGGTTGATTTGTCAGATTGTGGCCATTGCCAATGACCCTTTCTTCATCTCTTGTGCCTTAGCCAATAGCCTTAAACCCAGCAGCATCCTTCTTCTCTACTTAACTAATTAAAACTAATTAACTAATTCTCTACTTAACTAATTAAAAGCAGAGCCCGGCTTTGTTAATTTTGATATGTCAGAGTTGTAAAATCTGTCAGCTGTGGAAGAGAGGACATACCTTTATCTTTCTTTCCTCTCCTTTCCTCTCCTCTTTTCATATCAGCCAAACAGACACTGGTTCGTTCCCTGGTTGGCTAAATATTGCAAACATAAACAAGCCAAGCAGAGCTTGCTGGGCAGATGATGGCTACTAGCAGGTGTCAAAATGAAGGCATTCCCCTGTGGACACAACCCATCATGGTTGGGCTGATGCCCGGTTCATAGGAGGGAACATGAATCTTCCAAATGGAAAGGGAGATAAATTGCATTTAAACACTCTAATGATGATAATGCAGAGAGACAGATGTGGTAACTGAGCGTTCGAATCCCTCCATGTGCTCTTTACTTCTGTTATACTATCACATCATATACTACTGACTAATATAAGCCAGATGCACAACCAGAAAATTGTTTGAGTTTATATTCTCGACATCTCCAGATCTGTACCTCTTATAGATAGAAACACTCTTCCCTGGCAAATTCACACAAAGGTCATTTTTATGAGCTCATATAAAGAGTGAATTGGAAAGATTTCCAGGTTTGTTTCAGCTACACAACTTCTGTTAAGGAATTCTTACTATTAAAATCAAGGCAAGCACAGCACAGAAGTCTGGATTCTGGGCAAGGCATTTTGTTTCCTCATCCCTTGTGGGGCCACTCACACCTTTGCAAAGAGGGTGCCATTTAAAGGCTTGTAATTCAGAAGTGGTTTGGATCAGCCTCACGGAAATGTAAAAGATATAATGATTTCCCAAGGTGAAAGGCAGCAGAGGAGGAGACAGAGCTCTGCCAAGTGAGGTCAGGTGTGGAGAACACACAACAACCACGCAGAACATTTATACACCTGGTATAGTACATGCCAGTTGTGAAGGCAGAAAGCCAAAGGTAATGAGCACTGTGAGAATTACCAAGAGCTCCTTTTTGGCCCAGGCTCTTCCTTGTAATTGAAGTGCTATCCTCTACTGATCCTTCAGGTAGCATTGAAAGGATTTTATCCAGGCTCCAAGGGAGAATCAATCCCTACAGAGTAAAGGAAACTTCCTTTACATTATAGCTCTGTGCTAGAAGCAAGCATGGATGTGACTCATGAGTATTCTTAATAGTTTTCAAAGAAAGTGAAATTCCTAAGTGAGATTTTGATTTAATTTCGAAAGTGATTTTTATGTGTGCTCCAAGATGACTAGAAAACTGTATGTATGTTTACATATTTATGTTATTAGAACATATAATGAAATGTACATTGAAGTATCTTTGTTGCATTTATTAGAATATACATTTAAAAATATTTCTGTATGGAAAAAATAAATTAAATAATAGCCTTCCAGGAGTATTCTCCCTTAGTCTATACTTTCCATCAATTTTACCAATACACTATTTATTTTTCTTTAACCAGATTCTAATGTATTCATAGACAAGGAGTGATTATAGACACTGTAATCTTATTCCTGGATAACAGATTTTAGCTTTTAGTGAGTTCCTTCTCTACAATATTGAATTTAAAGGAACTGGTAGCTACACTGTGATGCTGAAAATTTCTTTCTATGTCTTCAGTTGCCAGCCTTTAAATATTTTTAAAGGATAATCTATACTTGAGAAAATAGTTAGACTGAAAAATCAGAGACTGACTTGGCAATCTCATTGAAGTGCATGTAGCAGTCACTTGGCTTTCCTGGCCTTCCACACTCTTCATCCATTTTTACTTCAGTTACAATCTCTCTAGGACCAAGACTTGCTTTTCCTTTTAAAAGGAGATCTGGTGGAATTGTGTGGTTCCTACATAATCAAATTATTTTTTTATTCTATTCATATGGGATATCTGAATTCAGAAGCATCCTTCAGAAATGTCCATTTGGGAAAAACATCCAGAGACTTTTAAAGAGAGAGTAGTAAACCTGAAAGCACTGACTATTTAACTGAAAAATCAGAAATATAAGCAAAATAATTATTGGAGCTGCAGAGAATCTGCAGGTTTACAGAAAACTATAATACCAACGTTGTTTGCTGATAGTTTTTTTTTTTCCTTTGGAAGTTCAGTGATGGACTATAGTGAAAGGGAGGAGCTGTTAAATTAGTTTGAAACTGAAAAAAATTAAAAACAGTAGATTTTTCCGCAAATAGAAAACAGTGGAAACCTCCTGTAATTGGATCATTGAAAACCAGACTGGGAAAAGCACTACACTTGATTACACAGCTGCAAGGATGAAGTAAACTGGCCTCTGTTTGCTACGGCTGATTTTTCACTGGGAAGACATACGCTTACTAAGTAACATTAAAAACACTATTTCTATTTTTCTATTTCAAATCATGGAAAAGTCCTCCCCTCTGGCTGTCTGTAACTGCTGAAGAGCATCACATAGTTCATTTCATAGTTTATCAGTAAGGCATCCTATGAATTGTACAAAACAAGGAGATTGGTAGAATAAAAAACCAAAACACCATAAAGAAAGAAGAAAAAGGAGATAATACTAAATTATACTTTAGCTACTAGTGGAAATAGACCGACAAATCTAATATAAAAGAATCTTCCATATTACCTACTGTCTTTTTATCTTTTGGTAACAGTAAGAGAGAGCTTAACAGGACATTTACAACTGATTTAATGCAGAAGGCTTTTCTGAGAAACAGAAACCAAAATTATAGCTGAAAATTCATCTTTCTCAGAAGAAACAATGTAAAGAAAAATTAGTAGCTGTATAATATATCACTGCTCCAGAATTCCTAAGTGCAAGTTAGGCTGGTATATTATCCTTTTGAAATATACTATATCCACCTAACTCATGAGGAAAGCACAAGAACATTAAAGAACTGCTTTTGCACCTGTTATATTACGCTTTGCATTTTTAATGCTTAGCAGAAGCTGTTAGTGTTTAAAAATCTTCACCAAAGTATCCATGCATCATGGAAAGAGCTGAAGTCGTTAAACCGAGTATCATACAACAGAATCATCTTGCATTTAATGACCAGATTTCTAAAGCAATTACTACCTTTGGACCAAGTGCTGGCCTAGGGGAAGCCGGGTGTTTCTTCATTTTGAGCAATGAGTCTCCACCGTGTGCAGGAAGAGTGCTGCTGTTGACACAGGAGCCCCCAGCATGCAGGACGTGTGAGCACAGCCAGGCACGGGCTGTGCAGGGAGACCTGTCACCATGCAGCAGGTACAGCTGGTGGCTTCCCCTGCCCAGCAGCACCAGAGAAGCACTGCCAAGGCAAGCCAGCCTTTCTGAAGGGGCTAGAAAGAGCCAGCCTTCCCTTTTCAATTGAATGCAACTATTCTTTCTTCTCAGAGTCTACATTCTTGAGTTTTTCTCTCATTTTTCCCTTGTGTTCCCATGATAACTTGACACAGAGTAAACATAAAATTTGTTTTTAATTCCAGGCATTCAGTAAATGCCAGAGGTAATGAGATACAAAAAGTTTGGAAAAAAGTAATCAGCAGTCATAGCAGAATTGTGTTAAAGAAATTGGCTCATCTAATCTAAGATAGTAAAATGACCAGGTTCCAGGGCTGGATTATTCCCAGAAGTAATACCATGACTTCACTCAGGAAGCATTACTCAGTAGGATTAGAGCTGGAACATTTTCAACCTTAAGGATTCATCTTCAGAAACATAATTCTTGGAGCGCAAAATATCCTGTACCTCCCAGTCCTAGAACAGCTTCTCTGTTTATAACTCATATTTCTGCATATCATAAACTTCAATTTACTTGTGAGTCATTTTGCTATTCAAGAACTGTGTAAAATACTAATTTTATATCAAGTAAGGGTTAAGAGTCCAAGGAATTAAGTTTTCATTGAAAAATGGAATTTCTCTACACACACTTCAAAATCCTGTCTCCAATATCAAAATATTTCACTTTTTGTCTTTATGGAAGAAGATTCCATGCAGTTATTTATGGCCTCCCTGTAAGATGTGATAACCTACATGCAGAGATACAAGAAAAAATGGTCTCCTACCATGAAGTGGACTGTTCAGTGCGGTGAGAAAAAGAAGTTGTTTTTATTTACTTATTTACAAAAAATAAAAATATCCAGAAAGGGCACTAATTGAAGCATGCAAAGCTGCATGACATGAAGAAGTTTGGGGAGCTTTTTCTCTTGGTGCTTTAAATATACTATGGAAATTTCTTACCTTGTGAGATAAAACAATGGATTGACAAAAATACAAACTCTACTTAGCAGGAATTGCAGTAAAGGAGTGTCTTAGTCCAGAGGGCACTAGAAAAAACATAATTTTTGTAGTATCCTTTCTTTCTGTTTCACAAGAAATCAAACTGAACAAGAATGTCATTTATTCCACTCATAAATACTGTGTAGAAAGCTAACAGTCCTTTAGCTTTTATTTTTCTTTAAAACTGGTATCAGGGTCATGGTCTTGAATAAATATATTCATCTGGAAAAACATGTTGAGTAATGTTCATTATACTAAATTTTAAACCTCATGTTTTAAACCTCATTTTTTGCCTTGAATGTCGGTTATTTTTCTTGATTGTGAAAAATGTGGTGCTTCCTTGGATGCCCACATGGAAACATGCATTGGAATTAGGTTAAAGTAACTCACTCCTATAAGAGACTAAGTCAAGAAATTGGAGCTATCTATAGTTTTCATTGCATTCCTCTCAAAGATGCTGTTGCTGCCACTGGTGGTGCTTTTTTTGCTGGACAGCCAGTGTAAGAATTATGAGTAATTCAAAAGCTTTTCTGTATTTATCATAAAACTGTATTTTAATGTTAATAGCTCAGATCACTAAGCTAAGCCTGTCTCCTTGTGTACCTGCATGCAAATGTGTGGTCAGCACTCCTATTATCATGTCACTGCTTCCAAGTGTACCCTCACAGACAAAAATATCTCCTGAGGTGAAAGTAACTTAGTTATGTAGATCTCCCTATTATTTCAGTCCAAAAAGCTCAACTATCAGCTGAGTTGAAATGTTTTTGCAATATGCACTGATGTGAGACCAACAAACCTATTTCACTAAGGTGCCTTAAGTAGAGTTGGATCTTTAGTTTTAGCTGTGCTATTACAATTCCTTGAAAGCTCCCTTTCATTAAAAATAAAGAGAGGAGACACATTTTCTTGTGACTTAAAGGCACTTGCCTTCAGTTTAGGGAATAATGCGTGGGAAATATACATGCCTTGTGTCTGACTGATCAACACTTGCATTGCCATGTGCTTTCCTGCTTGTGTGAGGGTACAAACTGTGTGCTAAACACGAATGTCAGGCTCAGATTCTTCTGACAGGTGCACATGTGCAAATTCTGTAGCAGTGAGTGAAAACTGGGTACACAGATTAAATTCTAAAGTAAAGTGATGTGGCATCTATTCACCTCAGATGAGAAATTAGGTTGAAAGTATTATCAACTTACTGTAATTTAGTCCTTTAGCCCTTTACCATGTTCATATTATAAAAATAAGAATACCTTTCATACACATAGTGTTAAACAAAGATTTAGTAGAAGGAGTGGCTTGGCTGGGAAATCATGTGACTATTATGCACATACATCTCCTGAGTAAAATGCTTAATGTTTCAGTTACTGTACTTCTTAATAATTTCTGTTGGCAACGGGGTATTGGCCATACATTCACAGAGTTTTGGGCAGAATCCATTCTGGATTGCATCCTGATGCTAGCTTGCATCCTGATTTTTATCTAATGACTGCTTTGAAATGAGGATTTTTTACATGAGATAATTCATCACTTTATAAGAAGAATCATGGTTGAAAATACATGATATTGCAGTAGGTATGCCACATGGAACACATCAGATAAAAAAAAGAGCTCAGTCTGACACAAAAATTGTGGATATTATCTAATTTACACATATAAACCGTGAATATTTTGTTTTGTATTCTGGAACAGTTACAACTCCATGATGTTAAATGTAATTTCATCTTTCACCACCAGCAGAGGGAGCAGCAGTGACTGAGCTGCATAAACCGTGGGGGTTTCATCCACTCCAGCCAAATTCCCTCTGCAAACACTCTGAAAATAGTGCTACCAGCAGGAACCGAGGAATAATGTCTGAGGATAGGAGTGATCCTTGAATATGTATAAATATTTCTATTTTCTTCAAAATAAACTCTTGTGCAGCCCTCAATTAAAAGAGTAGCATCACATTTACAGCTTAGTGAAAAATACATGGCATACAAGTGGTATTTGGAATAACTGAGACCTTAATACACAGACCATGGCTGTCACTTCTCATAAGCTAAAATCATGCTTCAAAAATGTTTAGCAAACTCTGCTTCTGATTTTGCAACTTAAACCTCATTTCTGTGGGAAGACACGTTTCAAATACAAAAACTATAGTTACTCAAAGCATAAGATGTTGAAAGATGTTGGAATGCATTTCAAAATTGTCAGTTGTTGCAGTTTACTTTCAGACAGTGTTTAAAAGTGTCAGAATCTTTAAATAAGTCCTCAACAGATGTTTTAGCATTTTCATGCAACTAATCTAGCAAAAAAAAAAGGAAATTCATAGCTGTTAAAAAAAATCCAAAAACAAACACATATGAGAAGATTGAATCTAATGCAGTGGAGCCCATCTTGAAGGCTCTAAGTTTGAACATTTCTGCTGGGATAAAGCAGTAGAGAGACCCTCTGTTACACAACTCCTAATTGAGTCCTAATATACCAGTGAATATTTTAGTTGGCTTTGACATTTTACTCATTTCAGTTGTCACCAAATATGAACACCTATATACTATTGTCACTTAAGCTTATTCTCCCATATTTTCTCCAAACATCAAAAGCATTTAATGATGATTACCAATGCAGCTAAAATGGGTCTAATTTGTTGAATCTATAAGCTATTTTTGTCTGCATCTGATAAAGGTGTCTATTTATCTTTAAAAAATATTGCCATACTAGTACTGAATGGCTAAACTTTCCACGTATGCTTTAAGTGCATACATATTCATCAGCAACATGATTGTTTCTTTCCTATAGCTTAATTTGCCCAAGTATACAGAAATCTGCTGCACTGTTTTCATTGAAGATGACAAAATGCAATTATACCATTGGCTGTCTGGTTTCAGTTGTGATCCATAAGTGCACATGCCATTTAACAACCCATAAAATATGACAGGCATATACAATTCTGTCTGAGCAGGAAAGGAAATTTTATTCCTCGGGTTTTAGTCACACATGCCTTACATAAAGTTGTACAATCAGATCAGTATTTTATTGTTACTTACCATATGTGTTACACCCCCTAGGCATGGAAGAGCAAGCTCAAAAGCATTAGCTTTATCTGCAGAAGAAGAAATTACTTCAAGTAAGTTAATAGTCAACATAGTCTTTCTTAAGGAACAAAACAAAAATGGGGAACAAATCTACATATCTCATAGACTTCAGCCACAGAAGAAAGGAACCAACATTACAATCTTAGTTTTATGAGCTTCTTTCTTAAACATCATATCTCCTCTTACACACTGAAATAATTCAATATGCACTACTATGGGTCACTGACACCAATAACTGCTATCTGTCATCTCCCTACCCAATGTATCCCCCCAAAACTCCTGGTATTGGGGATCTTGGCTTCACACAGAGAAAACATTGCTAGTCTTTTAATAAGGCTATGTGCATAAATTTATCAGAATCACCAGGTATGTTGCTTAGGGGTAGATCCGTGGTGAACAGTGAACTCTGCAGGACACATCTGCACTCTGTTCACACTTCTTGGGTTCCTTGTACAGCTCAGCAGGAGAGGGAAAAAGGAGAGGTGATGATTTTGAGGCACTTCTGCAGTTATGGAAGAATTCCACAACAAATTCCACTGTCTTGTTATCTCAGAATATACAGATTATATTTTCTTTAATACACATGTGAACCAGAATTTATTTTTACGATGTACTACTGGCGTTTATCTCCACCAGTTGAAGAAGTATGCTAAAAGCCTGCAAAGCATTACAGGGGCAGGATATGAACCTACACAGGATATGAATTTATAAATGCCAAAGGAGTGTAGTAGTAGTAGCAACATGTAAATCAAAGTTCAGAAAGCCAGAAAATCTTACTTTAAGATCAGCTGATGCAAGGTAGCAAAATAACTATGTTTATGGAAAAACAGGTACTTTTGTGGCAGCAGACTGGGGGACTGAGTCATCAGTAGGCAGTGACCTGACAATGATTGATTCATGATAGGAGAAAGGGAGAGAAAATAAGTTGTATCTCAGATTCCAGCAAGCAACATACCAAAAACACTGAGGAAGGTTTCTAAAGCCAAGTAAAGAAGCTTGTCAGCTTTTCTGTTTCTTTGGGCACTTTATCTATCAAAACAAACTGAAAAAAAGAAGAGTTACAATATCTTCATTTAATATTTTCTAGGTACCTGTCTGAGATATTTTTAAGAAACACTGTCAGAAACAAAGGAAGATCAAAGAAGCAGCATTAAGAATACATAAGACATTTAACCTGGATAAAGTTGCTAATCTTAAGCATCAAATAAACTAATACAATGCTCATCCAAGAAACATTTCAATGCAAGTTCTGTAGAAAGCAGAAAAAAAAGTGTGATTTTTTTCTGCAATCACATATTCACACAGAAATAGTGTCTTTTTATATGTAACTAATGCTTGATGACTTTATGGCTGACTATAGAAGTCTGAGGACTATAGAACCATTGCATGAAAAGTGAACACTCGAATTTAGCCTTAGTTGCTAATATTTTTTTCTGATTCAATTTTTATTTTTTTAATAAAGTGTTTTCAGGTTTCTGAGCAGCTACCTATAATAAAAAACAATCTGTTTGAAACACTGGAGAGTGTAAGTAGAAGGTGTTAATTATAGCTAAATGCCCAATTCCCCTCCCCCCCTCTGGGCTAAACCCTACAGTTTTAGGCTGCTTTCATTTCAGTAACCATTTGATCTTTCCCAGGAGAGGATTTTGTACTATTTCTTTTAATCTTCTCTGCATGCAGCTCAAAACTGGCTTGCTGAACTCAATTTAAGTTAGCGTTTGCGTTTATGAGGAGAGGATTGCAGGGTCTACAACAAACCAAATAAAAATAATGTTTATAAATGTCAGTTAAAGAAAATTGTGTGAAGTAAAGTTAGGTGCATATGAGTGCATCCGTACAAATTTTAGAATGATGCTTTTACTCCCTCTGCTCCATGATCTGCAAGGAAAATACAATTTAGAAAACTCAGACCTTTGGTAAGTACAATAAGCTTTTACTATAGTGCCTTTTCAACTAGTAAACAATTAAGCAAGTAATTTAAAAAATATTTTGACAATAAAGCACATTGATGTTTCACTCTATGCATGTAAGGATCTTCTGTGACTCTGAGTAATTAACCAGACAGAACAAAGTTAAACAAACACATAAATCTTTGCAGGGTGGACATTCTGGGCTCTAAATAATGCAACACTTCCACTGTCATCAGATAACGTGCACTGTGCTAAATTCCACAGAGCCACATTTTGGCACTAGCATCAGTGCCAAACAGGCTTACCTTGTAACTTTTACTTCTATGCATCAAGTCTCCAGAAATCAAAATGGCTTCACTGAATCAGACTAGATGGGGTTTACATTAAAGTAAAAGGTCATGCAGTCAGCTAAAAAATTGCAACATGTGTTTACCCACCTCAAAATATCGCTCCATATCTCATTCTTTTTGTAAGAATGTTTATAAATCCACAAGAATTATTTTCCAGATCCATTGTTTTAATAAAGTTCCAAAGAGACATTCATTTCCCAACTTCCTGCTAGCACTGCAATAGCTAAATATGCTGCTGGTGCTGGCCATAGTCATGTCCACAGCTGGGTTCAGGCAAAGTGACAAATAAGTTGTAAGATCCAAATACACACAGAAGAAGTTGCAGCAATATCCTAATTATGCTTACAACAGAAAAATATACTGCCAGAAGTACTGAATAAATACTTTGCAAACAAAGGAAAAATCAAGATGCAAGGAAAATAAAAATTAGGGAAAACAAGAAGAAATGAGAAATCTAGCACAATGTGTACTGTCTGGACCCCACAGAATAAGGATTTCCATGCATTAATGTAACAAAAATAGAGTTGGTAACTTCATTTGGATTGCCTCTACTAGCCCAAATAAAAGCAAAGCAAATTTATACTCAGGCCCCATTAAAACTGAATAATGTCAGAGTTGTTGAATTTAGAAGAATTGAATCCTATAAGTGGAACCAGAAATTAATGTACTGATAGTTGAGTTTTACTAAGATGAAATATTAGTTCATGTTTATTATGAATGTTGATCGTTTTAATACTCTGAATTTAGATACAGAAGATTAGATGTAATGGATTCTTTCCATATGTCACAAGTAATCCAGTTGCTCTTTTAACTGTAAATTCTGCAACATCTCTTTTCTTACCTAAAAATTCAAGCAAATTATTTAAAATTAAACCATTTTTCCAGCACATGTAAAAATGTGCAAATGATAGAACTGGCAGTATGATGATTGCTTTACAGATAAGCATTTTCTTCATCATCTTCAAGGACATCCAGATTTATGATCTAATCACTCAGCCCTTTAACAGGATGCATTTGAGTTTGATTAAAAAAGAAAACAAACAGCAGAGCGGATTTATTAATGAAATCTGGGTGACCTTTTCACATATGGAATACTCTCAAAATAGCAATTCTAAAGCTGAGTATGGTCTCCTTAGCTGCTTTGGCTTCTCCCATCCTTGTGTACAGCAAGTTTTTGGTGTGTTTTTCTAAATTGGCAAGTGCAAATTTTGGGAAACCATTTCCCCCTCCCCCTCCTTGAACTTTAATTGCTTAACCTACATCCTAATTCAAGTTGCCCATAAACCTCAGCCTTTGTTGTAGGTCCGACAGCTGCGTTATGTCAGTAGCAAGTAAAACCTTCACAAAGTTCCGGAATGCTGCAAGACATTTTATAGGTGCTGCAATAAAAGGCAAATTGAATTTACAAAAATGCATTTGTCACTGATTAAAAACTTACAAAGTTAATTGGAAACACAGTGTAGGTGTTGCCACACAACTAGAGGTGTAATTGGTGGTTTTAATTCAGTTGGAGCACGATGGAGAGTAGCTGTTCATGTAAGGCCAGCAATCTTTTTCATATTCATTTTCCCTTCAAGAAACAGGGTGTTTTCACTGGAAGACTTGCATGAATGGTCAATAGCATTAAGATGTTAGCTGAGGACAAGGGACCACTTCCATGCTCAGCTTTTAAGGCTGTATCAAAGAGAAATTTGCAAGTACCACTCAGTGCCCATTAGTAACTGCAGGGCCCATTGGGAAAGTTTTCCAGGCCTTTTCTTCTTTTAGGTTGGCAAAACTGACACTACTGTAACAATCACTGCTTTGGCAAGTGAGGAGGGGAGAGGGAGGTAACCAACAGGCCTGGCAATCAGCACCCTCCCCCTGGAGCTGAGTGAATTATCTCCACATAATCCACTTAACCTTTGCCATTGTGGGACCTGGGAAGCTGAAGGTATTTTTAAACTTGAGTCTTTTAATTGCTATTTTATAGCATTGCTAGTCCAGCTCAGCTGGAAGGAGGAGGATTGGAAAATAGTTCCATGAGGCAATAGCTTTTCACCTCAGCTAGGAGTCCTAATTATTATTATTGGTTTTGTGGCTCACTGTCCTCTTAGACTGTGGGGACAGTGATCTACAGTGAATCCACAGGTGAGGGAGTTTCTTTAATGTATCATCATTTCTGGTTAACATGGATAAAATGTCAGAGATTCTAAACTACTTAAAATGTTCTACTTGGGTAACAAACATGCTGTCATCAATTCTCAACATGCAGATAAATCCTAACAGAAAAAAGCTAACACAAAATGTTATGAAAACAGCTCTGTAACAATAAGGTTGAGTAATATGAGAAAGCTCCTTTGTAATTTCTATTATTGGTATATAATTGGTACATACTCTCCACTTGATATTAAATTTATAATGTTATTATTTATTAATTGATATTAATTTTCTTAAAATCCCATGTAAACCCCTTATCAAAAAAATGTGCCTTGAGCAAATGCTGAAGGATGCTTCTGGGTAGTCCAAAGACAATCTATGGAAAATTTAATTAGGAAGCGATTAGTTCAGTAGATTGCAATAGCCTGTGAGAGCCTTCTGCTGTATTTTTATTCATGGCTGCTTAAAATTTAAATAACACTTACCTGTTTTATTGATGAACATTCCACTGTGCTGTGTGTGTATGTCCGCATTTCCCAGATCATCCAATCAGGTAAGGAACCATGCATGTGCAATTCACAGAAACACCAAGAAATGGACACTGCACCTTTTCCTTGAATTTTCCAAACAGCCACAAAGAGCTAGGCATTCAAGTTCTTTGTACATCTAAATTTTAGAGTCACTGGATCATATAGGTCCCTTCAAGATCTCTGGGTGAAAATGGGATACCGATTCCTTTTATTAATACTCAGGAAATTCTCAGTCCTATAGTTGTTACTCCTTATTCTCTTCAATTTTTAGTTTCCCACCCACTGGTAGAGACGAAGGGAGCACATGGATATCTTGCACACTGGGTGCACTCATACTTCACTGTGCATGTGGCACAGTGGCATATGATCTATAATGTCAGCTGCTTTGCAGAAATGCAGATAATCAGTGTCCATCATGCCTGTACTATACATATCACTCCAAAAAACCCCAATGGTGCACACTCCCAGAGCACTTCTGGAAGAGAATTACTAACTCAACCATCTCCCTTATTAATATTTTTGGTGCATACTCAACCAATAGAAAACCTCCCTGTGTGAGACTCTAGCATCAGTACAGAAAGAGAATTATTCTGGGAAATTCATGTCAAAACAGACTTGCTGTTTCTCACCACAGTCTCTGTGATCTTTTATTAATGATAAGGAAGTGAACAGCAGTAGTCAAGACTCAGAAGTAACAGCGGGGATGATCCAAATATTCCATTCCCATTCCTGCTTCTAAAATTCAGCAATATATTTGGGAAAGTCCCTATTACATATTTTCACTTGCAATCTTAAAGAAACACAGAGTAGGAAAAACAAACAAATATAAAAGGATTTCTAAATCTAAATGTGCACTTTTATACAGGCTTACTGAGCAAGAAAGATACCCACTTTTTTTGGTATCACTTCTCACCTTCACATGTTTATATCAGATGCTTAGCTTTTCAGAGAACTTAGATAATTGAGAGGAAGAGAGAATGCCATGGAAGACTGTAGTCATGTCTTTGACTTAGACAGGTCCTCCACTGGGAGAGTTCTGGGCTAGAATTTCAGCAGATTTTTGTGAAAATTGGTATTTCTTCACCCGTATATTAAGATGACGAAACATATGTTGTAAGAACGAAGACATTGGATGAAATAAAAGAGAAAGCGTTTGGCCTGCTTTTCTAATTTTTCTGTTATTTCTGTAGTTAAGACTTTATTGGAATGATCTGCATTAATATAACATTTTGCAATAAAAGGATGAGCAGAAAGAGGGGAGATGGCTGTTTTTGATGCAAGACCTACTTCTGGTAGGAATGGTCACAAAGATGGAGAGAGTGAAAATGCTTTCAGAGCTTTACTGCAGCTGCTGAATACAGAATCTGATATTATTTAAAGTGATATTTTATGTAGCCAGAGAAAAGTTTCTTTTATATACATGTTCTTTAGCAGCTTAACTTCACTTGAGCTGATGAGATGGATCTTTCACTGAGTCACAATAAGGTTCTTAAGATCTCAGTCATACTTTTCCCCACAGAGGCAAAACACCTCTCACTGTCAGCCAAAGCACTGTAACTCCAGATTGAAGTGAAAGAGCAAAAATGAAGCCTCTGTGAAGGAGCATGGTGCTTCCCTCCTTCCTGTAATCGGCTGCAGCTGACCGAACAGCAGACAGACAGCTCCTAAAACTGTACGTGTGCATTATACCATAAACTAAATTGGGAGTTACATACCCATGTACCCACCACCTTCATCTCCACCATGTAGGTGCATATATTGCTGCCTCTCTGAGCAAAAATTGTTGACCTTGATATCATTGAAAATACCAAGATGGTGGAGCACACTGTTGAACAATTTAGCCAATTTCACTCACTTTTACGAATATGAGACATGATATTACTGCTATCAATTTAATAATATTATCCAAAGCTGGTGCAATCCTTATCACTGTTGTCTGATCTCAAATTAGGGGAAAAAAATAATCACCCATTTCTTACAAGACCCTTGTAGTAAAGCCAGGTCATGTTGCCCAAAGAGACCTGCAAGATCCCATGGACGGGAGCTCAAACAGTTTTGATTAATGAACCTAAGTCATGAACTGCCATCTCCTTTCTATTCCCACCACCCCTATCATTAGCACAATTCATGTGCTTCTTTTGTGTTGGAAAATATGTGTATGCTGTACTTGCTCATCTACTTAGGACGAAATGTAAGGGAAATTGTCAAAACAGAAAATGTTCACAGTGTAATCAAGAAACAAAGTATTTTTTCCATCCCATACTTTCCTTGTATCGCACTTCCTTCTCAACTGGAAGATCTTGTTGTAGTGGTGAGTGGTTGCATTTCAACAACTTAGGGCAGATATATATTCATATATTGGTTTATTTTAATTTTCAGGAGGGGTTGGCTTTTTAATATATTATTTTCTGGGTATAGGAGTAATAGAAAAGTGAAACAAAGTAAATAATGAAGAGCTGTGGGTGATGCTCGAGTCGTTAGAAGGACAGAAAACAATGCTTAGAAAGTAGGGGCTGTGGCAATTTGGAAGTCATTGCTGAAAAGCAGCACATGTCACAGAAGGACCTAATGTGGTTCTTCAAGATGTAGATGGAAATACTGGGAAACATGTGGAGGCTGGTAATAATAGTGATACATGTGACATCAAATCTATCTCTGAGGCAGCATGTTTGGCATGGGAGGTATCCACCCTTGGGAAGTATGTTGGCATATCAGAAAAACTCTGAGGGAAAAAAAAAACCCTGAAAAGTGGGAACCTACCTTTCTGTAGAGATTTGGAATAAGCTCAGTCTACTTAGTTCAGTTAATTAAGAGATAATTTGATCATGGGCCACAATTATCTACAGATGAAGACATCTGATACAATAAACAGACACAAGTACAGGAAAATTGAATGACTGGAGAAAAGACAGTGAAGCATGAAGGAAGAATAAAGTGCAAAGGGTACTTAAACACTGGAACTATTTCCACATGGCAGATTCATCTTCATCTGAAGATTTTATATGAAGTTTAACGTCAGTCTGAAGAGGCAGACTACCTTGCCAAGCAGGAGGCCAGGTACTATCAGATGAATGCAGGGTTGATGAAGGATTAAAAAGAGCAATACAGATCATTGCTGTGTGAGCTCTTGGAGAATGAGTATGTCTGCCTAGTCATATAAAGATTAAATAAGAGATTTTTGAAGTTGTTTATTGTTTTGGCTGAATGAGCTGTTGTTTAGTTATATACCACAAAAACTTCATTTTTAATCAGAAAACAAAGGTATATGATAATTTTTTTGCAATATCAGTGTGAAAGTCTATTGACAGGAGCCAATTGTCCATAAAGTACAGCATATTACCTAAACCACTAAAAAATAATTACCTAATTATATACATACTTTAGAATTCCTACCTTGTAGCTGGTTTTCTGGTTTAGCCAGAGCTTCTTTAGAGTCTTCATCTGTAAAAGCTGTTTCAGTATGCAAAGCTCCTAATAAATGGAAACAAAATGAAGAACATTAATTCTTTCAGGAAAGCACACATTATAAATGTAGTTTTATATTGATTAGAGATCAGTTCTGCTATAACTTTTTATTATTCTATGACCAGAACAATAAGCTATATCCAAGACAAGGACATCAGAAGTCTAATCAGTTCAGTATTTTCTTTGAAAGCCCTTTACAAATTTTTCTTGACAGAGTTTGCTTTATGAAAACTAAGGAATAACGAGTTCATGGTTTTATGAAGCAACCCAATCCAAGATGTCTTCCTTGAGTGGCAGTTGTTTTCTCAGAGCTGATTTCTTCATATACTTCATATGCTTTACCATGGTTTTTTGCCCTTATTGAATTTTAGCTACATTTTATTGCCCACCGTTATTATGACAGCTGTAGGCAATTTCTATTTATGGCTTTACATTTGACTATTCTCAATAACTGTATATCTTCAAACTTTGTCCTTGGATAATATGCATCCTTTTCCCAGCTTAGTTGTTAATTGAAAAAAAAAAAGAGAGAAATAAAGGGAAATATCTTTATAGAGATGCAAATACAGAAAAATGTACATTTAAACATAATTTCAACTACTACTTTTCTTCTTTTAATTTCCCTCAGACATTTTCAGGTTAGTATTATAAAAAATTTCAATCTCTGTGGAAAATTAATGACAGATTATGAATATTTCTTTAATCACAGATTCTGAGTATTGGTAACATTATTTCTAAGGTATATGCTATCTGACTTACAAATCTTACGTTTTATTGGCTGTCTCATTTTGCTTTCTTTCATATTTCACATTTATGATACATTCGACATACCCCTGTTTTGTTAAGTAGGAATCTGTGTGGTCTTTGATATAAGGCATAATTTATTTGACAAGGAAATACGAGATGGTGCCCTGAATCTGCATTTAGTTGATGGATTGAGAATTTTTAGCATTCCAACAAGACAGATTCTCATCCAATGTGCCATGGAAGGAGAGTTCTCTTAATCTGTTCTCCTGTGAATTAAAATACATGTATATGTATTTTGAGGAGCAATTTTTAAAGTTCTTTATTGAAGGTAGTTAGCAGGGTTTTCATACATATCTGACATTCAAATACTAAAAGTGATTGATGCTATTATCTGTTCATAAGGGTATTTTTATATCCATGAGAAGTGAGTGCTCCATTCTGACAAGTACTCAGAAAATACCACTAACATTGCAAATGAAGGCTAGTCTTTGGTAGCACACTGGGGCTGGATATAAATATAAGCTTTTGCCAGCAATGCAAACTTGATGTAAGTTTGTGCTTGTAATTAAACTTTCTGCCATCTAAGCATCAGTCAGCCCCATTAAAAGAAATCTTAATTGATAATTGCATTATTCTTCTCCATGGTATTACATAGAGCTGTATAGATTACCAAGACCTTTCAGAGGCTTCAGTAAAGTGAGGTATGATCAAACTTGCCATCCTATACAATCTTCTGCTCATTACTATTTCTGTTTATCATCTTCTCATCTCTTCCAGCTATCCCTTAAACTTATAGGATGCTTTCAATCTGAGCCAACTGTCTTTTAACACTTAGATATTTATTAATGCCAGTGCAATCCCTGGTTACTGGTACTTCTTAAGACATTTTCATATGGAATATAAAAAGAGGGTTTTGGTCATCTTTTCTGACAGAGTTCTGCTTCTTAAGTATTACAAAGCTATATTAGAGCCCTGGAGGTGCTGGCAACTAACCAAGCCTCTGAACATCAGGTTTTCTGTAAATATTTGTCTACTTTTTCTCTTTTTAAAAGGGAAATTTTGAGCGTGGCTACCTCCAGCAAACTCTACTGCCTTCCTAACACTTCACCCAGCCGTGATTAACCAGGAAAACACTACTGGTCAGTACAAACTATTGGGTTCTGACTGGTTCAGTACTTCGGCTGTTTGGAGAGTTTTTGTGCTTGGCTCCACCCCTAACCCAAAGTACAATTGTAGTGCTTTACAAAAGACCAAGTTTTGTGTCCAGTGCTCTGACATAATTCTGAAGGTGAGCTAACAAACTCCTAAACAGCAGCAATGGCATTCCTCAGCCAGTGTCCCATGGACATCTCACATCAAAGAGAGCAGCTGTGGCCTCCTCAGTGGCACTGCAGCAGTGGAGAGCCATGACTTAACCATCATCAGAAGGCACTCTCTCCTGAGCTAAACCTGAAAGTTAAAGGAAGAGGCAGATAGCATTTATTTATCCACAAGACAACTGGCAATAAACTATTCTAATATCCCTTAATAGAACAATGGCAATCTGTGTTATAGTCTGTATCAAGACTGCACTTGTAAAAACTTCCTGAAAGGCAAATTTTGTGTTTTCATGATATCTTACAGAACCTCTAGGGGGTGGACTGGTAATCCAGAAAGCTGTCATTTGTTGTCTGAATAAGGATTGCAAAAATCAGGCAGCATATTTCAAAATTAAAATGAAAATAAAGGTGAGGTATTATATTGCAATGGCCTTCTTCATTTGTAGCAACCTCTCTCTGTTTTTTACCTTGCCTGCAGATTTGTGCAGTAAAATAATTGACATTTTTCATCATTATGTCTTTATATCTTTCATGAGAGAACCACTCTCCTAGTTATCTTTATTCAGTGCTGTAAAAAAAAAAAAAAAAAAAAAAAAAAAGATAATGTCCTATACTTCATAAAACAATGCCTTTTAAAAGCTTTCAGTTTAGAGCTAGTGATAGGCCATGATGAATTGCTGTATGGTTGATTTCCTGACACTGTTTCTTACTAACCTTTTGTGACAGCTTCTGGATTACTCTACCAGGTAATTTGCACTATAATAATGGCTACAGTGAGATGTCTCCTAACTATTTCCTTTATTTTTAACAAGATTCTTAACACCCTCTGTAGGTGACAAAATGCAGTTACAGACATAAAGTGTCCCCTCGAGGTAGGTTGTTCACAGATGCCACCAGTACTTTAGTAGTGCAACTGTTAAATGAAACAAAAACAAAGAATCAGATTTTCTAAACATCCCGTTCAAATAAAAATTTAATTAAAAGTTATGAAGGCATTTTATTGATTAACAATCGTAGTAATTAAATACTGTCGTTGACATTTTTTTTGGCTGGATTTGTTCTTCCTTGGAGATCTCTAATTGTGGTATGGCTTTACATTTACTGATAACTCTTTTTGATGAATACAGATGCCACCTTTTATGGCAGTCGTTGACAGAGTAATCATATTGTGAGAAATACCAGGCTGCTGTAGTAACAGGTGTTGCAGTTATACATGCTGATATCCACTGGGAAAATGTGTTTGCTGCTATCATGGGTACACAATAAATGGAAGGTGCAATAAAGCACGAGCTAACATTTTGAAAATCCTTACAACTCTGGGAACTTTATTGCAGATTACAAGCACTTTGATCTCTGTCCAGTACTTAAGTCTTAATTATCAGACTAATTGCACAGACTATGTTCATTTTCAGTGCTAATTCTTTTGTGAAATGCTATGTGAAATGATGTGCTATGGAGGAAAAGGTTCTGCAGTTTTGCCCAGGGCCACTGCAATGCAACTGTTTGAGAGACTACAAAGCAAATCCAGAGTCATCAATGCCCAAGTGTGTAGACTCTGCCAAAAAGCCAGATGCTGCTATGGGAAGCATTATGTATCTTTTCTAGTTTGGCACCTGGGTCCTGCTATGAGCAGCCATGTCTAATGACTGTCTGTAACTTCAGATTTTACTGGTGCCTTAATAACAGCTTTTATTTTTTTGGTAATGTGCATAGATAAAGATTCCCTTCTAATCCCTCTTCCCCACCATTAGTCATTCAGATTGACTGCAAAGCAAAACACATGCTAAGTTCTGAAACAACCCCCCCTCACTCACGTGGTAGAGTGGTACCTGTGCTCATTTCATGTACATTTTTCTCCTTCTTCTGATTATAGTGAAGGAACATGATCAAACTAGACTTCTTAAAGAGTATCTTGTTCACTGAAATGGTTTGGCTTTTACACAGTTAGTTTGGGGTTAAGACCTAACTTTTTCTTTCTTGCCACTTATGAAGGCTAATAACTATTAACCAGCTTCTCAAAAGACTTACAAGTTGGAGAGGAAAATTTATCATATCCCATGTATATTGAAGGCAGAAACAATACTCCCATGATTTTATTTGAATTAATATCTCACTTTCAAATAAAAAAGAAAAAACCTGATTTGTATGTGTCCCATCCTAGAAATTAAGATAAAGCAGCATTGCCTCTAGGTTCCTCCAACATGTTCCTTGTGTTACTCTTATTATGTATATAGTGAGGGTGGCCCAACCACATTCCTTCCTGAATGGAATGGAGATAAAAGCAGCATTGTATTTGAAATCAATAGAAGTGACTTGTGGCCTGTGATGGGAGCGTCTGGCTCCAGAATTATTACCTGGTGCTAAGTGCTGACAGTGCAATAGGATCTTTACAAGAAATAAATACACTGAGGGATCTCCAAAAGCCTAATGCTATCCTGGGAAGCAAGACTGCTTGTATGGAGTATGATGGGAAGAGACTCCCACCCACACTTCTGTGAGACAAATGAAGACCCCCAATGGAAGCATCTCCTGTCACACATAGAATGAAAGGCTGAAAGGCTCGACATTAAACTTTACTCATGTGCTATTCTAAGCACTTCAACCAACAGCATATTTGACTGAGTTCAGAAAGTTGTGAGTGGGCCAGGGACTTGGACACATTTTCTGAAAGTTACTGACTTTCATATATTGGTGAATTTGAGGATTACCTTGCATTTAATGACTGTAATCTGATTATTTTTGGTAATCCTTATTTGAACTAAGACCGCTGATATTCATTATTGTTCACATAGTCAGTGATAGGTAATTTTTAGCTGCTGGCTAAAAAAAAATTTGAAAACTCAAGGGGAATTGTGGTGCCTGGCACAGTCACTTAATATTTTGAAAAACAGGAACTGTTTATGGAGGAGACCTTTTCCATTTCACTGACTGCAGAGGAAGATGAGCCTGCCTACATTAAAGCTCCTATTTTCCCCCAAACTCCTTGCTTTCTCCCTCCCTATGTATACTAATTAATTTGAGTAGCTGCACAGAGCCACTTCCCAGGGAGGTGACAACCCAGGCAGGGAGCCCAGAGGTTTCTTTTGCTATTCACAGGGAGATCTAAAAGCCAAAGGAAAACCATGACATGGCACAGTGGTATGAAGGCCATCACCCAGTCTGCAGTTTGAGTCATGCTGGATATCAGTGAGCTCCAGTTATTCAATTAGGAGAACAGAATCATGGGTAGAAATGAGCACATCCACTCCACTGAGAGCCAGTCACAGAGACAATTATGGATATGAAATGCTGCCAAAGCTACCTGCTGCTGGAATTACCAAACCACAAGAGCAAAGAGATCTAGTACAGCCTCCAGCTATGCACATATGGATAAAGTAACAGAACGCCTGCAGTCAGGGAAACAGGTGCTGTTCTGCCACCTTTTTCTGTTGACAAAGTCATAGAGCACTGGGCTACCCAGTACAGCTCATTCAATCTCACTAACACCACACACAGGATCCACAGGAGCAGTGCAAACATGGGACAGAAGAATGCTATGGGGAATTCTGACAAAGCAAAGGCAGAAGGTACTACATAATTATTTCCCTTACAATCACAAAAACTATTGAAGGACATTTCTTATTACTTCATGACCTTCCCAGGAAAACAGTCTTTTCCCTGTATATTTGATTGTGGTTTCACTTTCTCCCTTAGTCTGGGTCTTGGGATAGTAAAACTATTATACTCCTGAGCATAAAGGAAAAGACTGTTTGTGAATGATAAAAAAGCAAACATTCTCAGGAGGTGCTGAGACCATCACAAAAAACACTGTAATGCTATTAAGAAAACTGGAATCTCCTTTTATGCCTGCAGTCATCACTGCACTCAATACCGGCTGCACCTGAATGGCCTTGGAACAACCCACGGCAGCCTAATTCTCACCTCATCTATTCCATAGTTACCTGCAACTTCTGATAATGCACAGAAAACAAACTTGTAAACAGAAAACAGCATCCAGTTTTGTTTGTCTTGTCTTCTGTTTGGATTTTTTGGAGGGATGGTAGTGACAAGGACAGAAGCCAGAGGAGGTCTGTTAGAACAGCAGATCAGTTAGGTAATGCAACTCAAAATGTTATTTTCATTCCCATCATGGCCAGAGTGTGAGTACACAAGAATTTGGTTCTGTGTGATCCTCTTACCTAGCTGACATCTGTTTAACCATTCTGCAGCACTATCCTAGTAAATCAACTGTCATATTTCCAAGGCCCCAGTTCAATATAGTACTAAGACCATTCTTAACTTTTACCATGAGTATGAATCTACTAATAAAGCTCTGCTACAAGCCTAATAATATTACTGTACTGAGTCTAGGCTAATGTCTTGGAATGTCAATGCATTTCAAATGATAGCACAGGAATCCTATATTCTTATGAAAACTTTAAAACCACCATGAAATACAGGTAAAGCATGTCAGTGCTTACTGTAACTGTAAAACTGAATAAAGGAATTAAAAAGAGTGGGGAGGTACTTACATGGAAGTAATTACTGAAATCCTGCCCAGAAAATATGTTTAAGCTCCACATTTAAATAGAAGACATTGACAAGGAATTGTGCTATTTATCTATAGAAGCTGAAAAATAGCTTAACTTCATGTTGTAATAGATGATAATCACGCATTTTCATCTGGATGCTCCTACACTGAAAGAAGCTCCTGGACAAACAGGAACTTTTGTCCCCAGCTGATTTCTGACTGCCAATTTTAGATAGTTGAGACGTGGCTTTCTCATCTGCACCAGAGCAGACGTAGCAGCCTATCATGCTCCCGTTGCTGCCAGCTCTTTGCTAATTTGTACAATGATAAGCACCTATTTCCATCGCTCCTGGAAATCTTGTCATTTCCATGATGTCATCAGCGCAAGTCAGAAGAGAAAAGGTCAGTGGTACAATGACGAACCGTATATAAAACCAGCCATTAAAAAAAGAAAAATGGCTAGGCATTTAAAGGCCCAAGCTTGCCACAGCACAGTAATAGCTATCTTGATCATCTCAGAATGTATTTCTTATGTTATTCCCATCATAAGCAAAAAAATTCCCTCCACATTGCATTTTCCCAGAGCAGTGCTTCGTTTACTGCACCAGGGAGTTATGCCTAGGGAGACCACTGTCATTCTGCATGAATGTACTTTTACTAACAGCCCCTATGTATATTTGCTGAATGTTTTTGAGCATCACATTCTGCCTTTTATTTTCTCTAGTATCTATATTACTTAACAGAAATAAGAAATACATACTTAAATGTGGCATATAGATTTTTACTCCCTTTATGTAGAGAAAGTAACCAAAAGCAGTACAACAAAATCTTTGTGCAACAGAAATGAAATAAATTCAAAATTCAGACAAAAACCAATGTTATCAAAATTTTTGAAATCAAATGACTGTGTTTATACGTAATGCAGGGAGTAAGAGAGGGAAGGGGGAAAAGAGAGAAACAAGGAGCCACACTGAGATATCACCACCAGGTAACTAGTGCTGTGTTACTGCTCAGCCTGCAGCCAGACCCCAAGACAGGCACTACTTGAGGAGCCCTCTGTTGCTGTTTTCTTATTGTTATCAGTGAAAGCAAAGCTGGAGAAAAGATGATGCCATTTCAGAAGGCAACCACCTGCAGGACTTTGGCTGAAAGTGGACAGCTGGAGACTGAAGTAGTGAGCTGAAATGTTACTGTGTCCTTGGCTGCAGGGACAAGATACAACAGATGCAAAACATCATGTGCAGAACAAGGGGAATGTCTCTTTGTCAGACCTTACACATTGTTTAGGAACAGAGAGCTCAAGAAATTTCTGATATTACTGGCTACTTTTCATTGTCCTTCTCTCCAGCCTCTCTCTTTAGAATTATGATCCATGTCCTTTCAGTTAACTTCAGAGCACATCACCCTGCTCCACTTAGCCTGCAGCTCTTTCCAAACTGACAGAATCAGCCAGATTTGGTATGCATACACAAGCATATTATCTGCATTTTAAATTTGGAATAATCACAGTACTTTGTGGATTTCCATCACTGTTACTTACAAAACTAGTGCTGAGATAAGAAGAGTATGGGATTTAATTGTTGTCAAGTAAATATTTCAGTCCCTGATTCATTGCTCATTTCCATGAGGCGCTGTTGCTCCAGCCAGGAAGTGAAAGAGTGGAAAGCACAGCGCTGTTCTATGCCAGAACTGAGGGATGGTCAGCAATATGCTGGGGATAAGAGTGAACAGACGCTTGCCCTCATGGCTAATGCTGGCACAGTAAGGCAGCAGATAGTACTGCTGAATTACAAATTCTATCACTTCCCTTATTTATCAGTGATCTTCGACCACAGCTGGACACTGAGGTGATAAAAGGCACAGATTACACAGACAAAACACACTAAATTATTCGGTTACGTAAATCTTAGGGAAGGCTGTGAGCTTGAGAGGAACTTAACTAAGCAAAATAAAAGATGTGCAACAGTGTTGGAAATCCACTGCCAACCAAGGGGAAGTAACACATGCAAGAAAGAACATTCCAGACTTCTCATCTTTTAACTTCAATTGCTTTGGAGGAAGGCTTAGGCACTGTCTGGGTGAATGTACCACTGACAGGTTGACTCTGTGAGAAAAGCTAAGGGGCTTCCTCCACATGGACATTTTAAACTGTCTTACTCTGAAACTCCAGATTTTGGTATCTCCTACAACCTGGCAAATGCAGCAACCAATTCCTTTCAGGAGTGCAGTCCCTATATACTTCAAGTTAAATATCCAGTTTCATACCACCATTTCTATTGCACTTCCACAATTTATTGTTTTGTTTTTGAAATGTGGGGAAGTAATGTGATTTTTTATGAAGACTACACCACCAGTCTATTTGTATTGTATTTTTAGAGACCTTATATTGATTGAAAGAGAACTGGCTAACCTGAGATGTAAACAATGACTGGCATTTGCCTTAACCCATGTGGTTAATATCACTGATTTGTCATGCTGAGTGATGTGAGAAGAGAAACAATTGGTTGCTGATTATTGAACAGTTCAACACAGGGCACATTTGGCACCTCAGATGAGATGCTATTCTAATGAGTAGCACTGCTGCCAATTACTTAAGGGCCAGTGCCTCCTCTACAAGAGATTTTGTACATCTTCAAGATGTTTAACTAAATTCTAGCTCAGTAACAGATTGCAAATAAGATGGTTAGATTTGAGGCTTCAGGCATATATATTCCTTTAACATCATCTCACATGCACCTGCCTGCTAATGGAGTCCTTCATTCTCTGGTGATGACTAATTACGATGCCACACATCAGTCAATTTAAGAAATGTTTAGTTCTTTGTATGAGTTGACAGACTTGTGTAATTGAAACATCCCTTTGTACTTTTTCTTTACTTATTGGATTCAGGAATGAAAATTTTATCAGCCTTGAAAATTGCTATAAGAAATAGGGCTGGAAAGAGCCATCTCTGATTCTGTATGGTCTGTAAAGACACTGTCTGCTTTCAGGACAAAGCTGTAGGTATCAGTGAACCAGTAAAATATAAATATAATATCCCTGATTGTATCTTAGCACTGAGTGTGGTGGTCATAAATATCTGTACTTGCAGTATCAGACAAAATTCCCGTTTCATATATTTTCTGGTTGTGAAATACATTTTTTCTTTTTCCAGTAGCATAAACAACATCCATGCTCAGACCATCTGTGAACATATCTTAAGCCAAGAAGATGCTCCAGGCAGGCCCATCCAGCTACTTGACTCATTCCCTCTGCATAGAGCATATATGTGGATGTGTGATCCTGGGATGCAAACACATAGTCCAAAAAACTGGGGTTAACACTATTACTCTCAAATACTTTTAGGAATTATTTTAACTGGCAAATAACAACTGGCTAACACATTTCCATTTCAAACATGATTAAGTGATTTAAAGCTGTACCCAAATTAATCCAGACTTTCTAGAGCACTAAGTCTGCTCATATGAACATGGCACCTTCAGTGGTAGCAACTTCCACCAGTGCACAGGTAATGACAGAAGAATGTTTTCCATTTTCCTGTGCGTTTTGTTGGGTCAAATCTGTTGCTTATTGTAGTTGCCATGTTAGTAACGTTAAAGAAGCAAAATCACATAATGGTGTATTTTTGACAGTAAATATTAGCTTTACATTGATGTGGGGACATATACCTCTTCTAATAATGGGACTATGAATTTTGTTTAAAATAGATATTTAAAGTTGACTATTCATTTAAATCTGTGTTTAACAGAACCAGGGTACTTGTCCAGGAAATTCCAGAAGCTCCTTTCTCTGTAGTTTTATTGTGCTATCTAGAAAGTCATAACAACAACAAAGAAGTCTTCATTTACATTGTGATTTGTGGTCTACATTATTTACATTTTAAAGACTATTTATAGAATCTGCCTGTAAACTGGATATTGAAGAAATGTGAGCTTTCATAAGCCTAATGGCTCTTGATAGATTTCCAGTTGTAATACATATTTGCTTTCATTTTTGTGCAGATTTCTGCATAGCATGCCCTTTAGCACACATGTCCAGAACAGAAATAACACTGAAGTACCCTTAATTTCATGGTCACAGAGCCTAGCTGAGTGAAATCTCACTGCAAATGCAATGTATCTTTAGGTACACTACCACCATAATTTATGGGTATTAATCATTTAATTCTACTCTTCCTCTAGATATGTAGGATATGAAAAGCCTCTGGAAAAAAAAAAGGAGTTGTAATAATATGTTTGGGGTTCTGCAGTTGAAGCACCTTTATATTTTTTTCCTGATGAAATATATGCTGCTTTCAATCACCTGGGGGACATTATCTTGATGAAGCCACTGAAATATGTTCTATCAGTCTCAAAGGGTTTTCCTAGCCTACTTTTCACCCTCTTCTTGCCAATTAAGCTGCCACATTATGTATGATAGTGAGGGTCACTTGTTTTTTCCAAGTGTTATTCTGAATTGGTGAAGATGACAGCAGTCTGGGCTAGTGAATAATTAGGGTGTCTTAAACTCCCAAATCCCCACCTTGCATTGCCACATACTAACTATTTTTAAGCTCAGCTCCTGTCTTCTAGGAGGCTACATGCATTTTTGCCAGAAAAACTCACTGTGGCATTCTGTGCTGTATGCCTGTATTTTATACTAAAGACCTACCCGATTAAATAACTAGAGCGATGATGTTGAAAAATAGGAAACATTTGAAGTAAAAGATGCAACACAGAGCTTGCCTCCACAGGGTAAGTTGCAACATTGCTCTAGGACCTCATAGCATTATTTACACTGTATCTTGTAAATAGCGATTGGCAATCCTTCAGGTTTCGAATTTGCACACATCAGTTTTTACCATTTAAATGTGGTAACAAGACAATTCTTCTCAATGCTTTAAAACCATGAAGTGATATTCTAGAAATCCTAAAGCAGTAGTCTCCACTGCACTCAGTTTTCTACCCAATGGCAATTATTTGTTATTTTTTCAAATAACCAGAATTTCTGCAGAGCAGTTTTGCCACTGCACAACCTCAGAACAAACTGGAAGCAGAGAACAGCACAGGTCACTATGTTTCCTGCAGTGAAAGACCTTTATGAGCCTTAACCAGCCTTTCCAAAAGGGAGACAAATATCCTAAATGCTCAGGCTTAATCCAACTGCCCAAAACATTTAACAAAAAGGCTTAAATGAAGAATTACTGACACTGGCTGAAGATTTTAGTGAAAGAGCAGAGATGTTTCATCTTGGCTAGCTTCCCTCACATAGCTATTAACAACGATCACCAAAACAAAGGAGAAAATGGTACAGTAACAAAGGGATGAGTAGTGACCTTCCTCCCTCCTTTGCCTTGTTTTTCAAGTTGGAACAATGATGCATCCTGTGGTCAATGCCTTAATTGATCTCTCATTCTGTACAGAGTGTGAGAATTAGATTTGTAATGTAGATAAAACATTTAAAATCAAAATAAAAAATATTAACCACCAGGAAGTACTCCAGTAGCTACCAGTCATCTTCCTCTTTAAAAATGTAGCCACAGAAGTATAGCTTCCCCCAACCCACCCTCTCCCTTGTTATGCTCTCTTCCTGAATATCAATTCAAGGTAAGTTGTAAGTTAATTATTGTCGGTTTACTCAGCTCTGGCATAATAACATAAAACTTGAAAAATTAAATGTGGCAACAATACTAAAACAGAATGCAGGCAAAAAACCCCCAAACCCAACAAACCCGTATCAGTGTTCATGTGCTGGGTCTTTAAGATATTCTGAAATGGCATAGCAAGGGCAGTAGGAAGCAAGTAAGTTAGATATAATGTTTATTTTAGAGTTAGTGATAAATCACTGTGAGATAATAATGGGAGCATATGTCTCCAACAGCTTTTCAGAAAAGGTGTTCTATTCTAAACATAAACTAGTGGACTAAAGAGATAGTGAAGATTTATTTCCTCTTTCTTGGCAGAAATAGATTTCTTTCCTTAGCATATTAATGATGATACATTAAAAATGTTTACAAAATACCATCACTTGAAATTATGAAATGAATGTAATTAGATTGCCTACAAGCCCTTAGGGCTGTGAACACCAGCTTAAGCATTAGTGAGACAGATTGCAAGCCTGGATTCGAGTTGTTTCCCTCATGCTGAGGAGAAATGGAAACAGTAGTGCAACTGAGAGCTGTACCACTGCATGAAGTGTAAATCTGGAATATGGCAGGGAAGGAAATATCCAGCAAAAGCTAGCACCAACCTGAAAACCCATCCACATGAACAGCACTGGTAACTTGCATCCCTGACCAAGGTTATCCTGGAGAACATTCACTATCGTCTATTTGCTAAACACAGTTTGACAACCATGCATATTTCAAACTTATTAAACACACATGCCATTGCAGTAATAAATTTAGTAAAAAGAAGGGTATGGTGTGCCAAGAACAGGAAGCCCCAAATTTAAAATTGAGTTTGATTTGGGGTTTTTGGACTATGTACTCCTCTCAGTATATAATTTTCTTTTCTTTATATTCTTCATGTATAAATTGATGAAAATAAGGCTTATGAATCTGTGCTTCAGAGTCATCATGCAACTTAAACAACTGATGCTCAAGCAGTTCTATAAACTCAGTCTCAATCTTTCCAAAGATTTCCTAAAAGTGTTCTGCATTTCCAAAGCACAGTATTTTAGAAGCATCCAAAATTACTTGAGATTTAATCTCCTTTTTTCAGTTTGCCTGTCTATACAGTATAAAGGCAATTTCCAAACTGAATGTGATAACAACACCAAGCTGTAACTCTGAAAAACCCTTATGGCAATAATTACATCATTAAGCACTTGTCCCAGGTCTTGGGAAACATCCAGTGGGATTGGAGTTTCATGTAAAAATTAGGTAAGATAATGTAATGGAAGATTCTGTTACATACATATCCCAAAAGGGATTTGAATATGAATAAATTATCAGTAAGAAGTTATAACTTTATAAAATCCCTATGGCAATGTTTCCTTACCTTTCAAAGGTGAACATCAGGCAGACTGGCATGAACTCACATGGTGAAGAGAACTAAAAGCCATGCTGAGAAGTTTTCTTGCTTCTTGGAAATCATCCACCCAGTGAAATCTGGGGGTTGTGTTAAAGGCGTGTAAGAAAATGTAATGAAATGTAGTATAATGGATGACTCTATCACCTGTTATAGACTGAACAAGGCTCACATTTGCAGTGCAATGTGAACTTCCAATTTCATATAGTAAGTCCAGACATACATGAGCATACATTTCTGTTATCTATATAACTAACCTCAATGTGGCTAGACAGAACTAAAAAGATCAGGAAAAAAAAGTATCAGATTACTAGCAGAAGTTTAAAAAACAAGAAAACAAAAACCTTACCAGTTTTAGTTCTTTGTAAGTAAAGCATTCTCAGACTCTCCCAGACATGTTAGATACACTTAAAAGCACTTCCCAGATACCCAAGAAGTGTAAATTTTCTCTCCTACAAACTTAGCACTAAAGGAGCAGAAAAAGCCTGACATTACACTTTCTAATAATTATTTTATTACTTTAATATGCGGAGCATTTACCCCACTAAGTTCTCAAACACGAGCTTCCTGAGTTAGTAGCACCCATTTGGGTTTATTTCAAGAACTAAGTCCAAGGTGCTGAGTCTGATTTCAGGTGTCAGCTCTCAACCTGTAATTAAAAGGATTAAGGTTGTATCTTTATCTCCATGGAACTTGTACAAAATCTCAGTGCATCTGGTTTCAGAGAACAATCTCAAACAGCCATGCTTGATGCTTAGTACAGGTCCTGAGCCCTAATCACACTAAAACCAGACGGATGTACAAGCCCCAGTGTTCTTGCTCTGACCTGATGAGGTGGTCCAGGTGACTGGACAGGAGAAGGCCACAGTGCTACAGCCTCTGAGACAGAGCAGTGGAAACAGTTTGCATTAAACAAACTGGGAAAATGTATTTGTTTAGCTGCTCTAACCTGGAAAGAGATCCTCTTGCAACAACACACATTTTTCAGATCAAATGACTCTTCATTTCTGTGTCAGGCTCTTTTGAGGGAAGTCAGGACACTCACTTAGGGTACCACCACTTGACCATGTGCTTTCCTCACGACTGTTTCCTGCAATTCATGTTTCCCTGGGCATAACAATTCAGCTTTGGCAGCTGTGGAGTTTCAGGGCTCATCCCTGGAACTGTGTGAAATATCTAGGGTAGCTCAGTCCAATATATTCTGCCTCTCATTGGAAGTTCATCACTTTCTATCTTTTACATCAGAATGTGTTGAGCCATCTCTTGTACACTCCAAGAAAGACAAGAGGGCTGGGCTGATCCAGGGCTCTTGGCAGCTCAGCTGCTGTGAGTCCCCGCTGCTCTGCTTGGAAATTCATGCCTCTTTGTGCTTTGGAGTACTCAAAATTAGAATACCAAGTGAGATGTGGAATCAGACAATAGTTATCTCCTGCTGTGTATGGAATGGAGTAGCAGCAGAAAATACTGAAAGCAGGTCATCTTAGAATAACCTTACTGTTGTGGTTTGATGCTTTCCCAGGAAATATTTAATTCTTGCATTCCAACAACACAACCTAACTTAATCTCCAGTGAGAACTTTGTATCTCCTGGTTTATAGGATTAACAAAAAAAAAAAAAAAAAAAAGAAAAGCTCCTCCTCCATTTTGTGAGTTTCAAAAACATGGCCAGTTGGAAGAATCAGAGGACTTAAAAGCACCACAGAGCAGAGTGTTTCAGTTCACCTGGAAAATCTACTTTAAGAAATAAAATAATTTACAAGACCATAAAAAAATACCTTCCCCTGAGGGAGTGACACGAATTACATGAATTACAGTTACAACATATCTATATCCAAATTGGAAGGATCCATATTATAGAGGAGCTCTGTAAGCATCAGTATTTCCTAGCCTTTTGATACATATTTTTGATCAGAGTTGTCTCTTTTCTCGTTTTGTGTTCCAATGCTCCTCTGAGGCTACTCATGTACCAGACTGGCTTGAAGTGATACATCTGTTCCTTCATTATGCTCTGCTCAGGTCTTTAAATACCTGGAGCAAACCCCAGACTCCAGATTTACCTGCTATTTTAATATAGCTGAACTATCTTTTCTCTACTTGGCAGTCACTGTTATTGCACAGGTTGTATAGTTGGAGATCATAAATTTTTCTTTGTGCCCAATAAATGCATTCTTTCAATAGGCTAATGCTTGTATCCTGCAATTATTCCAAACAGGTGGGCACTCTGACACTTGCCATTAGCCAGCCCACAACACACAAATGTATTGATCAAGGCAAAGATGCACTTCTGACTTGTGCTAATCAATGTATCAGTTCTCCAAGGGTTTTTACAGTGTAATGAGCAGGAAATATATATACCACTGCTAAGTTTCTCTCTTCAGGGAGTAACTGAGTGCACTTATAGAAGAGCTGATGTACTGATTCGCAGTAAAGTGAAATGACATCTCCAAATAAAATTTTAATCTTAAGTATGTATGTAGAGTTTTGAGGAAGGCTGATGGGCAAACTTGCAAAGTTTGCAGAATTATAGGACTTAATATACAGCTATGGAGCTGCTATGCAATTGTACTTTTTACTGCGAACTTTCCAAAGTTAACAGTTAAAGAGTTTGACCTGCTTTTAGATCCTCCCCCCTCCCAATGAAGCCAAATGATGCCACAGGAAGTGGGGTTTTTTTTATGAAGAATTAGAAGAATTAGTAGTTTCTGTTCCTACTAAGTGTGCTTTTGAGCTTTTAGCTGTCAAAGGTGATATTCTCAAACTCTGTATTAGTGGCTAATCTTTAATTTACCACACTTTGCCTTCAGTTTTGGTAGTGCAGCTCTGTGTTAACAGTGTCAAGCAACAGTCACAGATTGTCTGTTTATTTACTAAAATGAGCTAGTCAGTTCTCTGCACATAGCCATGAAACCAAAGCTTGCTGAAGACTGGCATTGTAATCACACTGCATTCAAATTTACAGTGAAGATTGAAGACCTCTTATTCACATTAGATTTGTTAAGCCTCTCCCCACTGGTTCTTCCATTCAATGTTCAGAGAATTACACAACTTAACTCCAGTCAGTGGCGTGATTTGTCACCTTCAGTAAAGTTTGATGAGCTGTTTCTGGAAAAGCAGCAGATAAAGGGCTTTAATAAGCAGCACTCAGAATTCTGAGTCAGTGCAAACCAGAATAGACACTGGGGGAGGTCATGAAGAGTGTCTAAGGTTACCTAAGGTTTAAGTAGCACAGCAAAAAATGGCATAAAGGGGGAAAAAAACCACTAAGAACTTTTGTTTACAGTGAACCAGTTAACCTGAAATAGATGATAAAAAGTATACTGCAAGAATTCCCTGCAGTTTTTACTGTAGTCTCATAGTTATATTCTGCTCATAATGACAGGATGGGAATTCAGTAACTCTCTTTTTGTCTGGATTTCAAAGTCCACACACCAAATACGCTCAATGGCCTCTTAAGTATCTCTGAACCAATGGTAACCACACCAGATATTTTTATAAAGTCTTTTGATACCTGCATGCTTATATCAGTTTTATGTAAAAACATAACAACACTATCACTAGCTGACCCATTTCTCATGGCCTACTCTTTTCAGGGGGCAAAACTCCTTCTGAGAGGCACAAAAGGAGCCTAGGAATTCTTAATCTCAAAATTGAATGTGTAATCCACCAGCACAGCATGAGTCATATATTTTAATGCCTAGTGTACACAGGCATAAGTGTACAACTGCAAGCAGCTAATGGGTTTACTCTTTTAATGGAAGAAGTCGGCAGCTAATCTGAGGGCCTGGAGTTCAAACACTACGCATGACCCAACTTAAATTATTGTTTTATTAAGCAAAGACTTAAACATGATTGATATAGTGTAAGCTATTTAATCTGCCATTATAGAATGATTAGCATTCATCCATCTGTTCTATAATCAAAGATGTTAATAAAGTTATAAAGATAATAGTATAACAAGTGTTTTTGCTAATCCCAAGTTGTTGGGATAGTTCTCATCTGGGAGCAGTGAGGGACACAGCAGGGGTAAGAGTCCATCTCTATTAGGAGTGATTAGCACAACTTTAAGCTATAATTGCTTGGGTACACTCACACAGGAGACTGCTACACAGCCATTAAATATCCTTAAGAGGATGATCTTCTGTACCAAAAGGTCCAGCAGTTTTTCTGACTTTCTGACAGTTGGGAAGTTTATCTCCACCAAGTGCCTAAAGGGTGACTCACACATACAAAATACTTCAGAGGTAGCTGACAATTTGGAAAGAGAAAGAAAAGAGGTTGATACAACATCTTTCCAAGCATATTTCTCTAAGGGGATGCCCAGCAGTTATGTGGCATGAAGGTTCTACTGAGCAGAAGGCACCTTGTGCAGCCTACTGCACAGTCACCCTGGAGAATCAAGAGCAGCCCAGGCTGTTTGGCATTGCCACTGGAAAATCAGCTAGAATTAAATCTGTAGAAAACATGTGACATCTCAGGGGAATGTCTTCCTCCCTTGAGTCTGAAAACCATGGTGTACAGCCACAGCATGCCTTTCTTGGGTGCCTGCCAGGAAGAGCTCCCCGCAGGAAAGTCTGGCAGCTGTGGGTATCTACTGATAAAGCAGCAAAACAGTGACACCTCATCCCTTCCACAGGGATGCTTGTGCTCTCTCTTCCTCAACCATGTCATTCTTGCAGTTGGTTTGCCTAAACAGTCATGAAAAGTATGCCCAAGGTCTAGAAGTCAAGAAAAACCACTTTTCACCACACAGATATGCAAATAAAGGATTCAAAAGGTAAAACTGATATCTCAAGATATCAAGAACTGCATTTGCAAGACTGTGAGTTTGCAGAAAGTTGTCAACACAATGTGCAGACAAAAGGGTTTTGACAATCTTTTCTGGATACTGAGTTTAATGGCCAGTTTTGATTTCTGAGAAGAGCTGAAGATGCATCCAAAGGTGCTACTGCAATTTAGCCAAACTGTCAGATGAAAAAAATACCACTCAGAGGGCTTTGAAGCCCTAAATAATCATGTCTTTGTAAGTGATCCACCTTAACAATCACATTCCACACATTCTGATTTCCTTAAAATTCAAGTTTCTGGTGAGCTGGATGGACCTTCTTCTCATTTTCCATTAAAATTTTAAATTGGCCTGAAATTAATATTTTTCTATTTAGCATAATTTTTAATGGAATCTTATTTCTCTCTGTTTTTATTTTTTTGCTGTATGGAAAGTTGGAATCATATATCCTCCTCAGCTTTATTGTTAGTAGACTAGAGAAACCTTGCACACCTGGAGCACACCCATGTTCTGAAATACAACAACATACAGAAACATAGAGGGAGCCCTAAACATTTACATCTTCACATATCTCTTGCATTTGTGGCTTAAACTTGTACATGCTGACTGATTAAAGGGTCCTTTCACTTCATCTGATGTTTCTGATGGAATTCCAGATTACAGCTAGAGTTCTTTAATGCTGCATTTAGGTTTTTTTCAAACTTTTATTTCCCTAAGTTCTGGCTATATAATAGTCCAAACATGTTGCAAACCATCAGTACCTTCAACATTTGCAAATGTGATGCAAATTAATACATCTATTTTGTGTCAAGGTAGTTATCAAAACATTTTTTCAGTCCTTTCAGCCTTTGAACCAATACCCTCTTTCCAAGAACTTCCTCTTTCAGCTCAGCTAAATATCTACTCTTTAGCCAGTTTCTTGTTCATCTTATTATTTTTCCAATGTTTTATTGACATCTCTGAGACACTTCACCAAAACCTTAGATGAACGGCTGCTTCAACACCTTTTACTCATAATACTACATTCTACTTTTTACCTTCAGTGTTCTCAACTTTTCATAAGACTGTATTCTGCTTCTTAGAAGGAGAGTGAAAGGGCAACAAAAGCACACTCATTTAGGAAAAAGAAGTCAGGAAATATTTACTCTTTCTTCAAAATTCTGAAAGTTTTTAGAACTTAACTTGAATACAAATGCTCAAAGTAAAGTGTAGAAATAAGGAATAACAATTAAGATATGAAGAAATGTAAAACAGAAGTATTAAATCTTGAGTCGTCTAAAAACCTCTTCAGTGCCTTTCCAATATTGTTTCCCTCTGTTCATGTCGTTATAGGCTTTAATGAGTTCCAAACTTTTTATTCAATGTTCCTAAGGAAGAACTGAACAGAAGCTGAGCCAAGATTACATTTAGTTTTGACATCTTATTTACTCAATACTGAGATAACTTTCAAAGATAAAATATCTGTTTTAGTTTTCCTTCTGAATATGTAAGCTTTGTGGGTTTTTCCCTACTTACGTCCTTTCCTGTTTGCAAGCTGCATCCATTACTGCCACCATGCAGGTTTATCTCATGGGCAGAGAATTAACGTTCATGTGTTTACCTACAAAAGGAAATAAAGGGGAATTGGTTTTCTATCTTTTCTCACCAGCTGTGGAATCAGCAAATAGGTCTTACTTTATTTTATCAAAAAGTCAAATATATTTAGAATTCTATACTTACTTTAGTTTACATTTTAAGTCATTCTGGTAACTGTTTTGCTACATTTGGAAAGCATGTCTAAGCTGCAGGTTCTTGATACAACTGTAAAAATTAAGCCTTTCTATTTGTAAACAAGTAAAACCAGGTAACTGCAATATAAGCAAAATATCTGCCTCTTTTTTCTGCCCAACAAAGAATAGCAAGTGCTCAGGCCTGCATATGTATCAAAGAAATAAACATCCATAGATTGAAGTGATTGCAAGAGAGTGGGTAACATGACACCTAGTTCAGATTAAACAAAAATGCTGCTGTGATACAGTGTTGTTTCTACTGCTTTGACTGCTATAGAAAAGACTTGTTTAAGAGAAAAAGGTGTTATGTGCCATAAAACTGCAAAGCCTTCCTTACACTGCTTTTGCAAGCAGGCAGTAATGTCGATCACTAGGTCTACACACAAAATCTGCCACTGTCTGAATTGTCTCTGCAGTTATATATCACTGCTTTTGCAAAATGAAGATTTGTAACACACTGCATCAGGGCCAAGTGAGACTCTGTACCTCCTTGTAGAAATAGCCTGATACAGGAGGGTAGCCTTCATTCTGGATCACCACCGCTAAAGCTTTCTGAAGGTCTTATCCATCTGCCTCATTGCAAAAATCATGAAATGTCAAGTGTTCTCTGCATCTCTGTGCATTGAGTTACAGTCTGGATTAGAGCCTGAATCCAGAAGATGATAAGTAGTCTCATTGCTGCTCTGTTTAGACAGTGTGAGATTGAGACCTTTTGTTTCAACCCTTCCATAAAACACAGAAATAAATGGAGCAGTTTATTCTGCAAAGATCCTTGAATTCCCAGAGCTTTCTGCATCATCCCTGGGGTAAGTATCACACCTACTCCCTGCAGTAATGTTTCAGCCTTAAAGACTTGGGCTGAGCTGGAGCAGCTAAGACTCACAGACCTTTTCAATGTTTGTAAGTCAGCCAAGGTGGCAACTTAATACCTTTTCTAAAAAGCCAACTGGCCTGGTACAATGCCTATATACTCACAAACCAGAGTACTGTGGCCTCCTAAAAATCAAATTGCACTCTTAACAGTGATCAGGAGCATATGATTAATTGTAAACTTGAGGTTTACAAAACAGATATTGGTAGTCAACCTCTTCCTATTTCTTGATCTTTCAGCAGAAGAATTTCCCATTACAGTGCATTATCATATGGGAAATAAATGTAATCCCTCTATCAACACAGCTGTATAAACATGTCAGAACCACTCTGAACGGGAAAAATGGATAAGCAGCTCACATTATTAAAACTAAATATTGGACCAAAACACTGAACACTTTGCAGAGTTTTTCACTTCATTTTATGAAAGAGATTAACTGGATTCAAGGTGGGCTTGCAGACAGGCTATTGTAAATTGGACAAGAAATCATCAGCCACCTACAGTCTGAATTTGACCCCATTATATTAAACAAAGAGCCCTGAGAAATAATTGAGCTGGGAGCTGCACAACAGCCTAAACCCCTGCTGGCCGACAGTGTCCAGAAGAACAAATGAACCCACCACTAATGGTAGTCAACAGCTTCTTCAGAAGACTGAACTTATCAGCCTCTAAAGAAAAACATTATTCTGCGTAGTCCTTAAGCAACCAACATGATGTAGAAAGCTAGCCAAATTCTCAGCTCCTGTAGATTGCTAAAGCTCTTCTGAAATCAAAAGACCATTGAGAGTTTAGATTTTGACCTTATTGACTTTCCTTACCAAAACTAGTATGTGAAAAGAGTAACAAACAAGCTCCAATATTATCCTGTGTGTAGGACCTTGCATTGACATTACAGATGGGAGGATCTCTCAGCAGTCTGGGTGCAATGACAGAGCCCCCAGAAGCACTGATGCACAATTATCATACGTTATCATGCACACGGGCTGACTGAACAGGTGTGCTCCTCCCCACGTGAACGTGTCGGTCTCTAATGTGCCAATAGCTCATCAGAAAACACTGTCACAGGCTCTGAAGCTGGTTCTTCCCCAGTGATGGCAGCTGTTGGAGAGATGGAGGCAAGATCAGGTTTCTTTCACTTTTGCATTTTTAACATAGTTGAGCATTAGGTAGTTCCTGTTTAGAATAAATAGTATAGATTCACTGCTATGTGTTTTACAGGCATAATAAGGAGTACTGTGAATCCAAAAACATAAATGTGTTGGTGACTTTCTGGCAGTGGTCACTGTTATCAGCTATGCTTGGTGACATTCATGTTGCAAGTTAATGAAATAAAAACAAGCTTCCTACCTAAATTAGTTGGAATACAAAGCCCAGCTGCTATGTGGAGAAAAGGAAATTAAATAAGCCATGCTCCACTTAAACCCCCTAGCACACTATGATTTCTCTCTGAACCTGCCACATTTCAAAAAAAGGCTTCCATTCTTTTGCAGAAGTCAAAGGAGCAGGCAATTAGACCAGAACCTGAAGGTGGTGAACCAGCCCAGGCCAGGCATGCTGCTCCCATGGTGCTCAGGCAGCTTCCCCGGGGGCAGGACAGGCACAGACCCCGGGTGACACTGCTCTCTGCTGAGCTCTTGGCAAACCCTTCTGTCTAGTCAGAGACAATGGTGGGGAGGAGGTCTTCCCTTCCCACTTGGGGCAGTTTCAAGCCTCACTCATTCCTCCACAGAGGCCTGAGGTCTGCAGGGCTTGGCTTTTACAGGGTTTATACAGGGAAAAAGAGTGGCCTGCACAGAAATTTTAGTTAATCCATAGAAAGAGCTTGTACTTGCTGGGAGTGTCTTGCATTTTGGGAGAAACTTGGTTTATATTTAAACTCTCACAGCAAATATTTTCTTACTTAATAAATTGGTCAGTTAAGGTGTTCTCAAGTTCTTCCAAACACCCTTCTGAATACTGGAACTTGTGGAGAAGGTCTGAATCTCAGCACGGTCTGATACAGAGACAGTGTTATCATCTGCAACATGTATACAGGGTATGCTGATAATTCTGGTGCCACTTAGAGGGTCTGATTAGAACTCTTTTGCCATATTCTGTGTTTTGTCTTTTTTTCCTGCAACTGATCAGGGAATCTCTGAATTAATTAAATCTCTTGATGTACTTAGACAGCTTGTGGAATAAGTGGTAAGATGTTAGAGATACTGAACTTGTTCATTTGATTTCATCTCTGTAACCTGAACTCCAATTTAATGCTGTACTTCTACCCTCTTGAAGATTAATTACTGCATGAGTTAGCAAGTCATCTCACCAGCTTTCATTTGTGAAGAGTGTAAGTCAGTAGAAATGTAATTCAGGTATTACTCTGGCTTTGTACATGAGCAGTGGAAATTCAAAGATTCAGCAGTTAAATATATTTAACACTACAACACTCTTTTCTTGAAGCTGACTCTAGGGCCAATTGAAGCATGGTTATAGGTGAAGGAATATGACTAACATTTAAATTCTGCTTTCAGTTCTCTCAGTACAGACAAACTCAGCCACAACTCCTGGTATCAGAGGAGTTTTCAGGATTTACACTTGTTTTAGTGAATAGATGGTAATTCTTTAGATTAATTTTTTTTTTTTTTTAATTATTATGGCTTTGTAGAAATACCAGCCTTAACATTGGCAGGAGAGTCACAGGACTGACTGTCCCATTGCTGCTGGCTCTGCAGTGCTGTGGTGAAGCAGGTCTGAGCTCACACATACCCCTGGACCCTTCATCTCTCTAAATAAGATGAAGTTAACAGAGAAATCTGTGAGACTCCATGTTCCTATGGCTCTGCCACGAGGACACTCCAGCAAAAAGGATTAGCTGGCATCAGGTTTTTGTTTGTGCCAGAAATAAAATTCTGGTAGCCAAAGACAGAGTAACAATTTGAAAATATAACAAGGTAGAGACATAGGAAAGCAAAGTAGTACAGACAGACTTTTTCAGTTTAAGAATTATACATTCAAGAGGCTTTAGACTGTTGGACAGTAACTTTTTTGAAAAGTTCATGGCCAAAATGATATTAGCTCTAATTCCTCTGGCACTCAGAGAAGCATATCTTCCCATCAAAATGAAACTGATTGATCTCCATCCATTTTCAGAACTTCATAATAGGTGCAAATCTACCCTCAAACACAGCTGAGGTTTTATACTGTCTTGATTAATGTATTTAAGTTCAGCAAACTCAAGCACTAGCCACATACAGAAAGATTCAGAAAGATGTTACCTGCGAGCCCAGGTAAACCTAAGTTTGCGTTGCAGCTTCCACAAAGGTCCTTTCCTTACTTCCAAGAGCAGAGGTAGTTTTGTAGAAAACTGCTGCTTGTAATCTTGACACTTACCACATTTATGCCTCATAGAACAAAACCTCCAAACCTGTGCTTCCTGATGTGCAGAAACCCACCTCAGCCCTAGTGGGCACTTGTTTTGCCAAGAAAACACTTACTCATCCCTAGGATTCACTGTAGTTCTTACATTACTGTCAATATTGTCATTGCTTCTTGCAATGCCTGCTAACCTGGTTGTTCTGCTAATGGCACCAGCATTCCCACCCTCAGTACCTGACACACAGCACTTACACAGTCTGCACAACACAGACACTAGTTATGCTTTCCTAGAAGGCCTTGTTCTAGAAGGGCCAAGGGTGGCTTCTCAATGGTTTTTTCCAAGGGATTGTTACCCCCAGAATTCAATCTCTGCTTTGTTTCTCCATACAGCTTTAAAATAATTGCTTACAGCACCATTAAGAACCCATAGCAGTTACCTCCAGGAATACTATGACTAGTACTTGTTTTCTTAAGGTTCCTTTAGATTCCCTCAGTTATACACCCTAGAAATGCACCCAAGCACAAGCATCACTGTCTGCTTTAGGAGAGCACCAGGTTGTCTGTTACAGAAAACATGCAACAAGTCTTGCATTAATCCAGATGTCCATCCCTTATCTTGACATCTGAAAATGGCACCTTCTGGCAGCTTCCCCTTTGGTATTGTCTTTCTTTTAAGGATGATGTATAGTGGCAATTTTGCTTTATCTGCTAAGACCACCAGCAAAGTGACAAACCTGGGTTTTTTCCATTGGCACTGTTTTTGATGAGTCATTTGGGCTGCTTTAGTGCATGGTAATATGATGTCTAAAAAAACCCAATGTATGTCTAAATTAAAAAGGGGATGTCTGATTTGTGTTGCCTGTTTGCATTTGTAAATATTTGTAAATTTTCTATATTGCTGCAAAGTGTTTTCGAATTATAATGTTTTATCATATAGTTAAAACAAACTTTATCCTAGCATTGTATTACATCTTGAGTATTACATCATTTTTACATACCTAAAAATTCATGGTTCAGCAAAATCTGTCCTGCAAATCTGTCCTGTGATGGGAACCCCTGAAAGGACCTCCTTCTAAAACTAATGAGAAATTTTTTTTAGAAATTTCCTAATCTGAATAACCCATTCAGAAATTAATTAGTAGTAGAATAATAATTTTCTTCTTTCTATAAAACTTCTAGAAAGAAATGGTCATTAATCTACTATGAAGTTTTCATATTTCTCATACCATAAAACATAAGGCTTCCAAAGCCTCTTCAAAAGGCCTGGATGTGTACCTTAAAGTACTCAGTAACAATGGTAATTGAGATGTTTCAGAGACAAAGGACAAAATTACATATATCATAAAATATAAACTATTTTATATGCAAGCTAGGAGTAAGCAAGCAGTAGAAGGTGTTCACTCTGTTCTCACCTTTGAAGGAGCCAGTGGCTCAGAGCAGCTGCTTTGGCTGCTTTTGTTTGTCACAATGAAGAGGAAGAGCAGGAAAGCAGCAGCTCTTAGAGCTTCCCCTCCCTGGGGTAAGAGGTGGAGGCTAATTAGGAAACCTTGCTATTGAGTGGCTACACTGGAGTAGCTGAAAAAAGATGTCTGTCATTTTTAACTGTCTTAATAATGCACCTTCTTATCTTTTCTAGCATCTGTCTGTTTCTGTAAGTCTATGCTTTCAAATGAAAAAGAAATCCTATTATGTAAAATCTCAGCTAATGTTGAAACAGATACAGTATTTCATATTCCCAGTGCTGATATCCTTAAAACTGGGGTACAAAGCTTCTCCCTCAGTATCCAGCAACCTGGTGTATTCCTTCAAAGACTCAAGAAATTAGAAGACTAATAGGTCTTTCCCCTGAATTATATAGCCCAGTTTATGAGCTGGAAACATGTCAAAAGAAGCTTTTAGCTGCTGTCATCACACATTGTTATGCTACATGATCTCCCTCCTGGTCTGCAGTGTGCACCTTGAGCTAAGGCAGAAAAGATGATTACAATTCTTTATTTTTCTCAAGAAAAAAAGAGAAAGCCACAGCCCAGCACTGTGCTCTTGTCCCTCCCCAGCCTGGCAGTGCCTTTGCTTCTTGGTTTGGTGCCAGGTTAACTAATGATACTTGTTCCCCCAGGCTAAGAGGATCCACACATTTCATCCAAGGGTCTTGTCTGACCTTTCTTACAACACAGTTGTTACAGGGGCCAAAGCAGAAATCAGTGTTTGGTCACCATATTAAATTGTTAATCTGTTTTTGTCCATGGTTTCACCCCTCAGACCCGATACTCCACATGGGTTTGCAGAGCTTACCTGAGATTGTTCTGATGTCTTCTTACAGCATCTTTCACTTAAATTTATAACCAAACAGGCACTACTTACAGGCTTGACATCTGAAGACCAGTAGCTTCCATCAGCCAGAAAAATAATTTTTTTTTTTTTTATCTTCTCATTCCAGTAAAGAACTGAAAAAAAAAATAAGTTAAATATCTAAATTTTCTATAAGCAAAGTGGCTTTTGACTTTTCTGTTTGTGTCTCACTTTGTGTCATTTTGTGTCACAAACTGACAGTAATAATAATAATAATCATCATCATCCTCATGATCATCATCAGAAGGTATCTGTATTAGGCATCTCCATACATGTCTTTTTGGGAAGTTCATATTTTGATATGGACCCAAACTTTGCACCTGAGGCCCACAGCTAGGAAATGTGAGCAAGTTTTAGAAAATTAAGCAGTGCTGTAACAATGAGCATCAAATTAGATTGTCCTGGAAATTGTAGCAGTGATGACTTCAGCTTGTTTAAAGGTTCTCAAGCACAGACAAAAGCCAAGGCTGGAGGAAGTCATCCAGCCTAGCTAGAGCTGAGTAAAGGCAGGGGTCCCAACCCCAGAGCTGAGATCATTGGGAAAGCTGACTTTCCTAGTGCTGTTGAGTAACAGCCCTGCCTGCCTACACGTCTGACCCAGAGGTGAGGTGACAGCCAAGCCACCCAGCACAGTGACAGCAGAGGCCAGAGAGAGATGCAGTGGGGACTGCAAAGGCTGTGAACAGCAGAATGGTGTGAGCTGGGGGGAGCCCCATCCCAGTCCAGCAGACACTCCAGGCACCATTCTGAAAAATTGGAACCACATTATAGGATACACTCTGCAAACAGCTGCACTGTCCAGTCCTTCAGGCAAAGAGCCCATTTCCCCACGTTTTAGGCTCAATTCATCTATATGTGGGAGGAAGTTCTTGCCATCAGGACTGCCTAATGCTAGCATGGGAGCACTGGGCTCACATAGGGGAAGGGCTCCAGGACCCCTCCCTACAAGGCCAGTACTGCCTGGATGGGATAGGTCTTTAGATGATTACAGTTAAGAAACATCTGTATTTTAATTAGGAAAGGGCTACACAAGTTGGCACAGTGGGAGTTTGCCTGAAGTCTGAGAGACCGAAGGTCCTCAGAGCACAGGGTGTGCTCTGCCCCATAGCCAAAGCTCAGGGGAGCTAAGCTGCTCAGTAGTTAACAGGTACAGTTGGGAAGGCTCTTAGGCACCTTTTTTTGGCAAACAAATACATCCCCTCACCCCCTCCCACTTAGGCAACACAGAGCATGGCTGTTTTTATTACAGTTCTGTCACTGCACATAGTCTAGCTTTACTTCAATAATAAAAATATAGAAATATAATTAGCATCTTTGTTTCAAGGCACTGAGTTTTTAAATTACCATGTGTGACAACTGTTATGGCAGTGAAATCGTTAAAATCATGTAAATACTTAAACCATGTAGGCCTGGGAGATTATAGTTTCATTAGAGAAAAGGCTATAAAGTTAGACCTAGGTAATTACCTTTCCCATTAATGCTTGAAAATTCTTTGCTCCACTGAGAAGTGATTGTGGTGCATCATGCCTTCTGTGCTTTTACATTCAAACTGCAGGAGCTTTTATTTCATCAGCACAAACTGCAAGGAAACAGCGGCAGCCTTCCAGGTGTACTTTGCAAATTGGGGTTTAAATGTGGAACACATCAAATTAAAATTCAATATTAATTATTTTGTCTTGCTAGGAGCCTGAGTAGTTTAAAGCAGCAAGGGTAATTGTCTAACTCATTGTATGTGTCTACAGCGAACTTAATCATTATGTCAGCTTCCTAATAAAAGGTTATTATAGAAACAAAGATCCCAATTTTACATATGGTAGGCAAGGGAGAATTCGAAGAGCTAGTCTCCAAGGTAGACTTGAGGTTCTTGACAAATGATGCCCATGCTGTGATCAGATACTTAACAAGAAATCTCGTTATTAACTAGGCCTGTACAGATAATTAGCACTTGAGCTTCAAATTTTAAATCTGGCTTGAGATGTATAATTTATCAAAAGCTCTAGCTCACTGTCAAAGTCCTATAATAAGGCAGTGTTATTGATGAATTGAGATTAAGAGCAGATTGAAGAGAAAATTAGGCCACTGGTTAGTCTGAAAGGTCTGATTTCAATATTTGCAGTACTAATTTGGTATTATTTTGGTAAATGGATGTGGTCCCCAAGTGCTGCACAGTATAAAAGAATAAACCGTAAGTCATTATTCTAACAAAAAAAGTATTGTTTACCGTATACTGAATTTTGCAGCACTAGCAGTCTGCTTAATAAGCTTCTTTACTGGATAAGTGTACCTGTTTTTATTGCATTAATTTATTATAACACGTAGAAAATGCTGGGTTTTTATTCAGGTTTAGAAAATGTAGTTTCTTTACGTTAAAGATTATATTACATCAGACTAAAGATAATCATGTATGCCAATCCCCAGTTTAGCTGTTTAATTTATATTTTTGAATTTTCTTTGAAGCATTCTTCCCATCAGAATGCAGATAAGTAGCATTTCACATATTCAAGCTACATAAAAAGAGCAATCTTTTTTTTATGATCACTGGTAGCAATTCATTGCAAGTGGCTCCAAGGAAAAAAAATGAAAGAGTGACTGTATGTAATCTATCTACAGTAAACTGCAGCTGCAGAGGTGTTAGATACACATTCATGACCCTTAGCATACTAAATCTTTTTGATGCACATAATAAAATGACATTTAGGGCAATATCTGATATCCAGAATTATGCTAGGTAAAACATAAGGTTGGGACAAGTCCTGTTTGTTTTTCTAAGGGTTTAATTCCTAGCTGAAGCACACAGATCATATAAAAAAGGCACTGTTTTACTGTATATCCTATCAAATATTTATCAAATGCAACTGTGTATCATAGAATAGATCTTATATATCACATCGGTATCCTCCAACAAAATAATAATGTCAGTGACTGCCTGCTTCCAGGAAAGTTTGCACCGACAATCCCCTGTAACCCGTTATTGGCAGCAGCTCCTTTCCTCTCAGTTTCCAGCTGTCCAGCGGGGTATGCCAAGTCACAGCAGGACCTGAGGAGTGTTTGTATTCAACTGTGGCACTGAGCTTTATGGAGATTTGCCTTGTATATTGTGCACTTGCAGACAAGAGGGATTTCCAGGACTCAGCGGGGGCTCCCCGGTGTTTATGCTGAGGTGGTTTGCTGGTTGGCAAATTGCTTTGGGCCAGAAACGTGTGACAGAAGAAAATGTATTGCATTAGCTTTTCTATCAATAACATCTTAACACTGACTTATAACACAATTGCTTTCATGCTGATCCAGCCTCCTTATTTTAATTTTAGAACTGATTGAATTTTGCAATCAGGCATCTTTGGCTATACTGGAAAGAAAAGCCTTTTCTTGCTTCCTTAGAAATAATATGCTATTAAAAACATAAGCAACAAAAACAGAAACAACTTATACCACACTAATGTGTCTTTGTCTAATACATATTTACACAAGTTTTGAAAACATCTAATCTTTGATATAAACATTATAATGATTTTAAGAAGACTTAAAATAATTTATTCTTTTAGCTGTTACTCAGCTGTACTGGAGTATCATTTTGCAGAACTACTTGAGTTTTAATAGATTTGTAAGCAATCCTAAAAAGGAGGGTATTGAATTCTCAGCAGACAGAAATGCTAATATATACTTTTGTGTGGGTTTTGATTCAGTCATTTACATTAATTACTTACGTATTATGGGCTGATCCTGATCTTGTTTATGCTGATGATACTTCTGAAATTTGAGATCAAGAGACTATCCCAACTGAACTAAGGCTCATATCGATATAAGATGCAAATATGAAGATCTTAAGGGATAATTTAAGATGAAAGTGAGCAATAAGCTCCAGTTTACTGTTAGCAATAAAAATAATTTAGGAAGTGTTTTAGAACTTTAAATGACATTTTCAAGCATATTGAAAGATAAAAATACTTAGATATTTCAGAATTTGGGAGAAAAGCAGTAAGTATATGCCAAACAGAGACATGGGGCATGTCTCGAGGCTCTGTCAATTTAGAACCTTGGAACTCCTCAGATAAGGCTGCTTTCCAATAAGTTTAGCTACCCAATTGCCTGACTTTGGAGTCCTTTCACATGAAACACTCACACAGCTTGTAAGGGGAGCTGCACAAACGTGGTGGTACAATGTATGTTCTATACTTGATTATAGTCATATAGCAAATGTAATAGCAATATAACACTTCTCATGAATTGAGGTAGGAAATTACAGCTACCCAGTGATCATTGAGTAAAGAATGGAAATATTTATGATATGATACCTGGCACTGTACACTGCCTCATTAAAAACAACTGGGTTTTGTACCCAGGTGGTTCATACGGTTGTTCCTACTTTTAAGTGATGTGGTAGCGCTGATGTAAAATGTCACTGGTGTATGAAGAGCAGCACATAAGAGAACCGGGCTCGAGGATTCACAAACTGTGACTACTTAGTGCAGCGTGGCACAGGAAAACGGGATTTTGCCAAGACAAATTCCTTCAGCCAGCCCAGTCACGCTCAATGCTATAGGTACTATTGCCATCCCAGTTACAAAACTGCGGGCGCTGGCAATCACTAGAAGAGGGGCAGAATTGTGCCTTTTCTGCGCTGCCCGTCAGCTGTGACACCCCAAGCTGGCGTTAGGAGCTCAGGAGCGGGGCACAGGGGCAGGGAGCGGCGGGAGCGCCCGGCGGAGCGGAGCCCGTGTGAGGGGCGGCCCGTGTGAGGGGCAGCCCGGCCGGCGGGGACGGCGCCCGGCGGGGATGGTGTTCGGCCGGGACGGCGCCCGGCGGGGATGGTGTTCGGCCGGGATGGTGACCAGCGGGGATGGCGCCCAGCGGGGATGGCGCCCGGCAAGGACGGCGCCCGCAGCCCCGGCCCGCCCTGGCGCGCGGCCGCCGACAGGGGGCGCGCGCGCACCGCGGAACGGCGGCGCTGAGGAGCCTGAGGGGCCGCCGGGCCGGGCCGGGCCGGAGCCGCCGCTCTCGATCCCGCTCCCGCTCCCGCTGCAGCCGCGGCCGGGCCGGCGGTGACGGGCTGGGGGTGCTGAGCAGCTGCAGGTGGCGGCGCTGCGTTCTGTTTACACCGGGCGGAAAGGAGCGCGATGCGGAACCGCCGGGTTTTGGCTTTTTCCGTGAAAAGGGCGAGAAGGCTGGGATGCGGTGCGCACCCAAACTTCGGGGAAATAAAACATTCGGGATACAGACCGAGGCAGAACAGCGGCCAGCTGTCCCCGAGCGATCCCCGCTGGGTTTGCATCGCCCACGGCGCTCTGCGGCCTTAGAGCGGGCGGCAGGAGCCGGAGCAGCCCGGTTCGAACTGGAGATAGTAAAGAACAGAGACTGCTGCTACAGAACTACACATTCACGGAAGGGTTTAAAAACACACGCAGGCGGTTGAATTCTCTCTCTTCTCTTCTCCCACTTTTTTATAAATTTAATGACTTCGGAAGACAACTGTCCGGGAAACTCACAGCATTTTCCAACTGGAATACAGCTCTATAGCCTGTGACAATGCACAGTGGTTGATGAGTTAGTTCTAGAGGCTTCTGAATTTTAATGATGTTGGAGATGATATTGTGTGTCCTTCAGCTTGTTAGAGTGACACTAGCACTCCATAAATCATAATACCTGTGTATTGTAAAATCAATACAAAAGTGCTATCTCAGCGCTAAACCTTAATAAGTTTTTCAGTGCTCTAGCAGCCTAAACTTTGCTGTAGTGCCATTGGACCTGCGGGTTGGGATCAGAGCATGCTTAATTTGTTTTGTAATAGAGACTTTTCTTTAATGAAGGACCGATTAGTAAAGCTTTGGTTGCCACTCTAGTGATCAGTTGGCAGAACAGCCCTTGCAATTAAACCCGTGTATCTCTGTCCTGAAGCAAAAAAGCAGGCTTAAACAGTCAATAAATGTTAATCCAGTCAGAACCTGTCTGTGCCTTTGAAGGCTGCCCATGAGGGGTTTTTCAAATCACATTTTTTTCATCATTTTAAATATGGAGGTCCCTATAGAGCTGGTACGTAGCGTACAAGGCCTCCCACTGCTCTGTAATAAGATCTGGCATACTAACAGCTTTCTGTACAGATCTGTCATCGTTAGGTTTGTTTGTCCCTCCCCATTCCAGCATAACTATCTGTATAGTTACTGGTTATGAAAAAGAGCAGTTTGCCTTTCTCACACGTGAGGGTAAAAAGGCGGCTTCAAAAAGCTTTATATAAAACATGTCACTGTGTATTTGATACACATATGATTTTTATAATTTACAAGCATCTCCCTCAAACTTTTTTTCCATTATTATTAGTTTCTTTCTGGGATGATACCCAGGGGAGGAAGTTTACATTTATGCATAAACTGCAAAGTATACACAGGAGGTATGGAACCACCAAACTGTCCTTGAAACAATCACAAAGAAAAGTTGAACCTTATCTAGATTGTTGTTGCTCTCTAGGATATGCTTCTCATGAAACACTGCCAGATACTCATCTAACTGCTTTCCAGTCTTATCTGCTTGCTTTCTTTTCCTATGAACAGGTGACAAAAGCAAGCTGATAACTAATAGAGTGAGAGGTAGCAGGAAGTTGTCAGATAGAGTTGGGGAGGGCAACTCTTTTAGACTAAAAGGAAGAAGCAATTCCCAGTCTTTCTGTTTGAGGAAACAGTCTTTGCTATAAACTTCATTTTCTTCCATTTCCCAGCCTATCTTTCTATCTACCCCTTTAGCTGCATGCATGATATAAACAGAACATTAACATACATGGGAGAGTGTGTTAAATTTAGCCTAATCATAACTGGCATCTCCCTTATGTTGTTTTGTAGGATTTAGCTTTTGTTCTTCATTGTGAGACTGAGAGCTTCACACAAAAAGATGAAGAGATTTGTATGAATCATTGGATTGGAAAGAAGAATTTCCTGCCAGAGAGGGAGGGAAAAGAAGGGTATCAGTCCCTTTCTACAAACGACCAAATTCATCACTGGCACAACATTCTGATTTTCCTGGAAGTCACTGTTCCCTGCCAGCATGACCTGGGAGTGTTTGGAGAACAGAGACTGAGAAGGGAAATTTGTCGTGGCCCTCTGGACAATGCAACCAGGACAGTGCAATCATGCAGGGTTTCAGCAAAGGCAGTTAGTGCCAGTACTGTGATGGGATGTTCACTGCTCTTTCCTGTTGGCTGCTGGAATGGTACAAACCACCAAGTTGGCTTCACTTTAAGGAAGGAAGCCAAGGAATTAATAGCTAAGTGTAGTACTGTAGGCATTGTTATGAACTACAGTCATATTATAAATATACACATATAACCTCCATATAATTATTTAAAATTATCTTTAAATTTTAGACTTTTGTAAAGATCATTATGAATTGTTTTTAAAATACAAAAATATACATTTGGAAAACTTCCTTCCTGTTTTTTCAACCCCTGCCATGGTGCAGTGACAGAAATCATAATGTAACCACCTAGTATATATGAGGTTGGTCAGGTTCATTCTGAGGTACATATTTTCTGATAATTAAAAGTCAAAAAGCAATAGGAATCTATTTTTTACTATAATTTCCCTTTTCATTAAACATGATCCCATCTTTAGTTTTCATAGTTTAATTCAGACTAGTTATGGTACAGGTACTTACCCTGACTTACGCTACTATCTGATTTCAGCCCTCTGTATGTATTTCTTTCAGCAGCTGGAATTATGCAAGATTTAGCTGGAGTTTTGTCCTCCTTCATCCTCCTGTGTTCTCAGCTGTCACTGGCAGCAGACCTTGGGTTCCGTTCAGTTGGGTTGTCTGCAATGTTGCAGAAATCATAGAGGAGATTCTTTTAGAAATACAAAAATCAAAATTGCAGGGAAAAAGGAGACAGCGCCTTTCAGAAAAAAAATAGAACAAGCAGAAGGATTCCAAATAGGCAAAGGATATCTTTAAATATTGGGAATTGCTTATTCAGCATATGAAGCTGTAGAGGCCATACAGTCCTAAGCAATGACAGCACAATAGCATTGATAATGATGGCCTGAAAGTCCTACTGATCCACAAAAGATTATGTTATTACGTTCCTCTACCATAAATACATGAATTTTTGCATGTAAAAATCTTTTTTTTTCCCCCTAGTGAGATATGTTAAATAAAGTTCTTGCATGTTTTTGACTGCATTTGGCTCGTCATAGTTTAGTTAGCACATCCCCAAATTTAAGAAAACAGGACTTAAGCCAGATGGCTGTTGAGTACTCTCAGAAGGGAATTAAGGGTAGCAAACACCTCTAAAGCAAAACTGTACTTGAGATACTTACCATCATGCATGAAGAAACACAGCACTTAAAGAGAGAGGATGCTCACAAGGTCTAATAAGACAGGGAAAAGTGAACATGAGGATGCACAGAGACTCGTTGTGGCCTTGGGGTTGGCCCTTGGCTGTGTATAAAATCCCTCTAGGTGTTCTCTGGAATGTCTGCTCACCTAACCCTGCCGCCTATTAAGTATTAAAATAACTTTGCCAAAAAACAAAGGGAGCAGAACTGATGTTGATTTCTTAGCTGGGGTCAGTGAAACTGGCTTCTGACAACATGATCATAAAGCTGAGTAAGGTCAGTGGAAAGCAGCAGAATTAGGGAGCCATGCATACCCTCTTCATTCAACAAATTCAGTTTATTGGTGTTACTGGTTACTTGGCCAGCATGTTCTGGAGAACTAGAGGTGTTTGTGTGAACTGAGTTTCTTATATAAGCTGGAACTGGGGTGGGGAGATGAAGGGGGACACTAAGCACTAAGTTCTGTTTACTTTCCACTGGGTACTGGGCTTGCTGAATGAAATCTCCATGGTCACAGCCTAGTCATGATCTTTTCTGCAAAGGGAGAATAAATCATAAAATTTAAACAAGTCCACAAGGTGACAAATGGTGCCTGAAGAAGCACATACGTGTCTCCTACATCTGCTTCATGTGTTTTCCACTTGCACACTCTTAGGCTGCCCTCAGCAGTAGGTCAGGTCAGATTCACACCAGCTATTCTGAGTGGGTGCCACCTCAGCAACTGGAAGGAGTAAAGGAGTAAAAGAGAAACTTGGTTCAATTCTGTGAGCCACAGTGATCTGGGCAGTCTCTCTAATTCTGAGACAACTCAAAGACTCTCCCAGAAATTTAGGAGCCTCTGTCTATTGTTTCAGTGGACTCCCAGGGTCAACTGCGAGTGGCTGCAGGAGGTGAAACTTTAAGCAGACTACAGCCTTATAAAATTTCAGCAGACACATACTTGAAAGCCTAATGATCAGTTTAGCTTGGCTTAATTGGGTTTATGTGTTCAAGGATATCCTGGCAGCTACTCTGGGAGAAAATTAAAGCTGGAACAAAATTTTGTTGATCTAATGGGGAACCTGAGCCTACCTCTGCATGAGAGGCGACTCTTAGCTGACTCCTTGGAGTTGGGGAGATGGGCTGAGCCCAAATATTTCACTGTTCATCAGCCATAAACTCTGTTTTGGGGAGACAAAAGCTCTGTGCTTTTGGGAAGCTGGTGAGTTGGCTCAGTGCTGCTTACTCACTCACTTTCTCTCCCTTTCAAGTCTCATCCACCCATTGCAAAAATGAGTCCATGATGAATAGACATTGGAATTGGCTTATAATTGGTTATTCTACTCTATAATATTAATTTTCATCTTCAACTGTTCATTGATCGAGGAATACTGGATGTGGATTGTTAGTTTTCTTCGTGACACATATTGAAGAATGATTTGGAGAGCATGTTACTGCATATTGATGACATTCTCCATCACTTATGTGTTTTTAGAGTCTTTCTCTTTGCTTCTTTGGAAGAAGCAAATTTAGCTTCCAAGGCTTGCATTTATTACCTATTTTTATTTAACAATCAACTATTATTAACTTTTAAAAATGCTGGAGAAAAATAAAAAAACATGAAACTGTACTAAAATTAAAAAACTCCCCTGAAAAAATAATTAGTCAGCTTTGCTCCTCTTACCATTCAAATACTTTGACTTCTCTGTCCACGCTGCAGTGTTTCCAGGTGCATGGTAGTGTCCTGACTTCTTGTGCATTCTTACAGACCACAGTGAAGTTGAAACAGAAGCATTTACAGTCAAGATTATTTATGCTAGTCAGCTCAGTGCAAAATGTGTGAATATAACGAGTTATGTGAACACTTATGAACTAATAATGCACTGAGATCATCCATAATATGGAAATTCAACAAACAGCAGTTTGCCACCCAAAGCTGGAAGAGATGACTCAGTTTGATCCCTGGGAAAGGCTGACATTTTCACTGCTACAGGTAAAGTGGAGAAGGGCACTGATGGCCACTCCATGTGAGTGTTTAGTGGCCTGGACAGTCCTGCAGCACAGGTGACACGGATCCTCCCTTTGGCACAGCTGTTCCCAGGGCTTCAGGGACCATGTGCCCTCACGTGAATTGCTTTCGTGGGGAAAATTTTGTCAAAGCTGCTTGGTGGCTTTCATGCAGTCAATCACACCCTGTGAAATAAGTTCATCATGCAAGTGCAATAACCTGCTTTCAAACTTCCCTTGATGATTTAATTTCAAACAAAAAAGCATCACAAGACTGTACTCTTTGCACCTCAAACTTGAATACTATTAACTTGCTCCAAGAGTCTGCCAAATAACTTAACTTTGTTTGTTTAAAATTTGTTTATTTTATCATTGTCTTCCAAGAAATGGCAAAATTAATTTTAATTAAAATTTGTATTTAGGAAACAATCAACAAACCACACACATAACCACATGCACAGCTTGATTTGCTGCTGGGGTGAACTGTGGTATGCCAAGCTTCAGCCTGAAGCTAATTTTTTACAGCCAAGTTATAAAGCCCTGAAAAGGGGGTTTTATTGTGGAAATGCTGACAGAACCATAGTGGTGCTACTGGCTGCCTCTCTAATTAGTTTAAAGAATGGAAAGTTGTATTTTGCAGTATGTGGTAAGCCCTCTTTCCCTGATGTTGCTGGTTTACGCCAAAACTACAGGATTAATTTAATGTTATTACAAGATTGAGAAGATGAGCTTTTTGCTGTCATGAGAGGCACTTTCAGGCAGCAAACTCGGTTTGTACTTTCAATTATATAAATATTAAACGGTGCAATTTTGATTTGGTTTTGGTGACAGTAGCAGATCCCTGCTGTGTTCGCTCTACTTTGAAGAAGATGTGGAGTCCACATGGTGTTTCTTGCATGTTTTCCAGAGACTACTTTTAAATTCCTTCAATAAAAGTTACTTTTACTCCTGCTTAAGTGTTTTGTGGCAATGTTTACAGACAAACATCCTGCCAGCAGACTATAGTAAATAAAAGACGGGACACCAGTAACATAAAACACATCATTTTACTACTGTTCTCCCACCACCTGCACTCCATCTTTGCCAGAGCTCCCCATTTGTAATTATGCCTACCTGCTCTGGCTTCCACTGGTTTCAACTTTTGCAAAGTACAGGGAAGGTGGCAGAAGCCATTTACCCTACCACTTTCATTGTCTACTGCAGGCTTGCTGTGGTATCACTGGAGTCAAGCAACTTATGTAATTTACCATCTCTTCAGCAATAAGTAGCTATTTTTAAACTAAGACTCTGTGGCTGTGCATCCTATTGCAGTGCTTACCAGCTTCTGCTAACAAGCCCACACCTTGTACACCAGCTACCCATGACCAGTAAAACAGGAGCATCCCTTCCTCCAAAGGTAGGGCAAACATAAGGGAAATTAATAGCTGCAATTATAAGATTACACACTCTCATGACATACCAAGCATGACTTAAAAACATGCATAATTACACAAAAATGAGTGGACCCACTGATTTAAATGAGACAACTATGTGATTAAGTGCTGTGCTATACTTTCATTTTCCTAATTTGTTTGCTTGGGTTTTTCTTTTCCTCCTAATACAGTAACCACGGTGTCCGAAAAATGTTACTCACAGTTGCTATATAATTGCTGTTCCTGCTATTGTTAGTGTGTTGGGGCTGGGCACAGACCTATGCATCCAGGGAGGGCTGTAGTGAGGGTCTAAAAACTCATGCATATTTGTTTAAAAAATATTGCTATTCCTTCAAGGGCCTACAAATCCTCATTAGTTATTATACTGTCAGGAAAGTGTTACATTTACACCTGAAAACAAGCCATTGCAATCTCTCTCTCCTTTTTGGATAAAACTGTGACTTCCTAACCATGTCTCCTGTTGTAGTCAACATTATGCCATTTGGCACTACAAGGATTAATTGAGAGACAATGCAAAATTAATCTCTTTCTTCCAGTCCCTGCTTTCTACTCCCATCCATTTGCAAGGAGTGTCTATGTCTGCAAAGGCTTTGACACCGAATTTAGTATCTCTGCTGAGATTACACTAAAGGGAAGAGTGGATTATTTTATAAGTGCTAATCCTTAATGCAGAAATTTGTGCTTGTTCAGCAAAGCAAGGTCTCCATTTCCTTTCTTCTTTGTATTTTATTTGCTGCCACCTAGGTGGGAGGCAGCCTCTCAGGAATGACCCAAAGGGCTGGTGCATCACAATTTGACTCAACCAGATCTGACCCAAGAAGCAGTGCTCAGAATTAGATCACAGTCTCTGCATGCATTAAGATCTGCAACCTACAGTAGCTCTGTTAGTCTGCTGAGCAACCAGAGTGGCTCTGATTGAAATTACCATTTTGATGCTCTGACCTTCAAATCTCTTAATAAAGCAGAGAACGACTTGTCCGCTTGTCCTTCTGGCTCTGGGGAGGCAGAGCAGCACCAGCTGAGTGAGCCAATACAAGATTTAACTTAATGCATGCTCCCAAATACAGCACCAAGGCAAGAAGGGAAAAGCAATTGAAGAGGCTGATCCTCATTTACAGCAGGGGCTGCTCCCACTGTCACACACAGGAGGTCAACAGGGTCCTGCCAGTGCTTTGCTGAATGGGCAGTAACAAACACCTCCTGCTTCAGCACCTGGGTACATTTTAAAACCCACCACCAACCCCACACTGCAACATTCACTCCAAATACTTGGTACTTACATAACTATGTACAGATGTTTGGCCACTCTGGAACTATGAGCTCCTCTTCACAGCTCAGAGGAGAAGGAATGGAAATAGGGAGATTCTTCAAAGGTGGTGATTGTAGCAAAGGGGAATAACTTCTATGCTAATTTGAAGATCACATATAAGGTACACAGAATCAGAGATGCCCACTTCCAGGGCAGTTGTACCTCATGGAACCTGGAGAAAAAGACAACCTCACATCTGAAAAATAATTTTTTCCATGTCACCATTTGATGGTAAAAGCTAGTAGTCTGCTATAAGCAAGACAGCATCCAGCAAAATAAACCGGACTATTTTATATCTGCACTGATTGCATTTCCAGAATAAATACAGGAAAATACCAAGACAACAGCTCTCAAGGACAGTAGATTGCAAGATTATTTTTCAGCCAAGAGATATAAACATAATTATGCCATATTCTATACAAAAATCACTGAAACAAGCTACACCCATTTCCCTGCCAGATGTGCTCACAAAAATAAATAATCTTTCTGCATGAAACTACTCATCCTGAAATTCAAAGAAAAAGGAGTAAAACAATTTGCCAAGGTCTATTGTAAAAAAAATTTGCAGAAATAGTAAAAGCAAATTGAGAAGACTGGAAAAAAATAATGATGAAATGCATAGATAGATGTGTGAGAAAAGATTTTATGTTGCATTATCCATGAAGCTAATAACTGCATCTTATTTATTAAACATTGTCATTATTAAAACTAAAATATATTGATGTTTTTCATGAGAATCTACAAGTACTTTTATTGCTTTGTAAAATACTATTGAATTTTACTCTATAAATCTAATCTGTGTATGGATTTTAAGGGTGTTCACTTACACATACTTACAAGCATGCATAATTAATTTTGAAATGTGACTTTGTTTTCTTTTAGTAAAATCCAAATCTCATACATTGCTGCTGACCCAGCTTTTTAATATAAAAATCTGTAAATTGCATCTTAGTGTATCTAAATAACTTTGGACTGGAAATTTTGTAGGAGCAGAACTTGATTTTATATTTCCAGTAATTCCTGACCTCAGCCTTGGGGAAATACGCTATGCGCACCTTTCTAATGCTATTTACTCTTTCAGATGAAAATAGTAAATATAATAATTAGTATTTTTACTATAGTATATTGTCAAAGTGGATGAAAAGGCCAATTAAGTGAGCACTGAAGGATTGTCTGAAACCTGTATCAGTGTCCCAGAGAGTTTGATTAGCTGTTAAGAGAGGACTGGCTTGGTTTGATTAAGTTTCAAGAAGGGTTCAGGTTGTTATAACTGACCACAGATAAAGCCTGGTAGGTGCACATGCAGTGTCTGAGGAAATGTTACACACCACCATTTCCCTGGGAAAGCAGGAACTTCCATATGGAAGACAAATGACCAGAGAACACGAAGTGCCTCTAAGGGGTGGAGCATTTGGTTTGTCCCAGATGCAAACAGCATTGTAGGTACAGATCCTGAAGGTGACATCCAGCTGGGGTTTGCAATAGGTTCAGTCACACTACACTGACAACAGCCTCAGGCAAAGGGCTTTGTGCCAGCAGAGCACTGTACCAGAAGGGACAACAGAAAGGCAACATCCAATTCCTACACATCTTATACCCATTACTTCTCCTGCTGCCTACAAGCACCATGAGCAGGAAAGCCAGCAGTGCTGTAAGGGCAGCCTGGGCATCCCCCACCCCTTTGCAGGGTCCCAGCCAAGGGGCTCTCCATTCCCTGCTGCTCCTGCAGTGGAGCAGTGCAACATTTCTGTGCCTCCTGCTGCTGGGGCCAAAACTGCATCACAGCTGGGCTGTGAGGACCTCACCTTCCCCTCTTGGCTGGGAAACTGCAACAGAGGGAAATTGTGTGTGGATTGCACTAAACTCACCTGAGATGAGGCAGCAGTTTTCCTCCAGAACCGTACCTGGGTGACACTTCAGGCCAGCATGGCTCCAGCTCCAGCCATCAGCAGCTTGTGGCTCCCAGGCACCAAACCAGCAGTGTGCTGAGACCAGCACAGAAATAAACTGGTTTTTTCTTTTTAAATGCTCTGATGCTTTGTACTTGGAGTCACAGAGGTTTATTTTGTTTCCACTGATACTAGCCATGCACAGCAAGAGACTTCTGTGGACTCAAAATTAGCAAAGCAGGGCTGTTGTATGTTTTTTTTTTCCCTCCAGAAAAATTGTTGTCTTCCTGTGACTTCTCTTAGGAAGGGAGCACACCATAAAAATTTTATGTGTATTAGAACTGTAAAAGCACTGTGATAACAAGCCCTGTGTTTTAAACAAAATAAAAAAAATAAATCCCATATTAGAAGCAGTATGGTAGAGGCTCAAAGGTTCACTCAAAAAATTAAGGACCACTAGCTCTAAACCTAAATGAAATCCAGGGAGCTGGGAACACCAGAGTGCTTATTAACAAAGGTGTATCATCCACAAAGAGTTTGGGCGATCAAAGATGTAAAAGATTCACCCAAGCACAAATGGGATTCAGGAGCTGCACATGTCTGTGTGTGGGGCCAGCAGAGCTGGGGGGTGGGCTGGACTCAGTGGTGTTCTCATTGCTGAACAAAGCAGAGGAGATGCAAACATCAGCTTCCTGCTGCCACATCCTTATGTGGCCCTGCTTGTCCCTGTGCCCCCACCCACCCATGACCTTGTGTCCAACCTCAAAAGATTCTCTTTACTCACACTGGGGCAGACAGATGAGACCATGGCAGCCTGTAACCTCTTCTCCAGTTCTCTGCTGTCCCATCACCTTCACAGAACTCTGTCAGATCCCTTCAGGGTGGTGCAGCCAGTTCCCTGCAGGGGAAGAGGCAAAAATTGGTACTGGCTGCCCCACACACTTCTCAGAATGAGGTCAAAATTTTACACAAGTGAGCCTCCAAATGTGCTATGCATAGGAATATTTAGAATTGCTTTCTAGGCAGGTCTCACCAGTAATGTGTATTAAACCACAACTGCATAGTAGCTCAGAACTATGCTCATTTTTTTTTAAATTGGACTGCCTATTGTCTAATGTACTGGTACCTACAGCCTGAATCTCCCAGATTACCCTTCCCCTATAATTTGTCCCTCTGCAAAAGAATTGCTAAGTGGATCTAGAAGATGCCATTCTAATCCAATAGGCTTTTACCTCCATTTTACATCCTTGCTCCACAAGCACAAGCCACAATTTTAGGGAAGCAGGTTTATATGGAATAGACATTGAGTGCTACTCAATGCTGCTTCTACTAAGCAATATGGTAACTGTTCTGCATTCTTTGTTAATCAACATGCAAAGAACAACAGGCAAAATATGCTTCAATAAGCAGAAAATTCATTTCCCCAAAAATGAGTAGGAAGAAGAAAATACTTAGTACTATGCTTTCCTTCTGTTCCTTTTGAAAGATTTTAATGACATGTTCCAAATGTCTGAAACATTTTGGAAAAACATATGAAGCTATAATCTGTATCCTTTTCTTTTAGGGCTCTTTAACAGACCTTCGGAGAAGTCCCAGAGATGTTAGCCAACCCATTAAGGGTAATGAATCTTGGCATGAAAGAACAGCCCAGCAGCAGCTACATGTGAAGCAGCCTATACCATAAATTATCTCAAATACAAACCAAATTCCCCTTGTTTATCATGTATATAAAGCACCAGCATTCAAGATTCCCTCCAGAAGTGCTGGACTGTGTGTAATATTACTCATAGCATAACAAGGTCTAGTTCTGTCATTGCAATTGCTTCTTTCCTCAGATGATAAACTACAGACATGCAGCAATAGGAAGGCTATCAAGAGAAATAAAAATATCAACAAGTTTAACAAAAGGTCTGGGTCAACTGTGTGAAGAGGTGAATAAATGTCACTGCAGATGTCTTTGAAGTATTTAATTAAGTCACCATTGCTGACAGAAGTTCTTTGCACAGTGCAGCCCCGTGGACCTCTGAGAATGGGCTGATCAGGACTAACTCGATATAGCAGAGAATGTGCAAAACTCACCATTCTGCATGGAAATACCTATACATCACAAGCAATGCCCCTAAGCGCCAATATTTACCTGCCTCTGCTACTGCTGAGAAGGAATCCCCACCTGTGTGTCTGGAACATTTCTAAATCTATGAAAATAGCCCATTTTAGCACAGCCCTACCTGCTTCAGCTTCATGCAGACATCATCCCACTAAAAGTCTAAGGGATGATCAAATCTCCAGGAACCAGAATACAAGTCTGGAAGTCATAAAAGATTAGAAGCAGAGAGGTTGCTGAACAAGGAGCTCTTGCCTTGGGTCCCACAGGCACTTATTTTTAGGCAGGCAGGCAATGCTGACATGATGCTCTGCCAGAAGTTTAGTTGTGGCTTGTAAATGTATTTAGAAATGCAATAGAAACCTCATCCTGTGCATGTTGCATTAGCTCATCAAATAATTCTGGTTTGGTGGATCTTTCTGATTGTATTTCAGCAGTCCAAGTTTCCCCACCTTTTCAAACAGCATAGCTGGCAAACTGTAGGTGAGGTGATTTCCCCTAAATACCTGAGGTACAAGGTTATGCAGGTGTAATCAAAATTGGATGCTCTTCCCAAGGAATGAAGCAAAACCAATGTTATTTGAGAAATATATGACCCTGTAATTATAACATTTCCTGTGCTGGGGTTATCAGTTTTACACTTAGGATGCACATTACACTTTCACTGACTGAAAAGTCAGCCAGAGACTCTGGATGAGAAACTGAACACCAAGGTGGATGGCCCTTCTCAAAGTCAGTTCTACAGCACAAGGAAAATGGAAGCATTTATCTATCAGATTGCTTGAGAGAGAAGACTGTAATTAATTGAAAGTCCTTGGAGATTTGCAATGTTGGAAACAATTCCCAGAGAGGAAGGTATCAGTACATAGTCACCAAAAAAGCTGCTGACAGGTATGGGCTGTATATCAAAGATTTCTGCAACTTTTATCTGGCATTAGTACTACATAGTGTAGGAATTTCTGTTTTTCCTACAAGCAAATACAGTACACACTTAATTGTGTATATTTATATGTACAGAATATCCATCTCCTAGTATCTATCACCTGTTTACACACACACACAAATTACATCCTGTTATAACTTAATTACAGTGAAATTTGAGCATCTGCAACACCTTTTTTGTGACTATATATTTCTTGAAAAGAGTTCTTTTGTATAATTATTGACACCTCTTAAAAATTATCTCACAGAACAACAACGTATGAAGCAGATGCAGGCAATAAGAACATAGAACTTTTAAGTGTTTCCACAAAACACATGCTACTTGGGAATTCCTTATCTCTTGTAGCTAAAATATTATGTTAGAATTTGTGTATAACCCATGTTAGTTTTCTGTGGCAGGTTTTGTACATAACAGCAAGTTTCTTTTTAGTTCAGGGCAAAAAGTCATCTTTGGAGCAGTTGCCCCAGCAGGAGGATAAAAGATGATGGTTGGTAATTACATCAGGTTTGCACTGTTGAGCAGATGTTCTTGCAGATAGTTTTTGGCTGGCATTTATAGAACATCACTAGTGAATCTCATGATAGCTTTGGAGGAAAGCTGCCACAAGTAGATGGAGCTGCCTGCTTCTAATAAAAAGATTTTGAACAGAAGAAATAAATTAAATAAGAAAGAAGTGAAAAGTATACAAGATAAACTACCTCACCAACTGGTTTTTGGGCTTTTTTAAAGAGTTTGACTTAATACTAAGCTACCTGAGTGTGGCCCAGCCAGTTAGACCTTGTCTTTATAAGCTATACATGGTAAAAATTCTCAATATCCAGAGGTTTCACAATACTCTGCACAGATCCAACTTTAGGGAAATGGAGGCAGATTTGGGGCTGGGGGACATGGGTACAGCAAAGAAATAGAAAGCTAAGAATACTCCTTACCTGCCTAAGACTGACAGCAGCTTGAAGAAAACTGGACAGCAACCAAAAAGTCAACATAAAAGTTGTTAAAAGGACAGCTGAACTTCTATGTCGGAGTTTATAATAATATAGTGGAAAAAAAGGATTCTGCTTACATCTTTGTAGGCAATTCCAAATGCTTAAAAATATTAACTAGTTATAAACTAATATTACTCACTGCTGGGATGGAGAAGCATTATTTCCTTCACTGTATATTTGGAAAATGAGCTACTTAAGCCCACACAGGAACTTGGCTGCAAAAATGTAATTGTAGCTCAAAAATCTCCTACTCCCAATGCTGTGCTCATTCTCTAGTTAGGTCCTTTTTCAAGTGTTAATAACAATGTAAAAGGCAAATTGGTGAAAATACATCACAGTCTGTGAAATTCTCAGTATTTCTACCAAAACAAGCTTCTGAAGATTGAACAGATTTTTAAATCAGCCAATTAATTCAATGTAACTTTCTACTTTTTTATGCATTGAATAATGGAAATATAATATCATAACTGGAGCTGGACTCCTGATTTGACTGTCCTGTGGGCTGCCAGAATGTCTGTTAATGGAAAGACTTATTGACAAGAAGTGTTTTAAAACCAGGGCATTTACAATTAGATTAGAACCGTTCCCCTTCATTCTACCTATCCTCAGGAATGCTGACTTTCAAAATCCCCTCTTTATTGTGTTGGGTGAACAATGCTAAAAAAAGCTGCAAACCTGTCCTTACTGGCAGGTGCCAGCTTGCAGAATCAGATATGTGAGCTCCACTGGCTGTATCCTGAACAGGGCATCAGACACTGCAAGAAGTTCAGATGGAGCTGCCTGTGCACACCAAGGGTGCTGGGAGTAATAAAAGAGAGGGTGTGGTTGCCATAAGATTTCCTTTTAGCTCTAAGTTCCAAAAGGGAAAATTTAGTCCAACAGTCGAATTACAATAAATTTGGAAGATTTCTTAAGGCGTTCAGGGCTAATACATGCCCTGACTGCAGCTAAAGGTGTTGTTTATTATGTACTCCAGGAGTGAATTTTGCTGTAGTTCTTCAAGGTGAAGAACTGTGTGACTGTAATGAGAAAGATTTGAGTAAGAAGATGTCTAGAATAGGGTTACTAGAAGAGAAAGTATCCAGAATGTGGAGGGACAAACCACCAAGTGCTTACATATCGAAAACTTGAATTTTAAAAAGTAAATTTAAAATAGCCTCAAAATATCTCTCTCAAATAGTCCTCTTTTATTCCTTTCTCCCAGTTTTGAATTGAACTAGACAACTGAATTGCAGTGAGAAGGGTATGGCTTCAGGACCCACAGTGGCATGATGTTGATGCAGGGGGCTCTGGTCAGTGTAGACTTCAAGAAGGAGAAAGCAAGCAGTCCCAGATCTGTAGTGTCACTGCCCACAATGCATATCTGCCCAAACAGCCAAAAGACAAGAAAAAGCCTTTTCTCTCAAGTTTACACTTGGCTAATGAGCATATTTTTTTTCAAATGCCTTTGACTCCTTCACCTAAGGAATAATTTGGTTATTTTCAACTGCATCGTTTGCCTTTGCAGATGTAAAACAGAAAAAGGAATGCAGCAACTCACATGGCTAATACCTAATTCCACTGTGTTTTTTTCATGGTCTCTCCTGTCCAGTGGCTCATTCTGCCTTGCTTTCTTACAGCCCTCTTCAAGTGCAACACAGTGCAACTGATTCAGTTTTCCTGGGAATCTACAATCTGAAAAAGAGAAAATTCAGGGGTACACTCCAGGTGTCATATGGGAAAACACCCCAAGGAAAGTGAGAGGATAAAAAAAGCAGAGGATAAAGGAAAGGCTGGAAATGTCTTGCTTCAAAAAGATAAAATGAGATTACTTTAGTTATTATGCAATCCACACAGTGGGTTCTTGACCTTTTTTTTAAGAAATGATCCTTGATTCACCATATGATCACCTATATTTGTAATAAATCAAATGAAAAATGTCACTTATTAGAACACTGAGGTTTACTGTTCAAGTGATTAACTGAGAATCATTTGTATGATTAAATGCTGGGAAATAATTTGGTTTCATACAAACCTATAGCACAGTTCTCATTACACAGAAGTGCTGCATATTAGTTGAAGCAAATTAACATTCAAAGAGTTTCTGGAGTGGCTCCTAATCACAGGCTGTTAATTACTATCATTACATTCAACTGCTGAAGAGACTAACTGAGGAATCAGTCTCATGATCTTGGTATTTGAAAGTGATCTTCACCAATAAAAACACGTCAGACATACAGAAATTGCAAATTGCTGAATTTGCTGACGCAGTGGAAAATTCCGCTGACTATAAGTACCCATCTGGTGATAGATGCATTCTTGATACAGTTTCAGTGTTTGGACTTAGGAAATAATGAGTATCAATGTCCTAGCTAGGGAATATGCAAAGATGAAGGAGCCCATTGTATCGTTAATTAAGGAAAGTAGTAGCAGAGCTCGTTCACAGATAAGTGACTGTACATAATAATCATGTATTTATGTGAGGAACTGTTATGCTATATTACTATAGTAGCAATTAGGTTTTCACAAAATAGTTTTATTAAAAGGCACACTTATGTAATAAATAAACAATTAATTTCCATGGCAGATTAATTACACATGGCTTAAAATGGTCACCATGCCAAGTGAAACCTATAGAGGCAGATCTTACACAGAGGCAAATGTACAACTACATACTTACAAGTGAATTTATTTTTCGCTTGTAAATCAAAAACTTACATGCATGAATTTCAGGATGGATGCCTCTGTAAAAAGCAGATCTGTACGTGATTTTTGCATGAAAGAAAGACTCAAGCTTTCTGTACTCAAGGGATATGGCAGGCCAGCCTATAAACTCAAGCAAAGAGAAGAGAGGAATCTCTTGAAAATATCAGATGCCCCACTTAGAATCTGTAACCTGACGACGTGAGAGATCTTTCCTGTGAGGTCTTCTAACATCTTTTCTTAGCTTGGTCTTTAATTTACAATAAAAAAGAACAGGGAGGGGATAGCTCTAATTTCATCCATATGGCAGGGAACCATCAACATGCTTTCCCTGATACAAAATAGGCCTACAGAATTTAGAAATGATATATTGTTTCTATTATTTTTCACATAACTCTAAATTATATTCAAAATCAGTGCAATGACAAAGCAAAGCCAGATGCTGTAGTACATTAATATTTCACAAAAATACGGTTTAACAGTTTTTCAGTTCAAGAAGTATCTGTAAACAGACAACTACCTTCTTGAATACATTCATTATTGGAAGTTATTGTACTATAACACAGGGAAATAATTCCTGATTAGTTGCTTGTTCACAAAATAATTTGCTATAGATACTCTATAGTCCTATTGATGGCATGCTGGAAAAGCCAACAAGATCTTCTGGATAGAAAAAGGGTTACTGCACTTCTGAGATGATGGTCACATAAAGACAACATATTGAGAGTTGTGCATGCTATAAATGTTTAGGAACTCGAAAAACTCAAACACATTTCAAAGAAATGCAATCTCTTTTTGGGTGTTGTGAATCATGGGAGGTGGCACACTGAGAATACCAGCTCAGAAAACTGCATGCCAAAGCAGCATAAAAATTTAGTAAGTTCTCCTTCAAAGTAAATTAATGTTTTGAATTGTCCAGTCCATACTGATGGACAAATACAGATTAGGATACAAATCTTGCCTTTGAACATTTACATCAAGCTCCTGTTATGTTCCAGACTAATGAACACCATTTATTTTCTGTAATTTATTTGAAATGTCTTAGAAGACACTTACTGATGTAATGGCTCCCTCTCTAGAACCTCTGCCTCAAGTCTGAAGCCCAGCTCTCCACATGGAGACACAAACCAGCTGATCCCTTCACAGCTGCCCCAAGCAGAGAATTGTCTGTCACCACAGGGGTGGCACTCTAGGAGATCAAAATTCCCAGTAGTGCCTCAGCTTACTCAAACTGAATCCTAATCATCTCACAGAACTAAACTACCCATCTTCTTGTCTGGTTTGGATCTTTGCTGCAGGCTGCCTGTGTTGTGCAAGGCTTTGTCCTTACTAAAGATCTTTCCAGGTTGTAGAAGTATGATCAATGACCCCAATATGTGCCTTGTCACCATAACATGTGACATTCAGAAGAAACCACCCTTTCTGTCCTTTTGACACATCCTTTGTTTGCATGAAAATTTTGTCCAGTTAACTTGCCTCATTTATTAAATCAGCAAAGTACCGAATAATGTTTAAAACACAGCAACTTTATTACTAAAAATCAGACTGTGTATTATTCAAATTCCCAGAAGATTAACTGTAAACTAAAATAGTAAGTTTCAAGATGAAAGATACCTACATGTGTTTAATGGTTTCTTGATCACATTAGAGTCTCCACTGGAGTAGTCACTACACAGAGTTCAAGTAATTAAACACTATTTCTTTCATTGCAACTGTAAGTTATGTGTCCTTTTGGTTAAACGTGATTTTTGTGGGTTGTGGTTATCCAGATGGTCTCAGTGATAAATTTTTCCTGCACAATTGATTAAATATATATTTTGCCAGTTTATGTTAAAATATATTTGTTCATTGTTTTAAGTGCGGATGACTGCAAAGAATGGAAGCCAGGAAGAGAGCAGCAACATGACAGTCAAACACGTGCAAAAGGGACCTGCCTCAGGTAATCCTCACATTGCAAGACCCTGCCTGGAAAACACAAAGGTGTTGCCCAGAAAAAGGTTTCACCAGGGACCCCAAGGAGAGCAGCACAGGCAGTCAGCCACAAACACAGACAAAATGCTTCAGTTAGCTCAGGGCACGTTCTGAACGTACAAATCAATGACAATTAAAGCAGATTATGAAAAAGCAATAGTAGATAGTTGGGTCTTTGTGTGATTAAAGTGAGCTGAAAGTGCAGGGCCAGATTCTTCCCATATGTGCTGATGGGTTAGAGATTACTGTACCTCTGAAGAGGCAAAGTCTCTGGTTTCCTGGGGACCTCTGAACCCATTCCTGATGGGAGCTCACGTAATGACTGGGGGCCAGTTCTATTATTGAGACTCTGCTGTTGCTGCAGGCACAGTAACTCAACTGCCCATGCTCAGACAAGACGTATTGCTGCAGCAACTCTTGTCATTTTTTTAGGATACTTTGGGTCAGTTTTAATGTATCTTTGATTAGCTTGTTTCTAAAAATGATCTTACAAGAATCCAAAGGCCACAAACATTGCCTGAAAGTATAAACTGGATTAGGACAGATATCCTCTTGCATCTGTACTTCCTCTCCAACAGCTCTGGTTCTTTAGGAAGAGAGTAAAATATCTAATATGTGTGCAGAGTAATTTCTCCTCAGCTATATTAACCTAATTTCCAGTAACCCAGCTGTTTATGGACTGGCTGTATTGAATGTTTTCTCAGGATTACTTCATTTAATTATTACCAAATAGTTCAAATATCTATGAATTTATGTAATTACTTTAAAGATTCATTAATAATTTTGGTCTTCAGGATATCCTGTGGCAAGGAGTTCCTCAGGACTATTGCTATTTGAACTTGACAGAGCTCTGCCAATCCAAGGAGTCTGACCCATTGAACTGAAGCAATTTTTCTTGAAAGCCACCCACAAGAATAAAGAATAGCAACAGCTCTAGAGAGTCTATCATATAACAGCAGTGTGTTTAAGAGAGGTACTTTCCTTAAAGAGGTAAAAATAACCAGGCAGTTTGCACAGTTTTCAATGGAAGAATTATATGTACACTCTAGGAAGTAAGAGAAGTGAGTTTCCACATTTATGAATGAACACAACTGTGCAAAACCAGGTATAAAAGCAAATAAACTTTAAGGTTCCCTGCTGCAACACCGCAAAATTAGTGAAGTGATTTCAGCACAGAAATAATGAATGTGCTCAAGGCTTTTGGCCACAGGGAGAATTCTCGTTCTGGAGATCTGCACAAACTGCAAAAGCTAGAAGAATATTACAGGAGAAAATGAAATGCAATTAACTAGCAATTATTTTAAGGTAAAAGTAGGTCTGAAAAGTTCCATCCATAAAGACACTGAAAGAAAGCTTGAGGTTGACAGGGTACATGACCTGAAGAGATTCCTACTGTGAGATGCTAAAAATGATTTCACAATAAATCAAAGCTTCAGCTGGAGATATGAAGTTAACACATAAACTTGGGAAACTGAAATAGCAGAAATAACCTACAAATTAAATACATACGGTGTGGGTGGTATTATTGCCATCTATTCCAATCAATAACTACTCTCTCTTATCAGTAATCAAATTATTTAGCAGTGCAAATGGGGACATGAAGGGGCCAGCACAACTGGAGGGATGTTGTGATCCCTGACAACCACATTATTTTTCAGTGGCACACGGACTTGCAAACCTGAGAACAAGCCATGCCACAAAGGAAGTTTGATCTTATGTGTGTTTGAATAACCACTGGGGCAAAAACACCTGTATAGCCAATATCATACCAAAACAGCATTGGCAATGCATCACAGCTTAGGAACTGGAGTTACATAGAGTGTAGGTTGGTACAGAACTACAAGCAGGTGGTGTCAGAACTCAGAAACCAAGGGGCACTACCTGAGCCCAGGTACACTGTTTTATTCAAGTGTACCTCATTGCCCTGAGCCTGTGTCCTCTACCAGCAAGGACTGATAGAATCTGGCAATCTACCATAGTTCTATCACAACAGAAGAATATGTCTATGTATGGAAATGAGAGGAAGACCTTTGTTGCTGTGAATGGAACACGTCTTCCCAAATTACCCAAACTTCAGAGCTAAGTGACAGTAACACTGATCTGCAGTGGTAGCTGGGAATGGTGGTAGAGGAACAGGCCAAAGCAGGCAACAAAGACAAATGTAAGTTTAGAGGATGCAGAAACAGTTTGTCAACACCTCTGTCAACTCTTCAAGATGCAATTCTACATCTTCATAATCAGAAGCAACATCAATGCATTGCATTTTCTCTGTGGTGGGCTCACTCTTTCTCCCCAAATACTTCAGTGCCCCTCATTCTGTCACTGGAAAGCTACCAATCTGTCAGTCACAGCCCCTGATGTCTCACCAGTAATTCTTCCTCTTGCTTTCCAAAAGCAATTGCTGCATTCACAGCACTCACAGTGAATCAATTGCTGCATCCTGCCAGATCACCAGCTGCTTCCAGCACCTCCCAGCCCAGCTCCATCCATGCTGCCCTTCAGCTCAGTGGCAGCAGCTTTTGGGAGCTTTCTCTGCCAGTGCTGCTTTGCTCCTAGACACAGGCTCTTGGAAGGAGAGGAACAAAGCTCTTCAGTGCTACCTTAAAATATTAAAAACGCTCTTTTCCCATCAGTGCCATATAAAGATAAAAAGGAAAAAACACAACAATTTCAGCTCCAGTGTGAAGTGTGACATTTCAAAGAAGTCTATGGCAGATATTTGTATGACAGATACCTCACAGTTGTTCAGAAATCTCCTTTACTCTCTGGTGTAATTACAGCTTTTTTATAGAATTATTAGGAGCAATTCCATGTAGTTTTTCTGCCTGCAGAGTGCAGCAAAAACCACACTGTCTGAATGCGAGTTGGGCTAGTCCTTGCTCACCTCCATAGTCTGTGGTCACCTCAAACAGGAAAGGGAAAGGGGCTCACCTCATCCTGCCAGTTGTTTTCCCTTCATCTTAACTCATCCTTGAAAGCCAGTGTGCTAGAACAGAGCAGCCATCCCCATGCACCTGCAAAGCAATGAGAATAACTTAATCCAACAGAGGGGTGTCAGTGGGCTTTGCAAAGAAAGGCTTGGTAAATAGAGGGAGAATCCAAGCCACAGAGACTGGAGAATACTTGCCCACAGCCAGGCAGGTAACTGTGGCACAGCGAAGTCCAAACCCCACAACTCCAGACTTTGCCATGAGTTACCCAGGACATCAAAGCACAGCAGTGCCTTTGTTTCCTTTCAGCTCTCCAGCACCAGTACTTGACTAAGGTAACAGTAACAGGAAACTACAAGAGAGTTTTCCAGCTGCCTATTAATCTTGGTGCACAATTAGAGGAACAGTTCCACCACATGGATGCAAAATCTAGAAAATATACAGCTAGCCATTTCAGGCCAATACAAACAGTACAAATACCATTATTTGCAAGAGGGCACCTTGCATTTATCAGGATTACTTCAGCCTTTGAGATTTTTGTATGACTTTTCCCCTTGTTTTCTTTTCGCCCCAGGAATTCTAATGAATATGTGTATGCATGTGTAGGGGATGCCATCTCAGTCATACTACAGTAGGTAATGTTAAAAATGTGTACCCCTTCAAAGTCACAAAGATGTGAGTGGTAACCTCTTCTGCTTTGAGAGACAGGCCTGCAGCACTGAGCAGCTAAATGCTTTCTTGTGGCAGCAGTATTTTTCCGTGGCTGCGTGCTGCTGAAGTGTTTATCTTTGCTCGAGTCGCCTGGATATTGCAAAGCTACTTGAAATGATTCATGGGTCTGACAGATGTCTGGTACAGCTGGATGTGTCCTTGATTATCCCAAAAGTCTGGACAATGCTGTCATTCACCATTGCCCAAATTATCTCTGTATTGACTGCAGAAGCCTCTGTGACAGTACTGTAATGGCTAATTACCCAGGATACCTTTGATACTTACTTTATAGTGCTTTAGAAGAGTTTTTAAAAAAATGAGTGAGACAGAGGGAGAGAAAAGGAAAGAATTGGAGCAAAAACATACCAGTGAAAGTAATATTCTTATACATTGTAAAATACTATATGCTTTATTCTACATGAGGCTATACTCCATGGGCTATTTATATTCAGCCTGTCCTTTGAAAATAGTCAGATTTCCAGCAAAACAGGTAAGGACGAAATGCAAAGAATCCTGACAATGATAAGTCATGGACAATAGAAGGAGCTATTAGCCAGGAGAGAATTATATGTAAAATATTCTTGAAAAGAAGATGATGAGCAGCCATTTGCCTGCTTTATATGTTGCTGGAAAAATAACGTTCTGCTTAGTATATAACAAAGACTGTCACAGGCAGAAATGCTAAACATGTATGTTGTTAGCTTGTAAAGCTGCCTATAAGGAGGTATGAAAGTAAAGGTCTCCTTTCCCCATGCTATCATTAGTGTGCTTTGAAAAAAGCAGTTTCTGCAACATACAAGTGTATTAAGAAGAGGGGTAAAAGAAGATAAAGTACAAAAATCTCATTTTAGTGACGATGAGGTCTTAATGACAACTCATGTGAAAAATAATAGCAAATCTCTGCTTTTTAGGGTTGTCTCTCTCCTGGTTCAGCATCAGTCCAGACTAGAAAAATATGTGTAAATATTTCCCCCCCCGCCTCGAGTTTCAAACAATTCAGAAATTGCCCAAGATTCACCATGGTGAAGTTCTTCCCACTGAGTCAGAGATGACATTCCCATTGGCTATGGTGAGGGAAGAATTTACTTACCAGAACCAAATCTTCCAGTTCAGACTCATCTATACTGAAGTGGAAGATGCCACCCCAGTAGCTTCTGTGGTGATGAACAGATAATTCTGTCCAGACACCAAATTAGAATTAGGTGACCCAATTGCATCTGCCCAATACTGCCTTAGTGACATCAATATAGAGAGTATAAAAAGAAAGATCACACCTTTGATCATGTGTTTGTTCATCTTGCTTACTATTTATCTTTGTTACCTCAGAGTAAATAATGTGTTTGTTAGAAGGTGATGGATTGCTGACAATCCCTTTGAATAAAAATAATAACTTCCTTTATAACTCAGAAATTAACAGTCCAGTTAAATACTTAGTTGAATACTTGCTTTTCAGGCCCTGCAAAGAGTTTATGTTTTTTGCATATATATGTTATACAAAGTCACTCACTAAAATATAACTATTAAATAAAAAACAACAAATAGAATGTTTGCTGTTTAAAATTAAAGGGTTATCCATTAATTTCATTTGGGCAGAAGACAACATGCTATTATTTATATCTCTTACTATGACGGCATTATTTTTACAATTAGGGTTATGCTACTGTTATTTAAATTTCAAAAATTTTCTTTTTATGGCTGAAAATTTCCTTACCTTTCATTAAAAGCAGAAGTGTCTATTTCTCAATCTGTTACAATACCTGCAAAAATTAAGAAATAAGTTTTGAACATTTGTAGTGTGGGAACTAATCACAGACAATCACAGGAACATACTGTTTACCTCTTTGCATATTCATGGCACTGCACATGGAAAGATTACACATCAAATAATGAGCAGAATGGAAATGTTTTCCATAGTCCCATTGCTCAAGCTTCTGGAGGCTCAGACTCAAGTGCATGCAGAAAAATAAAGTTTCTACTTCTTCAGTGTGAGCTAAATCCTGACTGCTAAAAAATCTTGCAAAACTTTGTTATAAGGCAGGACAAATATTTGGTAGCACAGGCCCACTGAGAACATGTAGCAAGGTGTCAGCAAAGGACCTGCCCTGAAAACTGGTATTTAAAACTGGTAACAAGTATTAGAAAAATTTGGCTAGAATAAAGCAATCTAATCTAAATAATCACTTGTGCTGATTTCAGTTTTAATTTTGCAGCATCTCAATACCCTGAAGACATACATGGAAGCTGAATGTATAAATGCAAACTGTCAGAGAAATGACAAAAGAATTCAAGCACTTTTGTCTGCAAGAAATAAAGACCCTTTCTCATGCAGTCCTTTTGAGCCGAGCTGAGTAACAGAATAATTTCTGGTATTTACCTTTTCAGCTGCCTAAACAGGATTGTGTGATGCTGGGAATACAGAAAACCCCAAGGTTGTTTAACACCAGTTATATTTGGTGACAGGTATTGCATTGCATTAGATTCCAGCTCTGAACTTCCCAATAGCTTTTGATCACACTGTGTGGCACAATTACTGATTACTTAGTTTGGGGCCATACACACAAACTGTCTAAGATGAGTGTATGCCTTCCTTTCCTTGAACTCAGCATGTAGGAGTGAGCCATTGACTGATGGTCTTCTGATGTGGAACTGTAGAGGCTGTGCTTTTACTGGAAATTTCTGAAAATATTTAATTTACAAACAAACCAACAAAACCAAAGCATTCTCGTATTTTGCATTTTCATACAATTCACTTACTGGTATGGCTGGGGTGAGAAGGAAAAGGTGGCTCAGAGCAGTGCTCTGCCCATCCTCAGCCCTTAAACCATGCTTGATGGTGGAGCCAAGAGATCACCATAGCAGGTATTGCCCCTTATGTTTCAGTACCTCTTCCTTTTGTTCTAAATTACTGAATATTTTAAAGATGTATTTTATATCAATATTCCATGCCTGTGCTACTGGGGATTAAGTACTTGATAGACTCACCAGCCAGGTACCCAAGGAGTGCATGTTCCCTGCTTTGACTGAGAATCTTTGTACCATGATTTTCAAGGGACCACATATTTGTACCTGCAGGACTTCAGATGAGTTTTGGAGAGAAGGTCCATAGCACTTCCTAAGAAAGGCTGTATCTGGGACTCCCAAACTGATCTCTCACTTTCTTCTTCCTAGTCACTTTTGAAAACCTAGAATTCAAGAAAAAGAACTGTGTGACACAGATTTTAGGTGCCAAAACAGACTGTTAACCATGAAATAGTGTGACAGTAATGGTATCCATCCAGCAGCTTTTCCATAGTCTCAATCTTGAACAGCATCATTCTCTAAAAAAACCACCCTCCCAGCTACCTGTCAGAGCCAAATTTCTCCCCTCTCATCTCTTGTCCAATGACAGGTAACAAAGTTAATTGCTTTACCACAATAACTCAAGGCTGAGATTTGCAGTCACATTGCTTTTACTCCTAAAAGGAATTTCTATGTGTCTTCCTGACTGGGTTTGAGCCAGTCCATACATTTATCCTCAGATCCAGATGGGACTTGAATTGGGACTAGCCAATCATGATCATGAAATGAGAACTAGGATGCATAACAGGTTGTATGTGGAACAAAAATAATTCACCTCTCCAGTGACTTCGTTTTTAGGAACACAGGAAATAGATAGGGGAAATGTTTTCTAAAGGAGAGGGGGCCTGAGCTCTGCAGAGAAAGTGCTGTGCCCTGGTCACATCCCATGGCAATGACTGCAGGGGGACTGCATGGATTTCTTTTATGCTTCCTATGGAAAAGAGGCAGAATGTGAACTGCAGAGCTTGAATTCACTTTATACTAATCCAACAATTCAGAAATGCTAATTTTAATTAAAACTTCCTTTAGTATGCAGGAAATATGCTATACTCCTAGGACTTAAGAGTTTTACTGCAATTTTGTTTTAATACCTTAAATTAAATACTTGGCAAGAGATGACAAAATGGGCATTTTTGCATAGGCAATATTTCCTTGGATTTAAAGGTTGGCAAACACAATTTTTGCTATTTGCCATTTTAAAAGACTTTACCACAATATATAAAACATTGTATTAGTTATTTTCACCAGAGTTTTTGAAAGATCTAGAGGGCTGGGAGCAAAAAAGAATCTGTTTAGAAAATTGCCCCATATATCTCAGTATTACTACTACTAATAAGATCATTGCAACTTTCTTAACAGCTCTTACACACATTTACAATTCCAATGATTAAAAGTTGCAACCATATTATAAACTTCACCACATGATATTTTCCAATAATACAAACAGCCTTTGCAGCTAAGGTAACATGAAATTCAAAGGAGAATTTTGATTACATCTAATCTGGTAAAGAAATTAAATCATAAGCATGCTTATTTCTACCAACAAGGAAAGAAAGCAAAATAATACATCAAATCCCTGACTAAGCAGTCACAATAGACCTTTAAATAACCCAACTTTCTACCATATTTTATTATCCTCTCCGAGTTTTATAGCATTATCTGCTATAGAAATGCAGGGAGATTTGTAAAACACTATAGCATTTAAGTCATTACATTTTATAGCTAATTTCTAATGTGGATTTGATTTTTTACGAGCACAAAAAGAATCTAATTTGCATTAGTGACAGTAACTAGAGAAATTTAACACCTGGCACTGGTTGTACCAGAAATTGAATATTAGTTACTTGGGTGCTAAAAAGCACATTCATACCTTCAAGGGGGATTTTTCATTTATTTATGCTGTACCCTCATGTTTATCATTACAAAAGTGTTCTTGCATCATGGTGGAGGAAAACTGTCAGGAATGTAAAAATGCCATGCACCCGATAAAGGGAGTTTGCAGCAACAGCAGCAAAATGAATCATTTATACACTAAAGAATGTACAAACCCAGAAATAAATCTCCATTGAGATATAAAATTAGAACAGCAGCAATGTACAGACAATTCATTTCCATGAATGCTTTTTATTTATTTCTCCACAGATACTGCTGCTTTCTTGGAGCAATGTATTAGACCCAAATTAAACCTCCATTTAAGGAGGGGAAAAAAACCCCAACAAACTATAGCTGACATGAAAAAGAACCACATTTCCACATGAACAATCCACGTATTTATAAAGGGTGGAAAATTAGGAGCTGCAAAATAGGCAAAGCCGCTGTAAAATGATATGGGAAGTGACATTTTACATAGCCGGCTACAATTAACACATTGATGGCATTTTGCTGGGCTCCTTGCAGTGATAATGCTGTTGTCAAATGTGTTTAGTGCACCAAATCTCCTGGAGCCTTCAGCCAGGCAGCAAGCTTTTGACAGATTGAAGGTTCGGAGATAGGCTATCATGACAGATGGAAACTGGCACCGATGTTCAGCTTTCGCCGATCACAGGGGACCTGCCCCCCTTATTCTTCAGGGCTCAGCTCTGCAACCTTCCCCCTTCTGATGAAAGCAGGGGATGGCATTGTTAAATAGTGCATCTGTGTGAGTTAGACTACTCTGATGAAAGCATAAGGCAGACGCTCTGTGAAGCAAAAGACAGCCTCTGCTCTAACTGCATTTTAGATAGACTTGGGGAGGACTCCAGGGAGCTGGGATAAAACTTTGGTAAATTTCAGACAAAAAAGTAAAAGCCCACACTAACCATTAAATGGTGCTTCTTATAGATCTGTATTCACAGGCTGGAGGAATCCATACATATGAACAACCAGGAGCCATTGTGTGAGACTCCATAGTAGTCTCTTCATTATGGTTTGGATCATTTATTGAAATTGGTCTCTAAGAACCCCATCCAGACAGCAGATCCAAAAAGAACAGAGATCCACATAAAGGGAGGCTGTGAGAACAAGTCTGCTTTGCTGTGAGCATCCAGCTTGTTCAGGGGCTAATTAAATTATTAGGAGAGGCTGTTCTTGCAACTGGTCTTGATTCTTGGATGCAATGTTAAAACCAGGGTGGGAGCTTGTGTTATTGAGCTTTACACAGCTGGGCATAAACAGGCAGATAATACAGCTAATTAACCTTTCACCTCCCCCCCAACACCTTTTGAAGAAAGGCATTTGTTATTTTTTTTTAATCAGCCTCAGGATATTTTCAAGGCACTTGTCCTGGCTATATTTGCTTCTTTCTATCCCTGACAAATTCCTGTTTGATTTCTTTAAACTGGGCTGTAGAGCTTTCTTTTTGCTGTCTTAATCTTCAATTCCACTCTCGCTGATATAGTATTTGGAGCAGCACACTGCAGCCCATTTGAGGTATGATAATCAGCTGATTAGCTAGTGAAGTCGTTTTCCCTGAGGCTCTTTTGTGTGCAAAATCCTCACACTCAATTGACATGTGGACATCATAAAGCTGATGAAATGCAATTGTAATGAACAAGAGGGAGAGGCATCTGCAGCAGTCTAAATGAAAGACCCTTCCCTCTCGACATGCTAATTCAGAAAATCTGCTCTTAGCTTGTACTCCCTCTGGATCCCAATGGATGCAAGTCTCCATGAATGCATATTCAAAACAGCATATTAGCCTCAGTAGCAAGTGAAATTTGAGCCTGGATGGGCCAATTCTAGTTTCAAGACAGATTATGCTGCATCAAACGTAGTAATGATTTGACAGTTCATTTGTGACGAGAGTCCTACAGTCAAGGTTTAATGCACAGACAGGCGCAGGTGTGCAGCCAGAACCAACAAAATCCAAAGGCTGCTAGTTAGGAAGCCTCATGCATGTGGAAAGGTGAAACATATTTAAGAAATTAACACCATCTTCTTTAAAGCATTCAGTAGCAGTTGATTCTACAGCCAGAGCTTCCTTTTAAGTCCATTGAGTCCCAGTTTGAAGGGACTGGGAAGGACAGCCCAATATACCACAGTTGCTGTACATTAGTTCCAGGATGGGACAAATTAAAAAACAACATCAGAGGATGGATTGCTTTCTTAACCATACTCTAGATAAATAACTGTGTGTGCCTTCTGGTAATTTAGGCAAGGTCTGTCCCGGAGAAGGTGTGGGGATGCAAACTGCTGGGACTATGCAGGCACCCACAGCATGGGCTGAGCTGTGCCAGGCTCTGCCTCTGCATATGCTGGATGCAGTTTTTCAGTTCTCCCCAGTTCTTGCCCCATTTTGGACTCCTCTGCCTCAAAATGCTCTAAATTGTTAAATGCTTTTGCTGTGTGGACACCATACATATATAAGATTTTTTTTCCATTCCTTTGTATTTTTTAAGACAGGGAGAGAAATTCTGTATATTCCTGTCACATAAGTGTGTGTGTACATATATATGTATGTATTTTTAAACAACATTTGTCTTGAGAGATCAGAAATTCTTGAAAAAACATAAAATTAAATTGTATGAGTTGAAAATAATTTCAATATAACATTAAATTCATGCAAACACAGCCTTTGCTACACAGATGCTTAAATACTAATTAGCTGACATGTTCTGGTAGCCAGAAATTCCATCTGAGCTCAGGAAGAGTCATTGCTTGACAGGACCTTCATATCAGCCCAGTGAAATTTGTGCCATCAGGCAGGAACACAAATCTCAAGGAGTCTGTCCTCACCTCTTTTCCTCTGTGGTGGCCAGGCATTCAAGATGCAGGTATAAGGCAAGGGGTGTGGGATGTGTGCACCACATTTCCCTTCAGTAAATATGGTCTAAATCCAATGCATATTGGCATGAGTCACTGCTGGTGTGAGAAGTTACCTACAACAGGTTGAAAAGTACACAGTCCCCAGCAGTACTTCCCTTGCTGATGTTCAGTCCATGTGATTGTGATTATACTGTGCTTATCCAAGCTAAAATACATCTTCTACTTGCAGGGACATTTCTTATAAATTTGCAATTCATTGTCTTAGGGTTTTCCACATATAACTAAGACACAATTTAAAGGAACCATAAAACCTCCTTAAATTACAAGAGTTCCTACTTTTTCGGTGTGTAGTGTGACTGTTTCAGCAGCACAAAAGAGTCTCACCATACACTCTAAACAAGTATCAGTGGTAAATACCTGCTGTTTAAATATAAGCTTCCTAAAAAGCCAAAGGACACATCTTTACCCTGGCAATGCTGAATGGATGGAACACTGGTATCCTTTGCATTCTTTTTTTCCTATTCCAAGCTCATTTTGGAGGAATGTGAGGAAAAAGTTTTAGCATCTTCACAGTTTCACTTGCCTTGTTTTTACCTTCAGAAGATGGGCTGGGAGGTACAGCAAGGAAGGTATATTGAAATGGCACAACTCCTGCCAGGATCTAGTGAGGACAGCACTTTCTCTTGCCAGGAGCAGTAGAAAGGAGGGTGATTTCTCTCAGCTGGCCTCCAGTTGCCTTGGCTGGTTTTATTACGACCAGCTGGCTGATACCAAGGCACCAGCACACTCATCTCTAACTACTGCACTCCTCATGAGCCAAATGATCCAGTAGCTGCCTTCATTGCATTACAAGGTGGCAAAGCTACCAGAAAGTGGATTTGGGAGAAATCTCCTGGGGTAAGAAGTCTGGATTTGAGAACATTCTAGCCCCATACTGCAGAATTTGATCTCTATTGATTGGCCCCCAAAGTAATGCATCTGAGCTAGTTTCCTCTCTTGGGAGGAGGGCTGTGCCAGGGATTTAACCATGTTGTTTTAAAACCTAATTAGCCAAAGAGCCCACCAAAACATGTACAGATGCCATTTTGTGATGGCACACACATGCCCTGCATGGAAAAGCAACATTATCAGCAGATGTGGCTACAGACCTTTTCTGCTTACAAGGTACTTGTGCACTATATAAACAAAGTAACAGATTAATTAGTTTATTAGTGAGCCTCCCCAAAACAGGAATATTATGAAGTCTTTAGAGACTGAAGAATGAAGGACCAACAGTTATTTCAGAGACTAACAAGATAAATATCATAGATGTTGCTCAGACACACAAACATTGTAAGCAAACATAATACAAGTATTTTTAAGCATTTCCTTTCACTCACCAACTCAATAGGTACTTTTTAGTAATAGTCATGGCTTGAATATTGTGCAGTCACTATTCATAATGTATTTTGAGGGCTGGGGGAGGTAAGGGAAGCAAAAAACCTGCAGAATCGTTAAATTTCTCATTTAGTTCTACTTACATATTGATGAATTCATCAGCACCAGTGGTTTGAGATCTTGCAACTCCTTATCTCCTGGTTTCTGCATGTGTGCTTAGTGAGGTTTAGAAAGTGGACTTTTAATTTCTTCTCAACAGTTTAGAAGAGTTATATGGAATAATTAATCATGAAAATCAGTATCATTCTAAACATCAAACTCTGATAAGATGATAAATGACATTCCTAGTATACATCACAAGCTTGATTCATATTTTGTACCCTCTTAAAATCTGCTCAAGTAGAGTGTAAGCCAATGTCACACCTAATACATTACAGCAAGAATATCTAGTCTTTGTTGCCTGTTGCTTCAAAAGCATCAGATTAAAAAGATGTTTAACAGGGGCTTTTCCTTTTTTTTTCTCCATTGAATGCTTCAAACTAGTTTGGCAATCTTTAAAAGGTTAATGAGTACTGTCTGCTACAGAATGCCAAACTGATTTAATTCAGAAAACGAGAAAAAATGAGAAAACATTCCTAAAATGTAATCAGCTGTCACTTAGGAAATGACATACAACAAGATAAAGGTGTTTTACATTTCATTTCCTAAGCAGAACTTCTGAGAGGTCAAGAGAAAACATCCAGATGTTCCTGTGCAAAATGTGTCTCTCCAAAATTGTTTCTATCTGGAGAAGCAAGCAGTAGTCATTCAATGCCCTGGTTTCTTTCTGTCCAGGTTGTCACAGCCTTGATCCTCCTTTCCAAGTGCAGCACCTTGCACATGTCCCACTGAGTGGCAGCTTTTGTGCATCCCAGTCCTCCTCCAGAATCTTGGGGCAGTCTGAGCACAGGACAGCAGGACAGTGCACAGGAGCTCAGCAGTTTCAGGACTTCCTTCTTGTCCTTGGGGATGCTTTCTTGGGACTGGAGGAAGTCTTCTTGTCCTTGCCAGGAGAGAAGAGAAAAATGAGATTGGGTGTGTGGGTCAGGGCAGTAAGAGAAGGCAGTGCTTCTTTGCTCAGTGCAGACCACACACCCAGGAGCAATCCTTGGCCAAGAGCTTTTCCTCACGGACCCATGGACACCAGAGCTTCAGAGGCCTGCACTTCTCCTTACCAACATCTGCTCCAGGCCAGTCTGGCAGGTCCACATTCTACACTTTTGACAAATCTTGGGAAGAGTCGCAAAAATTACATCATTTTTTCTGAGCAATTTTAAATTGTTGATGGAACTAAGAAAACGATTTCAAACAGTACCATCTCAGAATAAACACAAAGACCTTACAGATTTTCAGACACTACAATTTCCTGTGATCCTGAGCTCTTGTGACAGAAATGAGCTCTAAGCTGGCTGCCAGATCCTGCCCCTTTATGTAGCACTATCCTGCCATACTCTTTGCACAGCATCTCTGTGCAAAGCCTTTAACAGTGATACCTAGCAAAGAAGGCTTTTCACCTACAAGCAGTAAAGATACATCGTTTTTATTTCTTTTATATAGAATTTAAAAAAAAAAAATCCATCTTGAGTGACCTGCCAAAGTCTGCTGGACATCCAGAGCATGCTCCAGTTTTGCTGCTTTCCCAGCTCCATTTTTCTCCTCTCTCTGTGCCCAGCTTCACAAAACTCCCAGGAATGACTCCCAGAGCTTTCCTGAAGTAATATGCAAGCAAACCATTAGTAGGTGCAAGTTACTTGCTGATACTGTTGGAATAGGATGCAATGTGCTTACAGCACTGCTCTTCTGATCACTTTACCCCTGCACTGCAATCCATAGCAGAGGAACATTCATAACTAAGACCAGCATTTATCATAAAAAATTTAATCCACTAACACCACAATTTTAAATTTTTTCTTCCCAATTTTATTTAGTGAGCCTCCCTTTCTGTGAGAAATGTGTCCTTCTTGCTTCATCTCCAGATTTGCAGAAGTACAATGTGTTCCTGCTTCCTGGCTGGCATAAATTACCTTCCATACATTCTGAATGTATCAAGAATGCTGTAAAGTTTAAATTGGGCTATCTGTAATTAGCTATGTTTTTAAGAGTTTGTGGGCAATTTCAGAGCAGGGCCCTACCATATTAACAGTTTCACAAGGAGGAAGCAGAATTTAAACAGAGGCAACAAACACAAACACATTCTTTATTTGATGGCAATGAAATTCATTTTAAAAAAGGGGGGATTGTAGTAAATTGATTTTTTTTTTTTTTTTTTTTTTTTTTTGCATCGCAGCTTCCCATAGACAATATCTAATTAACTACTCAATTAATTAAATTGACAAAAACACAAGTAAATTATAATTCTTGGTAAACAAAGAGCCATTAAGTCAATTTTTATCACATTTGGAGTTGGTGTAAATCTAATGGTTTTTTAGTTTACCTGCAGTAATGATGGTTTGCTTAATGGTCTTTTATTTAATAGCATACCAGGAGAAGCAACACCAGATTCCTGGAATTTGGAGATAGACACAGAAAATAAGTTACTTGCCACTAACTGAGAGGTTTTCCTCCTGCCAGTTCAATGTAAGGAATTACTAAAAGCAAGTATTTTTATTCTGGGTCTTTAGAGAAGTTCTGATATTGGTTATATTTCCAGTGGTTTCAATGGATACATGGAAAAAGAAAGCATTATTAGGTTTCACAGTCCACTTGGAGAAAATGTGACAGGAAAGTATAAAGTAAAATTTGACAGAAGAGCAGCAAGTCTAATGGTCACTGGTGTGTTTCTTATACCCATTAAATAATATAGAGGACAAAAGGACAGCAAAAGAATAAATTTCCCAGCCCACTTATGTCCAAGCATCTTTTGGGTTTTTTCCTCAACACTTCAGAAACAAAGACAAGGGTAGTAACAGGAGGAATGGGAACAAAACAAAAATTATAAAATGCTGCTTGTCTCTTACTCCTGTGACCTTTCCTCAAGGACTATCCTACAACTTAGTAAGGCACAAGAGTCACATCCCAAGCACCTCTGAGCCTTGCCAGGGTGCTGGACTGGCTGTAATGGTTTGGTAGCAGACTCCACAGTTCCCTCTCTGCCTGGGAAGCCCAAAACATGGCACATTTTTCCTACCCTACCTTCCTTCTGTAGAGACTTCAAGTTGTAAGCTTAAGAGCAGACTGCAAACTCTCTGGGACCAGCAGGAGGTCTGGTTTAAAGGTATGGTTCTGCAGCAATATAAAGGAGTGGTTGTTAATAATAATAATAATAATATCTAGGAGCTTATGCTTCAATTATGCTGGCTGCAAATAATAACTTTCTAATTAATAAGCCAGTACTCTGTTCAGCAATGACAGGTCCACATCACTTCACTCTCTGTCAGTGCAGTGGGTGCACAGAACTGTGGCTGTGGTGAAATACAGCAATGCCCACAGCCACCACACATTCCCAGGTCTGGCAATCGATAGAAAGGACCCTGTCTCTTTTATTTCCTATCACCTCTTTAACGTCTTTATTGATACAGTACTTAAAGTTTGCCATTAGCTCCTACATATTCCCATATCCCTTCTCTTTTGCAGTTTAGACTACCATACAAACAATAAGAAACAAAATGTATTACTTCTCTAAACAGGCAGGAAGGTTTAAAGATTACTGTATAGTATGGTTTGATATAGATCTGTTGATTGTGTGCAGAACTTCAGATCATGTGGAAACTGCACATTTATAACAGGATTCTCACAGTTCTGAATGGATTTTAAGCTGAAACTTATTTACAATTGCTTATTTCAAATAAAAAAAAACCAAAAAACCAAGAATCAAACAAATTACCCATACAGTGAGAAAAATGGCATGTAAATACAAGGTTGCAGCCAGCTCTCAGGACACCCCATGTCCCCACCCCAAACTGCAGTGCCCCCAGCATGCTGCCTGCTCACCTCCTGCAGCTCCAGGCTTACATGCTCTCTCAGTCTCCAGCTGAGCCCGTGTCTTCAGAGCCAAGGAGACACACGTGGCAGGGCTGCCCACCACTGACAGCACACAGCACCTTTCAACTCATCCTCCACAGGCTTGCAGCTGGTGCTCACCTGAAATTTAAATTCCAAGTTGATGAACCCGAATGTGGGTGAAAAAAGAAAATTAAAACTGCTGGATATGCAGTGTTTTGAAAATAAATTATTCACTTCCTCAGTCAGATCTAGGAGTAACACTACCTACAGCTAATAATGCAAACCAAAGCCATCCCAAGTAGTCTCATGTACATGCCACTGGCTGATAGTTCATCAAGTGACCCTGCCCTGAGTGCTAAACTTCACTCCTATACATGACAATATTATATACACAGGAAGATTCATCCTAGCTGTTCACTAGCACACCCTTTTTCATTCAGATAATTGCTTCTCCCTTTTACTTAGCCTGGACAAAGCTCTTTCATCTTGCCAAGACTTCAGAAGATTTTAGGAAATTGTGTGGTTTCTACTATTTATCAGATGTAGAGAGGTGAAGGTACTGCCTTGCTTGGAGAGAACCATGCACACAAGTGCTCCAGTAAGCCCCACATGTGACAGCAGTGAATTCTGAGCTCAAATAATTAGATGAACACACTTAATTGAGCTAAAAAGTTTTTTTCCCCCAGTACAAATCATGAAATCAAGGATGATCACTTCCCCTTAATTTACCCCAAACAGCTTATTTTGGTCTTCAAAGATAATTAAAGAACAGACTGCCCAAAATCTCAGCAAATTAATGACTGGCACAGAAGATACTGATTGTGTAGTTTGAGTATCTCTCCAGTCTAACAGATCAAAAGGTGGTCTCTACTGTCTTGACTGCTCACCTTAAGTGAACCCCAAAATCAAACACCTCTGAACAGCACCTCTAATAAAGCAGTTGTACATTTTGCTGATGCTCTTGCTGCTTTTGAATGATTCCACAAAGACAAAAATAACGGAAAAGGCTTTCTATAGTTTTGTTTTTGTCAAAATGAATGTCTACAATGCTGCTGGCCTCAAATATCTTTTCACAGTTCAGAATCATTGCATACTCTTCAGTGACTGCTTTCACTAAGAGCAGTTCTTTCACAAAGCACTTTAACTAATATGTTTTCCCTGTTTTTCATGACTACCCAGCAAAAATTTCCTGGTGGTAAAACAGCTGAGTCCATTCGTGGGTGAAGCACCCTAACACAGCTGGTAACTTTGAGGAGTTATTGTAGAAAAACTCCTGAAGCCATCAACCTAGCACACACCAGCAGGCAGAGGCAAACAGCAAGTGGCATTAGCAAGGGGATAAAGCAATAAGCAGGAGGTGATATATTTTCTACAGAAGATCTTCCAAAGCTGTACCCCATATGGAGCTCACCCAGGCCTGTTTGCAGAACCGTGCTGCCTTGCAAAGGGTGCACCATAGGCCAACAAAGATGCTATCAGGTCTCTAGAATCTCAGTTGTAAGAAAAGCCTAGGGGAGTTCAGTTATTCTACCTAGAAAACAGCCACAGATGTCACCTAAAAGCCATATTAATAATTTTGGGAAGGCTCTGATAACATTCTTAGGGATACTTTGGTCATAGTGGCAAGATACTCACAAAAAAAAGAAGTGTAAAAAAAATATGGGATTAAAACAGAATTCATCAAAGGGAACTATTTAATGCATAGATAATAAAAAATAGAGGTAGTGTTCCTTCCCACTGAAGTAAATTAATAATTATAAATAATTTTAATTAGGTAGAGCTAACCCAGAGTAAATTCCCAAGATGAACAAAAACTTATTGCATAGCCATTAAAATGATGTTTTCCTCAGCTATTAACTTCCAAGCAAAAGCAGCAATGGAAGAGAGAAACAACCCAAAGAAATAGTCAAATTAAAGTAGAAAGAACAGGTAACATTTCTTCTTTCTGCCTGGGAGATCACACATTGAATAAAGTTTCTGGATCTGTGTTTTCCTAGGCAGGCACAGAAAGCTGTATTTTTCACAGATGAGAAGCAGATGTCTATAAACCAAGATTTTACTGCTTTGTGTCCCTGTCTGTGCATTCAGAGATGGGGAAGAGAAATGTTTCAACACTGCCACTTGGACCAAGAAACCAAGGCCACAGGAGTGGGGATCTGTATCTTGCAAATCAGGTCACTGTTCAGACTGATTTAGGCAGGAACGTGCCTGCCATTGAAAGAAAGCAGCTGTGCTTCTCCTACCAGGAGCACATGTGGGGAGAGAAGGAGCTTTTGTGATCCCTAACCAAGGGAAGCTGTGGGTAACCATCAATCCTGCCTGAAACAGGGGAGAAGCAAGTTCATCCAGCACACTGCAGGAATGGAAATGCTTCCCAGAGCTCTGACAGAAATGCTGGACAAGCAGCTAAATTTCTTCCCAGAAACTGCTCTTGTGACAATGCAATACCTCCTGGCTCCCTTCAGCCTACCTCTTGCAATAAATGTCAGCCTGCAGCCGTATTGGGCATAATTAGCCTATGATAATAAATTACCCACATTTTCAGGAAAATATTAGAGACCATCATTATTTGGAATAGAGCTGCATTCAGCTGCACAACCCTACCTAATATGATGGATGGAGTAGTCATAGCACTGAATACATTTATCCAGAATGAAGTGATTATTTCGAAGATGAACACAGTCAGATATAAGTGCATATGAATCATACACTACTGCACACTGGAGAGTACCAGAGTAGCAGGGGTTGTAGGTCAGCTGACCAGCCCATAGCTTTTAGTTGGTAGATTATTTCACACATATACCCCAGGATTTTAAAGCTCAGTCTCAAAATCCCTCTGAATTTAAAAATGATTCCATGTTTTCTCTTGGAAGGCGAATAAAAAAAAAAAAGATACAGGAAGGGATTTTTTTTTTCTCCTACCTTAGAGACAATCTTTGGTGTTATTTGACTTCACTGCCTGCCCACAGATATTGCCCAAAATACCCCAGGCAAGCATATTGCTAAAATAATTTTGCTAACACCTAGTTATTCTAAAAAAAATTTTAAGTAAAAACTTAAGGACTCACTCACGTCCATATGACTGCAGGACAAAACAGGAGTCATTACAGTAGAAGTCTCTTATTAGCACTACAGCAAAACTGTGCTTTCCTTTTTGACACATGTTAATTCCCAACAATATTTCTTTGCCATTGTACAATCATTTTAGTGAAGTGAAGAAAATTATCCAGGATCATGGTCAAGGCTCAAAACTCTGTTCTGCAGTAGTACCCTGGCACGGGCAGCACCTTGTATTTCTTCCCCATGTGTTCTGATAGTATTTAGGGTCACTGAAAGCATCAAGTTGGCATACCTGTGAAGGCAAATAGACTCCCTGCTCAGAGCTCAGGACTCTGAACAAAGATGCTTTGATGCTGGAATATGCAGCTATATGTAGATTTGCCGTTCCAAAATTCTGTAGCATAAATACAATTTTGCAGATTCCTCTGAATTATGAGCACATTTGTTTTATTCATTTGGAACAACGAATGGACACTTCAGGCAAAGGACCTATACCTTGCAACTCAAGCAGAAACAAAGTTCAATTAAGTTTCAGAAGAGATGGTATTTTTCTCCCCTCAATCTGCTCCAATACCAAAAAAAATTGTGCCAGCAGAAGCCACGTCTAGATTTCTGCAAACAGAGGTGTTATAGTGAGTTTGTGGGAAAGCTTGTTTACCAACAGTAGTAACTAGACAACATCTCCAACTGTGCAAAACTAATAAATTGACCTTTTTGACTGTAACTCAGACTATTAAAAGCATCTGTTTGGATAAGAAAACCAAAAGCAATTTCTTAAAATCTGAAGCTATCTGCTGTTAGACATATTTAAGATGAGTTACCACTACACGTATGGCTGCTTTTTTTATTGTAGCTTTATTGTATTTCTTGATAGGTCATCAGTTAAAGATATTTATTACAATAGGCATCCATCCTAACATCTAAATGCCTTTCTCATTGTAAATCAGAATTTTTGGCTAGTTTCTGAACATGGTAATATTCATATCCTAGAGCCAAGTCATAACCAGTGAAAACAATATTATAATTGCATAAGACTTGATGCAAAGAGATATTTCTTTGGATATAAGTAAGTGTTTTCTATATGAAATGAAGTCTAACTTATTTTTGAGATTTCCCAAAAAGTACTTAACTATTTAAACCACAGAGCTATTTAAATGTAGGAATCAATACTACTCCCAAATTGCAAGTACTGAGTATTTAAAACCTACAACAAATTCAGAGATGTTTAAACATATTAGGATAATCTGAATATTTATTTTCATATATTTAATTCATTTAGGAAGTACTGAGACACCTGAAGCTCTTTAATAATGCTTGCTGAAAGTGATGTGCCAGTAAAATCATAAAGCATGTGGCAAAAAAAATTAAAAACTGAGTGAAAGGGAGGAGCCTCTTATGGCTCAGTCCATATTCAAGATCTGCAATGCTTGAAGGAAACACTTAGATTGCATCTCATTGTTCAGACTTTAGAGAAGATCTGTTACTTTTCCTTTGGATGAAAAGTCTGCACAAAGAGCTGAGTAAGGCTCTTGCTCTCCTGCACTGAGCTGTCTACACAAAGCCCTAATGCATTGCTTCAGGGTTAGTGTTCAACCCAGAAAGGGCACTGCCACAGCATCTCTGATGCTAACAGGGAGAAAAATTCCCTCTCCTCTTTTTCTCATGTGAGAGCAGGGTCTTTTCAGCTCTCCTCTCTCTCACCAGCTGATGACTAAGAACTTGTCAGGGAGAGTGAACTCCAACGAGAACAGAAAATATTGGAAAAATATTTTGTTAGTGCTTTGGGTTCTTACCTGGACATGGTCATAAAAGAAGAGATTTCCAGATTTCTTTACTCTTGCTATGGAGATATTTCACTCACAGTTTGCCTGCTCACCCCAAGAAGGTGAAAAAGGGACACCTTTCCAAAGTCAGGCTTGTTTCCTCATAATTCCTGGTCAGTTGAAAAGAAAATTAATTCAAGATTGAGGGATTATAGAACAGGACAGAGGAAAAGAACAGAATAAGAAAGATAAAGTAGTGAACTCAGATGGGCTCAGCCTTGGCCAGAGGTGGGTCTGTTTTGGAGCCAGCTGGCATTGGCTTCACTGGATACAGGGAAGGTTCTAGCACCTTCTCACAGGAGCCACCCCAAAGCCCCACCTCCCCTACCTAAACCTTGCCACACAAGCTCAGTAGAACTTCCTACATGCAATTTACCTAATCCACATGTACACATTTACAAAACAGACACACACTTGCAAATTTTGAGGCTGAAATAATTTCATGACTAGAACTTGGTGGTTAGAAGAAAGAGGTTGCTCGTTAGTAGCACTAACCAATACATTCTCTGTCAAGGTAGAATTAAGCCATCATGTTTCTTTAAGTGTTAAAAAACCTTCCTTTATAAATTTCATAAAAAGAACTGGAATATGGAATAGAGATGTAATGATCATCTGCTTTGCTTTTCTGATAGGAGTTTGACTCAAATCCCAAACCTCTGAAGGTATAAGACAAGTAGAGACTTGCTCAAATTAATTTGCTAAAAGAACAGGTAATCATGAAAATTATCCCCACATTTGATGACAGGGAAGCCTGTGGTCATGCACACCCAGTCACCCACGCATCCTGTCACAGAAAACAAAGGATGCATATCAGAACTGAATTGCTAGGAAACCACTGAATAAGAGCTATTCATATACTCACAGGTAAATTAATTAGTAAATAAGCAGCAGCTTATATGAAGCTGCTGCATCCTCAGCAAACTTGCAAAGCCACCAGAGGCAGCAGGTCAAAAACATAATTTTTTTCATTGTCATTCTGCAGGTATGTAGCAATTATTCAATGTAATGCACTAAATACAGGGTCAAGCTTTTTCCACAGAAGGCAATGTCAAAACTCCAATTGACTGCAAAGGGAACAGAAATGGGCATTAAGCAGGCAGGCAGACTTTTCTCCATCTCCAGTAAGACACACAGTTAATACATTCGTTGTAATCTTTCTCCAAAGCTGTCAGTATTCCATGAGATTTGTTCTCTAAAATGTTTGTCTAATCTTTGGGGATTTATTACTTAGAGATTGCTAAATATACAGCAGAATTTTTGACTTACTACTTTGTGAGGGTGTCGCCAATCTCTTTGTGCTTTTTGGCTGTGTTTTTACTGTTGGAGGTGTGTTTTGGATTGTCTTTCTTTTTCTACCTCCTCCTCTCATGATCCAGAAGGTTGCTAGAATTTACCCCAGTCAAGCTGCTCAGAGCCATGTTGCTTTGTGGAATAGTCACCAGTGAACAAAAAAGTTTTACAAGATTACATGGACCTGAATTTCATCTCTCTCCATTGAGTTCCAGATCTCACAGAGGCAAGGATAAGCCATTAGGTGTGATCTTAGTTTAGGCAAAACTACACGTGATTGTCTCCATTTTTTTTTTTTTTTTTTTGTCATAACTTTGGCCTTTCATAAACGTTAGTAAACTATGTTTTCAAGTTTTTGATTTTTACAAATGTGCACTATTTGATGCATTTCACCTTACATTGTTTTGAGTTATGTGTGTTAAGAAAACTGAAGAACAGCAATGTTGATCCAAAGGTCTGGAAAAACCTGCTCTCCTGCACTGCCTGTCCCCTCTGCATCACCACAGCATCCTTGCCAGGCCCAGCAAGCTGCAGAGCAAGTCTGAACTATACATGTCAGGTGGAAAGGAGGCACCACAAAGCACAAGAGGGAAAACTTTCTTCCAAGTCTCTAAACAATCTCCAGCCAGCAATAAGGTACCAGCATGTGCCTTCAAACCCGAGAGGGGAAAGTATCTATGACATTTGCACACAAACCCACAGTAATATTTTCTTACAACATGTTTGTCAGGTCACTACATTTTGCAGTGAGGCTGCAGACACTTAGATTCTCACTATTTTACAGCAATACATTCTATACAGAGTCCATATAGAATGTTTATAGAATAAACATTCTGTATGTTTGCTTTGGCTGAGGGCCTTTGGCCATTTCCACTGAACAGCCCTTACCTACCATGACAGCCACCATAAGTGACAATGACTGTTTTATGTCTCTTCTCAAAATTATTTATTACTGCCATGCAAATGTTATGTATAGAAATACAGGCAGATTTCCCATGAAATGAAATTTTAAAAATTCTTTCAATCCAAAATCTGTTTTTTCTAAAAATGAAGTCTTTCTATAAAGTATTGCTGTTCTAAGGAAGGTCCATTTATTTTGCTTTTGTCACCAACAGCAAAAAAACGTTATGAAAATAGCTTTATTTTCAGGAAAAGAATACTCTCTGAATATCATGGCATCTACTAAGAGTTATGCTGTACCAACAGCTGATAGCCAACCAGCTATGAAGAGAAAGAAACATTGATGGAAGCAATCTGTCAAAACTGGAATGGGAAAGTCCCTAACAGCAAGAACCTGCTGATAACTAATCCCTGTGCATTAGATTTATTTTGAAATAAAACCTTCACTAAATACATGAATTTTGCTGTAACAGTATCTACACACGTTTAGATAATACTTCTTTATAACTCCTCATGCAGTTTCTTAACTACAGAATTCAATTTTGATTGTTTTTTCTAAATTAAAAGAAGAGCACAAACTCTAATTCAGTCTGTGCTGAAACTACTAAGATTGCAGTGGTTTCTGTTCAGATCAGTGGAGTTACCCCAGATCCACTTAAGATTCCCTTCAGACTAAAATGCAGTTTTCAGGGATGGCCAGCTGAACATTTTATGTTATCCACCGCATTTAACAAATTTTTGGTAAAGCTTGCTGGCATATCTCATTTCCAGGTCTAGTATCAAAAAGAATAAAAACTAGATAATGTGTAAAGCAGTTTTTCTTTCTCCAAATATAGAGAGATTTTAAAATTACATCTGTGGCAAATTTAATATTAAAAAAAAAAAACAAACCAAAAAAAACTAAACAAAAACAACAACAAAAAAAAACTATGATGGCTAGAGCATATTTAGGTAAAAATTAAAGGCACAAAGATCAACCTAAGAGCACCCTTGGTATGGTTGTCCTTCCCAGTCTCCAGCAATTGAGCTGGAGTTTCATAGTGAGCTCTCCCACAATCTTCTCTCATCTATTTTCATCCTCCAAAAAACCTATGAATTCCAGCTGAAGGATCCCTTCATGTTGTCCTGTTTCCTTCCACTTTTACCCAAGGCATCTTCAGATCATCACTGGCTCAGATGTGTTAAAAATATCAGGGTTTTGCCTAAGACAGTATTGCAACAATTACTATACCAATAAAAGCAGTTGAGCATTATGTTACTGAAGGACAATGTTGTGCAATTTATTTATACCTATTTTATTTTCTTTGTGTCTTCTATATAAAAACACATTCATGCCACAACAGGGATGTAAAATGTATATATAAATTTCACAATTTTAAATCATCCTGCTGTATTTCTTGCCAATCCAAGTTTTTAGTACATTCAGTACTTTCAAAAATGCAAGCATTTTTTTGGCTGCTTGCATGGAAGTACTTTGTTAATTGGACTTGCCTAATTCTTACTTGATTCCTTATTTAATCATGTGAACAGCTAGTTTCATGACCACTTCTACCATAAAATTCTTTCCTTATTCTCTCCCAAAGGAGGTGCAAGAGAGAAAATCAGGATCAAGGGTAACTCAGGGTTAAACACAACTAGGGCCACAAAATATTGTTACATTATTCACTCACTATGTAAAATTCATATGTAAATATCATAGAAAAGGAGTCACAAAGAGTTACATCTGATACTTCAGACTGAAGAATTCAAGCAAGTTTTATTCACCATTTCAAAACGCCTTCTCAACCATCATCAAAAATCATGAGTCCTAATGCCACATTCATTCTCATTTTCTAGAAAGAGCCATAAGAGAGAAGTAAAGCATCCTTCAGATGTGCAAGTATTTCTACCTCAAAAAAAAAGTGCATTACTGGTGTGTTTGCCATGGGCTCAGAGATGAGGATACACCCCATCTGCAGTCCTCAGACATGCTTCCCCAAATTCAGGGGAAACCTTCCTTTTAGTTTAAGCTCATGGAGATTTAGTGCAGCAGTGAAGTCTCCCCCACTCCCAGCCTTAGCTCAAGCCCTTCCATTCACACTGGCACTGCTTATTCTACAGAGTGGTTCAAGATCAGCTCCTGGCTCAGGATCTGGTCCTTAACAAATGCCCAAAGTTTCTAATCCTGGTGCAATGCTTTGGAAATAACTTGCTTACAAGGGTTTGTCAAAATTAATTTTTTAGAAACATATGGTAAAAATCTAAGGTAGCAGCACGCAAACATGTATCAACATCAGTAAAAAAATCAAAGCACGAATGCACAAAAATGCAAACAACCTCCCCCCAGAAAATGGGTCCCATTCTCAAAGTTTGCATTCCTATGAGAAATGCACAAACAAAACATCACTTGCTAACCATGGTGTTTGAAGAATGTGCCTCTTGCTGCTCTTTTACAGCATTTCCAGCCCAGCCTTTTTGTCTGTGGAAACAGGCTAATATGTAAATGTTTCCACAGTGTCTTCAAAATAAAAAGGAGGTCCTGGGAATTGAAATTCTATTTATATTTATCATAACTTGATAAGATAGAGTGTGTTTATTTAAATACCCTACCATTATTTCTTCTTAACAACAGGCAGCTCTGAAGTGCAGTTATAAGTCTGTTTACACCACACAGATATCAAATTGACTTGCTAATGGTAACTTTTATTCGGTATCCATGGGTTACTGTGTCATGTGATTTGACATCAAGTACAGACAGTGCTGATTAGTAGCATCCAGTTCTGTCCATCTCTGTGCATCACTGAACCATCTGGTCATTTATTCACTAATAAGCCCCTAATGGCCCAAATATTCACCGGCCTGTCATTGTGACATGGCATAAAATGCCTACATCTTTCAACTTGCTTTGACATGTTGCTTGTTTCACATCAAAACCCGTCATTTACAGGAAAAGAGCTCAGAGGGGTAAAAACTTGACCTAATCTGCAGTGTTAACACAAAGACAGAGGCTTTGTTATCTGGTAGCCTGACTGAAAGCATGTAAATGGGCATGAATTCATTTTGTACATTTTTCCATGCTCATTTTACAACATTCTTTAAGTTTGGTATCGTTCCTAATATTGGTTTTTATGTGGGTTTTGCTGTGAAATCCTTTTTCTTTATCTGTTAATATCCTTAGAAGTGCATTAAAGGGAGCTGGATTCCCAGAGATGTTTGTCAGTTTTCTATATGGAAAATATGTATCCATGGGAATATTACAGGCAGCCACAGAAGTTTTCTAAACCCTTCTATTAAAAATTAGTATGATTAACAATTTTACTTTGCATTTTCTTTATCTTTGTCTAGATAGCAATAGCTAGTGTATTACTTTCTGCCCTAAAGGATATGAGATGCAATAATTATTTTTAGTTTAGTGTTAGATTTTGCAGAATCTATGTAGATGAGAAGAATCTTGCAGTATATAATCACATAGCATGTTATTAACACAACAGTCATGAATACTTAGTAACTGAAAAAATCTCCCTCTTCAGTCCCATCACACAAAATTGCTGGAGAAGGAGGTCACAATCAATGCTTTATTTTTTTCTTAATCTTACTGGATATAGCCACAGTTAAAATAGTTTAAAAAAAGCAAACACCCATTAAACTAATTGCTGTTGAAATCTTGGTTAATACATCATTAAAATGTGATTAAAGCATGATGTAATTGATTGTAACTAGAACACTTAGGGTGGTTTTATTGCTCTGCAGTCATTGGTGTGATGGGACACATAATTCACCCAGTATGTTAGCTTCACTTGGTGTGTGCCTCTACTGGCACACTGGCTCCTTGAAGCAAGCACACTCTGCTCCACAAAAACTTCCATTGTGTTGCCTTCTGGCTGTTACACTGGTTGTAAAGTGATAAATAAAGCAAAAATAAAAATACTTTAACATGATAGAGATTTGCCTTTTTTTTTTTTTTTTGTTTTTTTAATAACTGTAGTGTTTTAAACAGTCTATTATTTTCTCTTTTTTTTGTGGGCTGACATTGTGCATGTTGCCAGTGGTAGTTCCTGTTAACGACATGAACATCATCCAGGATAAGTCCTCTGACTGTGTCTGCTAGTAAATTTTACCAGAGAATTCAGGTCAGCTAATGAATCAATTTGAATGTTGGCATCTTCATGCTGAGATTCAATCAAGTTTAAATTTCATTTATTATTAGTTACTTTACAATACTTACAAGTCAAATCCTTAAGCCAGTCTTAGGACACATACACAGAATTTAGTCTATGCATTCAAATGTTTCTATTTTTTGATTATTCACTTCACCAATCCTTGCTGCACAATGTTATCCTCAAGGGCATCAATAAACACATTCACTCCTGTCTTATAAGCTTGAGAATATTTTTGCACTTACTCCGAGCCCTCAAACCTTAAGAGGACTGAAAACCAATAGTGTTTTATGGAAAATGTTGAGGTTTTGAAACTAGTCTCTATTCAACATTAAAATAAACCCTAACAAAAACCAAGTCAATCAAGCTATGAACTGATATTTGACTCCATAAATGGGCATCTTATTAATAAAGTTGTTAATTTCTCTTACTCTTACATGCAAAATCTTTTTGGCAACATTTAATCAAAGTGAAAAATTTCTATTAGCAAAAAAAAAAAAAAAAAAAAAAATCTGTTTTGATGTCCTGTCATTAGAAAAATTAGTTTTATCAACAACACAAACATTGATCAATTCAGGATAGAGTCCTGTTTGTGCAAATTGGACTCAATACCAAAATACTAAACATGGGTTCTCAGATCCTTGTAAGATTTGGGTTCCAAACTTTTTAACATACTGAGCATTCTCAAATTAGTACTTCTAATGTCAAATATATCTATTGAGTACAAGTGGCATCTGGAGAGTCATTCTTCTGCATCTTGGTTTTTTCAAATTTTGAAAATAAAATAAATTTGAAAGAGTTAAAATTTTCAGCTAACCCAGTCTTACTGACACTTCCAAAAAACTTTTACAATTTTACTTTTTTTTAGACACTGAACCTTTGAAAATATTTTTTAAATTTCTATTTTTTAAATTTAGTTGAAATAAAATAATAAATTAAATTGAAATAAAAGTGATTACTTGAAATAAATCAGAAAGAGTAAAAGGTATTTTTTAGTTTGGTACCTTATTGAAGAGAACCTGTTATTGAAAAAAAATACAATGTTGAGTAAGAGAAGGAATTTTAACTACTGCCATGACCCTGATGTCTCTCAGGGAAGATATTCTATTTGTCTAATGGGCAGTGTCTCAGAAAAATTTCAGTTCTGCTCAGTGCCTAATAAGCCTGGGCTTACCACCAGCTCTCATGGTATAGTGCTGGTGGAAGGGGAAATGGAAAGAAGTGTTTACTGCTGTGATTTAGGGGAAAACTTCCTCAGAAGAGTTACACTGCTCTGTCTGGAATAATGTTTTTTTCAGGAAGATACAGCACAGAATATCTGAAATGCATCTTAAACACTGTGTTTTATCTTACTACAAGATTTGAAAAAACTTCAATGATGTTGTTAGTAGCAGGACTGCACGTACAAATGGCACATTTTTAAACTAAAAAGACATGATTCATTTGAACATGTGTACATGTGTCATGCAATGACAGTGGTAGGTATTGGGTGGTAATATCTTCAGTCATCAGCTGGCTTATTTTGAATACAGAACACCTACAAAAACTTGATCCTGTTTTTAACTGTATAAATGCAATATGATGATATGTGCAGTAATAACAGAAAGACAACTATGCACATATTGATAATGTATAGGTGTTTCAATTATCAGGCAATGACTTCAGCTAGATCCCTTTGAATCAGAATTAGCAAAAGATTTTTGCTATTTTTTTAGAAACACCATCTATTTTTTAAAAAACAAAACAAAACTGAAGACCTAAACCAATTTCTTGGTCACTGCTGAAACTCAGAAGTTGTACTTTTTCAGAAAAAGGTGTTTTTAATGGCTGGTATACTACACTTAGCAGACACAAGTGGGTGCATCCTCAAGGTGGCCATTTAAGAAGCCAATTAATAAGTATTCAAAAGAAATCTTACTATTACCATCTGAAATACAAGACTGCATATGCATCACACTATTTAATCAAAGACCATAAAATAGTAAAAATGGGAGTAGATTCTATTAATAAATTTAAATCAGGTGAAAAAAAATTACATTTGAACAGATGAGAAAGGAGAAAGAAAATGCTGCAAGCCCAGTCAGGGGAGTAGCACGGCTGTCCTGGATACATTGCTGCTATTGACAGGGTAACTTTGGCCATCTTCCCCAGACCTCTTTTGCAAAGTGTTTAATTCCTTGCTCTTCAGAATAAATAACAGTTCTTAACATTGGTAGCATGACAAACTGTCTCTCTACAGTAAGCAGCGACACTTCATTTTTAATACATTTTTAATTCCATGTAATAACAAGGAAATAGTTCCTGGCCACTGATGAAAAAATCTGCCACCAAGCTTACACACACTGAAACAGCAGCATATTGCTACTGTTCACTTAGATGGAAATTAATTCTGTAACAGCATGTTTTAATACTGAAAGCCAAAAAAGTAAAATCTATTAAACCAGCCTCTGAGTATTTTTCTTGAAAATATCCATTTCATACACACAAGTGTTTGTGAAAGTGGCACTTGTACCACCAACTAAAACAGCCTGCATTAATACTGCACGCTTTTAGATTAGATAAGATCATAATGGTATTTTTTAACGTTCCACTTAATTACTTCCCAATCCTGCAAAGACATTTATGCATTTGCTTAACATTTCATAGATGAATATTTCCGTTGATTTAATATGTATCCAAGTCTTTGAAATATTAGGGCCTGAGCACAAGGCTAATTATATGCAAAGAGCATTTGTAACTCTTTTTATGACATCAAATGTCCCATATTTGAACCTAAACATGCCTACTGCTCTGGTTAATTGATGACTTTCTATTAAACACTACTTGGAAAGCAAGTGGTAAAAAAATTGAATTTTAAACTTGCATATTTGTGTATTCAAACCCAGAATGATGCTGATTATACAGAAATAAACATCATTTACCAATGCAGCAGAAGTACTGCTGATATACTAACCAGCTATAATCAAGAATCTCAAAAATAGCATATGGGTCTGCATTGATAGACACACAAAGTGCACACTGCATGTACCCACATGTGAGAAAATTTATAAAATTCACATCCATCAGTATTTACTGACCATTAAAAGAAACACTCTAATTAAATAAGCCTCAGGTTGGGTTAAACAGATATTGTAAGCTACTGAACAGCAGCAGTGATATCCATAATGTGATTTGAGATGCTGACCTAGATTTTTAGTGATTTTAGTCTGATTCCTTCTTTTGAAACCATCACCACAACTGCTCTGACCCATCACACTGATCTCAAACTCCCACTTTTCACCACAGCCATGTCAAACATTTTAATAGGCAATGCAGAGGAGCAGAAGAACAAACAGTCCACTTCCACACGTGTGTATTTGCCCACATGTCCAAAGTTATCAGCTTCCTTGCATTTCCAGACCCACTAATCACTCACAAATGACCTGACCCCGTGTTTGCTCCCCAAAGTAATTAACTAACAAAGGTGATTATCCCAGGGTCACCAGCAGGGTACCGAGAAGCGATTGCTACCACAAACAGAATGGCTGGAAGTGAGAAAAGCACAACTGTGAAAGCAAATACATAGCTATGCACATGGAATACACTCTTCTGCTGTAAGAAAAGAGACTTAAAGTCCAGTACATCAGCTACATTTTGGTACAACAGAGACTCTGAGCTCTACAGCAGAGATGCATTAAATGCTGCTTCTCCTGCCTACTTAGGCAAGCAGTCTTGCATTATATTCTATCAGAACCCATTGTTGCTGTAGCTTATTTTTTAGGTTTGTGTGGGACCTAACAGAACCCCACAAGGGTCCTTGGGTGGCAGAAACTCTGCCATAGTGCATTTTTTGCCAAGATATCAATTAACGTATTTTGAAGTCCCATGACAGAAAAAATATGATTGGTACAGCAGATGTTATGTCACCACTAACATTAACAAAAACTTTGGGCCTCCAGCAGTTGAAATGCACCCATCACATAAAAAGTAAGTAAACAAATTTGAGATAGGCCTGCCATATGGGCCTATCACCAAGTTTGTCAATAACAACAGGTTTCCTGGCTCAGCAATAAAAAGCTGTATGTATGTTTTCTTGATCCACTGTATCTGATTAAAATTTCATTTGTGAACTGGCTTTCTGTGGAATGTCTACTAAAAAACCACACATATTCTTCTCTCAGCAGTCTTAAAAAAAAAAGTTTTATTTTGGAAGCACACTTTCTAGGAATCTACCTGGGGTCTCCTGAGAAATTCTTTGATTTTCATAGATACGAATCAATCCAAAATCAATGGCATTTAAGGATGCACGGTAATTCTGAAAAGAGAGTCAAAACAAACTCAGAAACTCAAAATCACTGATGCATTAGTGGGAAAAAGGCTCATGATATTCACCTACCACAGGTCAAATTAAAGCTGTAGCACAAGCCTTGATCTTGCTTTACAACCAAGTGTAAGACAGAGCATTCATCAGAGTGCATTTCCCAAAGGGCCAGTCCTGAAAACCTCACTCAGGCAAGCATTTTTTGGTTTGGCTCTAAGATTTCGTATTTTTACCCTTCAGCCATCACCCTGCTGCTGCCTTCCTTTTCCCCTCTGCACTGAGCAGATGGTGTCCTTTGATCTGTGACACCACCAGTTTTGCCACTGTAAACTGGCAAAAGCATATCCTGCTTTGCAATGAAAGCCAATACTTCATACAGGAAGAACTGTTCTTTCTTCAGCCTGTTGCATGTATCAGAATCTATTTCTGCTGAGAAAAATCTAGAGGAATATTTGACTCATCTTTACCTGCCTATGCAAGAATAACTTGCAGACAAGAGCAGAAGTAGAAGGAGCATGTGAGCCATTCCATACAGGCTATTGCTGATAAACCAGATCATGGAAAATAAAGCATTGCTGCTTTTAAAAATAAGTTCTTTCTTCTTTCTGCTATTATGCAGTTAAGTACCTTAATTTTGGATGTAGCTAAAGGCTTCCTATGTTTTTCTCTTATACTTCTTCATCCCAATCCAAATTTATGGACAGTGTCAGTAGCCCACTGTAGTTACAAGACCCAACACATTTGTTATTTGCATTCCAAGTTCTGACTCGCATCCTTTTCTCACATAACACATCCAAAATTCAATTCTCAGAAACAAGCATTAGGGCACAAATCACCAGACCTTTCCCTCCCTTGTCATGCTGCACTGCTCACTTACTTTAAGAGAAATATGAGCTTCCCTTTAGCTGGCTTACCTCCAGAACTAATTATCTGAGATTAGTGACCTACACAAACTTCACTGGTTTCAAGGAAATTCACTAAGCAGTCTCCAAAACAAATGTAAAAACCTTTATTTCCCCCCACACTGATGCCAGCAGTTTATTTAACGTATTCTTCATCTCCCTAAAATCATATAAGAAAATGGAAAATTTAGGAGGACATCACTCTGTGGTTTCAGATACTCTATTAACAAATCTCCCTGGTTTTATGCATTTTTTTACATTTTATTTTTCCTCATTAATTTATTTCCTAGATTTATTCCCGTAGGATAACTCCTATTAGAGACTATAACCTGTCATTACTCTGTTTCAGGTCTCGTTTTTGTGCCTTTTTCTTGATCACTGTGTTATGCTTTTCTTGTGTTATGCTTTGCCCAACTAGCAAGATACAGCCACCAGCCCTAGAAAAAGGAGAAAATAAGAAACAAAGGGCATAAGGAGAAGCCTTTCCTTTACCGTCCAAACCAACAAGGATGATAAACTGTCCTAGATAAAAACTGTCTTCTCCCTGGTATGAGCACCTGAAGGGATGTAAAATGGGATGTTATGTGTGGGGATAAATACCACAACAAAGGAATAACAATGCTGTTATTAATATTACTTCTGCTTTGATTAATTTCTTGTGACAATTCCATGTGCCACATAAGGAACCTGATCATATCTCAGCCTCCTAAATGCAATGAAAATACTTTCTCCTTGAAGTCAAGATCTCTTCTATGGAAAAGCAACATTTCCCTTAGTTAACAGTTTCTCACAGTTTAAATAAGAGGAAATTGTTTGTTAGTAGTTTCCAGGTCATTTTTGACACATAAAAGAGAAGCTTAATTTAGACTATTTAGCCCAACAGGTTAAGGATGCTAGGAAATAAAAGTTTAGGTTTGGAAGGATTATATCACTGGAAAGAAAATAATCAATACTATTTAGTGTTGGCACCTTTATATTCTTTTAATTTCTACCTACTGTAAGAAAAGCAGTGTTAGGCAGCATTCCAGAAAATGTTGCTGAAACAAAGCAAGTATAATGCAGAGGGCTGTAACTCTTAATAAAAGAAAGAAACCAAGATGCTGAAATAATTCATTCATATTTATTCATATGCTTGTCTGTAGAAGGAGCATAACTTCTATATTCATTCCAATACTCAGTCTTCTGCTTGAGTTTATACTGGCAATATTCTATTCTATAAACAAAATTGTATCAACCTCTAAGACTGCATGTTAAAGCCAGAAAGATTATCTTGATATATAATTAAATCCAATATATAAATAAGTAGCACTTACTGATACAAACTGAAGTGCTTTCTTTATTCTGAGAATAAAAGAAATGTAGTCTGAATGAAGTAAAAGAAACATAGGGCATGCTCTTTTTATAAAGAAAATATTATAATGCAGGTGCAGAACTTCATTAACTCCATTGACTACAGCATTGCAGGGAGGTGTGTTTTTTCTGGTTTTTTGTCATTTTCTTCAAGTTTTTACAATTAAATAAGTCTGCACATTTCTTTTCTTTTTTGATGTGTAGCACTGTAAATGAGTGTGCTAAGCATTATTTCTTGTTTTCTCCAAGCTTGTCAAATGTGTCCAAGCATTTAAATCATACATAGACTTGTTGTTTTGTAACTTTACCTGATGTTAACCCAATCTAGAACTTCAGCTCAAAAAGGCTATCTCTAAGTCTACCAGACAACAAGCATCCTGGTATCAGACACTACTTTTATGAAAGAATCAGCCACTTAAATGTTCTAATTGTTCTAGTAGAAGCACAATTCATACAGATATTCCATTTCTTCCCCAAACAGGTATTTTCCTCTGATGCTGATCAGAGGAGAATTTTAACAACTCCCTCAGTAAAATGAGGGTAAGATTCCTGCCATGCAGTAATAATAGAAGTTTATAGGACAGAGTGTTATAAGAAGAAAAGACAGAGGCAACAAACTGAGGAGACCAGACCCATCATTCCCAGTTCAACTCTGAATACTTACTGGCTGGAATGATCCTGAGCTATCACTTGTTACATAACCCCTTTCTTCACAAAAGAGAAATATGGGTAGTGGACTCTCAGGAGCACTGTTGAAAAAGAGTTGAGATGGTCCATAAAACCTGGAATTTTTAAGCCAATGAATCCTGTCAGAAATTAAATGGTTGTAAAAGAAATGGTTGTATACATTTATTCATACATTTTTTCTAAACTCCATTGACGCTCCTACTTGAAAACCTTTAGCAAAAGATGAGAAAATTTTTATATACTCTCTGAGAGAAAAGTCTTCTGTGTATTTAACTTACACTTTATTTGTTTTTAAAATATATTCAGGCATTCCTGTGTGATTTCTTGCTAATGCTTAATGAACCAAATCCTTTTAGATATTTGTCTACAGCTGTAAAATTCTCTGCTGGCTTCTTCCTCAAACTAGAGCTTTTAGCCCCAACTTATTAATAGATGCCAGTGTAAACATCAGCTCCAGAGACCTTCCCAAGTGCCTTGTTCTGCCCACTGCCCTTTACACTTTGCTTGTAACCAAGAGAGAGTCTTAACATGCATATCCACAGGTGTGTAAGGCAGCCCAGCAACTACTATCTGTGCACTGGTATCACTGTGAAGGGCAAGCCAGGCAATCAAGCATCTTGATTTAGTCTCCATGAAAAAGGTCAGATTAGGCACTCTCTTGAGGTCCTCACTATGTTTCTGATTCTGTGCTCATGCTGTGACACCTACAAGAAATCCAATAGCTAGATAAAGTGGGGTTGTAAGGAATATGTGATAAAAAAAACAGCATTTGTTACTCAAAACTATCACACACAGTCCCCTATCTGCCCTTTCTCATTATTTTTATTATTCTTTATACACATCCTAGCTAAATAACAAGCTCTTCATGTCCAGGATGGACATGCCAAACCCCCACAAAGCACTTTGACTACCTTGTCCTACACAGGTAGGGTCTGCACACCCTCAGCTCTTACACTGGCAACTAAGACTTCTGTCACAAGGAGTTTCCTCCCTAGCATACAGCCACCAGCTTAGCCAGAACCCTCCAAAATGTGCCCTCTGCTCTTGAATGTGGAAACCTAGCAATGGTGCTTTGTTCCCCACTGGCTGTCCTGTTTGAGGGTATCACAGTCTTCCTCACAACCAAGGTAGGAAAAGTTGCTCAGCAGGCAGACAGCAATTGCTTGTAGTAGCTGGAGGTTCCACACTACTTTCTAGAGTAGTTCCATACAGGGATTACCTGAGTAATTCAGTGTGGGAGTGAAGAAAACCAGCAGGGAACCTGGTGAGGTTCACCTACCTCCCCAAAAAAGCTCCTTTGCTAAGTGTGCAGTCAGCAATCTCTTCCAAGAGTTTTTAATCCCTGCCAAGATTCAGACAGACTGTGTGTGGCAGCAGTACTCAGCTCTAACAGCCTGTGAGCTGGAGAGCCTGGAAGGGACAGGGTTGTGTGTGTGGTCAGCACCATCAGTAACAAAATTCCCTCATGTGGGGAAATTTGGGTCCTTTCCTTGCAGAGAACAGCACACAGTATATCTGGGGGAGACCAGTTCTCTTGGGCACTGTTGGGAACCTGCTCTCCAGAATTACAGTAGCAGCATTACAGTTAACTAAACTCTAAAACTGTTAGGACAGAGAAACCTTAGACAAATACAGCACTGCTGGGAAATAAAAAATTAGAAGAAATTCAGCTGTAACCAATCCTGACTTCCTTTAGACATGGCAGCTAAAGAAAGAGAGCCCTCTAAGTGCCCTCTGTAGGCTATTCAGACACCTTATTTAAGTTTTGTAAGAGGATCTGAAACCATAATGATGGTCACGTGTAAATATCAAATTATTCAGTTATGTCAGGGATCATTTATCCATGAATTTTTTTCACAAAGGATGCCAAGCACCTATGGATTTAAAAATAAGGTTCTAATACCTAACAAAAGATTGATTTCTCTTTAACAGTAAAATCAGAAATACCTTGTGCTGAAGCTACAGCTAGAGAAAAATCCTAACATGGTCTTGAATTCATGTTCTACCAGAAGATTTTCCCCTAAATTTTTAGTGAAACACATCTTTGGGTCCTAATTTTCCAAAATATTCATCTAGAACTTATCTTTCATAAATAAAATCTTCTGTGTTGAGCAGATATACATCAGGCTCTGGGGCTCTATAATCATTGCATTTTGAAATTTCTTTTAAAATGCAGTGCAGTTGTCAAATATGAGCTCATTTTAGTTATGCATAGGTAGGTTTGCAGTGGCATCAAGTGTTCAATTAGCCTATTCCCAGGTGAACGTTCTCTGCAGATATGTCACTGGAGAGATCCCTTTCACATTTTTGCCTATTTGAAAATGGCAATAAACCAGTTCTCATAGCCTACTCATCTCAAACTGATTTTTTGAGCTATGTTGTGTCAACACCTTTCTCTACAGGATAGCACTACAGTAGTTCTGAAACACTCACTGCAGAATGCTGCAGCGGAAGGGATGCACTCTGCTGTTGGTGCTTTTCTTAGGGGGAAAGGTGTAGCCACAGCAGTAGCTCCTAAGCAAAGACACTGATTAATAATGGTACTTTATGGGACCTGCATGTAGTGAAGCAAAATAGGGCAGCTGAAGCATCACAGCATTCTGCCAATACTTGTTTGAGAAACATCCAGGTCTAATCTTCCACAGACACCAACTAAATGACACCAGCTCCAGAGCAGTCTTTGGCTCAGGGTGGTGAAGCCTCAGTTGAGCATAGCCAGTTTAACCCAGCAGAGCTTCCCCCTTCACCTTATATTAAAAGTGTCACATTATAAGTAGAAACATTAAAAAAAAAATTAAAAATCAAAGCATTCTCTTTTTCCCCTCTTGGCTGGTTCTCCCAGCACCATCATATAGGTCGTTGTTATAGGTAGGTTATATCACTACCCACCCACTCCTGGGGCAGCATGCAACCATGTCAGAAATCTGTTTTTTAATGGATGGTGTAAAATGAGCACAATCTGACAAGACAGCCCTTACACAGAGCACTATGTACAGGCAGCTCTTGGTTTCATCTATTTGATGTCAAGTACCACCAAAGGGCAACCAGAAGACCCTCACCATTCTGTCTGGCCATCAATAATCTGCTTCCCTGAGCCCCTAGAAGCTGGGGCTGGAGCACAGGGCTCTGGGTGCTGCCCTCCCTCCCTGGCTGGGCGGGTGTCCCGTGCCAGCCGCCTGTGCTCCTGGTGTTTGTCACCGTGGCACAGACCGCAGGGCGCTCCAAGGCTTTACAACCAGTGAAAATCGGCACCAGCTTCCTAATTCTGGCACAACATGGCTTTGCTTTGAAGTCTGGTTACTGGCTTTTACAGTTCTATTTTTAAAATGTATTAAAGATGTTTAAAAGTGGCAGGGACTTCCAATAAAAGCTGTGTTGTCCAGAATCAGGATGCTGGTCCCAATTTAAACCGGCTGTTAAACAATAGTATATCCAAATAAAAGTTGTCTGATTTACAAAATGCCTCAGACTGATTGAACATTTACTGTCCAATTTTTCTATTTTCACATCTTCAGAGGTCCTTCTCTCCATTTTTTTTTCTTTAGATGTGCAATGCTTTTCACAACTACTGTATGGAAAATGAATTTACTTACCGTATTTTAAAAATAACTGTTAATGGCATATAATAAAGTGTAATAAAGCAAAGAAGCTAATAAAGATTTACATTTCACTTGGCTCTATGGCTGGTTTAAAGAGCTTACATCCTTGTCAGAGCTCCATCTTCTGAAACACACCCAGGAAATTCTGCTTCTGTTTTTATCATCGGTCATTTCTATTTCCCAATATAACTTATATTTAAATTTTTATTTCTGCAATACTTTTAAATTTCTATTTGGAGAAGAGAAAAAACAGCACAATACCTGAAGGAGACCATCACTCCAAGAAGGAGCCTAAAGGAGCCAGGGCAGTCTAATACCCTGAGTCTTCCTGGAGCTCCTTGTGACTGACCTCTTGTTTCTGGGGTGATCCTGGGTGAATCATTTCACATCTCCATCTGTCTCATCTCTTAAAGCTGAGCTCCTCAGAACAGGGCTATTCTTTTGCTTTGTATATTTATGCAGGGTAACTCCGTAACTTAGGAAATTATGGTGCTAGTATTATAAAATAGTAGAAATCAAGCACACAAGGAGTAAAAAAAAAGTCTAACAAAATGGAACGTACAAAGTGACTGAGTTTGATGACCCAGGAGGAGTCAGCCTCTGTGTCTTCTGTGCAGATTTTCATCACTAAAATTTGCATTTCAGTGCTCTATGTTCATATCTTTTAGTTATGTTCTAGAAATGCACAACTAAGGCTTCCTGTCCTATCAAATCCCCCAGTCACATAATTCCACTATAAATCTTCACATTAATATCCAAAAATCTACAGTATTTTCTAATACCTTTGGCAGGTAGCAAAAACTTTGGGAAAGACTGATATGTAAGAAATGCACTTGAACTTCCTCTCCTGTCAATAGCTTTTCTATAAATGCAAAAATCTCTATTTCCCATTCCACAGACTGGAAAATTGGGGCAAAGGACAAATAAAGTAACCTGCTCAAGGTGATGCTGACTTGCACTTGTACATCGTCTGCAATAGATGACACCCCTTGTCAGATAAATTGCACAGTAATAGCTAAGTAGTTAGGCTTTCAAGATTCATGGTTAGCAAGTATTCCTAAAATTCTGATTAAACATTTTGTTTCCTAGTGGTTTTAAATTGGATGTGTCATTTTGTAAATGACAGATGGCTACAACGGAGTCAGTGATCAGGTTTTTAGTTTAGAACAGCAAATACAGGAATACATTGGCACCAAGTTTCAGGTAATTCTTTCTACTGAACTCTTGCCAAAAGTTATGTATTTGTGTTATGCTTCTAGAAACATAAAGATCTGTAAGCAGGTTTGTTTGCCCTCAGTGAAATCTAGTTTGCTGAAAAAATCACATTAAATAGCTGAAATAAAACACTAAGCAGCAAGGAAATAAAAGCAAATCCTAGCTTATCAATTAAAAAAAAAAACAAAAACAAAAACAAACAAACAAACAAAAAACAAAAAACAAAAACAAAAACAAAAAAAAAAAAAAACAAAAAAAACACAAAAAAACAAAAAACAAACAAACCAAAAACCCAAACACACATACAGAAAAACATTAACCCATTCCCACCCCAAATTAACCAAACCATCACACTGAAAAACACAGCTTATATTTATGTATACACATGCACATATGTATAATGGAATAAATGTGGAAGTATTCTGTATATTTTATAGGATTATTAACTACATTTAATATATTCATATAATTTTCACTTACTTTTCACTGACTGTTTTTGAAAACAGTGTGGTTTGACCTTCAAACAGAATATTTTCACTCACACATTTATTTCCACTCATTGGTTTCACCAGCCCAAAAAATTGGAACCTACGTCACATCAATGCTCAAGAAATCCAAAACAGATGGAAGAGTGAAAACAATTATTTGTACAGGTCAGAACAGAACTTTTTTTAAATTTCATGGCAGCATAAAGGACTTCAGCAAAGTCATCACAATGTTGTCAGCTCACAATGACACCCAAAAACTCCTCCAGACTCTACAGATCTCATTAAGCCAGCCCATCCATCTGTACAATCCATCCATGGTACCACAGCAGCCTGGGTTGGGCAGGACTGACCACACTCACATTTTTTCTGCCTTGGCTTCTCAGCCAAAGGCAGTGTCCACTCCTACAGCCATTTACAGGCACAAGCTCTTCCACACACCTGCAGCAAAACCTGCAATCATGCCTCTGTCTTCAAGCAGAAGTGCTTCCACCACTGGTATTTCATCTGCATAAAAAAAATCTGTTTAAAAGCAATAATTGGATAAGGAGTAGCAATGAATGAAAATTACTCCAGCCTTAACTATTCACCTACTAGCAATCAAACCATGTGCAGGTTTTAGCTCTGCAAACCCTTGAAACTGAAAAAACTGCATGTTTTTCTTTTCCTGTAAACTCTTCGTTCTTCATTCAGGGACCATTATTTGGCCGCTCTTTTTCCTTGGCAATTAGAATCTGAGTTGTTTTAAACCTGATCTGATAATTTTGCTTGTAACATCTATTCTCCAGAAAATGCAGTCAGGAAGCAGAACAGATATAAAATTGAGTCTTATCTCTTTTAGGCTAGCTTCAGTTCACAGACTGGAGCTACATAAAGTCATCTAATAGAAAGGAAGGGTGATTTCCTGAAAGTATCTGGAAGAAGTCGGGGTGGGGGGGGGTGGCAGGGGGAGAAGACAAAACTAAAACAAAACACCAAACCAAAAACAAACAAAATCCACACACAACACAAAACTAAACAAAAAAAAAAAAAAAAAAAACCACACCAAAAAAAAAAAAAAAAAAAAAACCAACAAAAAAACCAACAAAACCAAAAACAACTGCAGGATCACTTTGATATTGGTAAAACAATTATACAGATTTTTTGAGAATTAGTGGATGGTACAGGGTGGCTTCAACAGATGAATGGTGCTATTTTTACTTGAAAAGCCAGCTAATACATGTGGTTTCTAACACCCACTGAGTGTGGGTGCCAGATAAGGGATCTGAAGCACAGTGCTAAGGAGAGTGGGAACAAAAAGACAACTGCCTACAGAATTAAGCTTCGGTGTAAACAAAAAATAAAAAATTCACTTCATAATTTGATTGAATATTGCATTTTATATGAAAACCTAGAAAAAGAAAGCAGAATAAAATTTTAAGAGCTTTGCTGAAAAAGGAACATCTCAGGAACATTTAAAGGAATCTTAAAAAGTGATAGTCCATAGCAGATTCAGCTCCTGCTACAATGAAGGGTCACAGTCATAATACCAGTCAGCTGCTTAACTATTACACAATGCTATACCTTTTTATATTTACTTATTAGCCCCTTTTTGGCAAACACATCTATGTATGAATTTACTGTACATATCACACCCAGATTTCTCCATTACTTAACATTTGGACTAGGATACAGCTATTTCAATTATTAATGTAGTTTTTCAATATTGAGAACATTCTTAATTCAATGTACAAGATGCTGAGTGTGACACTTTCATTATTTCTATATTTTATGGAGTGCACCGTAATTGCCCTTCTGCTAGTTTTCTCCTTAGACACTAGAGCAAAAGTAACAAAGGCAAAAGTAGACTATCCACTGGAAAAAATATATATTTAAGTTTCTAACATAGAGTGTGTTTAGAGCTGCTGCAAGTTTGCCCTGAGAATCTGCTGCTGTAAACTGGCTTCTGGAGCTCAATATCCACATGCAATCTTCCTGGCCTGTATGGGCAATCATAGCATTTCATTGTCCAGTGCTATCATTACAATATTGTTATCATCTGAGCTTGAGTCTGACACTTTCTCTAAGACCTTTCAAATAACCCCTTTACTAGGCTTCAGTACCAAACCATTCAGGGCAAATCTCTGCTTTGTGCTTGTCAGCCTTAATAGACTGGATGTCACTTTTGCCTGTAAAAAGTGCCCGCTCTTCAGCTGTCAGTCAGTCCTTGCGGTGTCAGCCGAGAGCGTGGCTGGAGCTGCTGGATTAGAGGGTAGTTACCACAGCTGTCAGATTACTGACAACCTGACACCCACATCCCCAACTTCCTTTGACTGTATTTGGTTTCCATCTCGCTCCTTGGACCTTTCTTAAGGTGGATCTCTATGCTCAAGTTAAACAATGTTGGAGCCAACTAGGAAAGTTTTGTTCTTGTCTCCAACTCCGCCTTCAGCTGGTTTTGTCTTTTGTAGACAACACTGTCAAAGTGTTTTACAGAAAATTTTGGTAATTTATAAGAGGAGAAAACAAATTTTCACTGATCTCTAAGTTAGAGGAATTTTTTTTTAATCACACCTCTGTGTTTAGAGGCATTTTAGTTATTGATATCTATCTTTAGTCAAAGGTGTTGGGGAGTTTATGCCGTGTTCTCCACATATTTTAAATGCACTCAAGACCCTGTTCTTTCAATGCTTCTTTAGTTCTGCTCTCAAAAGGTTACAGACTATGTAACTGCAAGTCTGTGAATAGTTTACAATTATTTAAAGTGGCGTGCATTACACCAACACTTTATAGAACCTTGTGTTTCATATTCCACAGCTGACACATATGTTTCTCCTACTTTTAGAAGATAAACTAGAACTAAGCAGAAAAAAAAAAAAAAAAACAACAAAAACCACACCAAAACTCACATTATGTAGGATTAGAAATAAACTCCACTCTTGGCCGTGTCTTCACTTTTGAGGGGCATAGTTTGCTTGAGCTTGTTCCATTTCTCTTACACCACCCAAAGGACAAATCCTAAGCTCCATTCTAACCATGGCTTACCAGGGTAAATCATCTATATTCTGCCTGTAGTTGATCTCAGCCAACTAGGCTGACACAAAGACTGGTTTCACTCCCTCTTCTTAGATTGCAAAGAAAATATCTATCTGTAATACTTCCTCTGTAGGTTTATAGAGAACTGAGGGGAAGAACACTTTACTAGGAGCCTGTTCTGTGATCAAAGCACATACAGAAAGCTGGACAAAATCTGTACTTGGATGTTCCTTGCCTATATTTAAAATCTAAGCTTCTCTGTAGAAAAGGTCAAACTCTCAACTATATTTTTTAGTTATTTGTTTTTAGATAATGTCAATGTGTCACTTAAGCCCAGCCATTATATTTTTATCTCCTTGTATACAAATCTTGTGGAAACAATTCTGTGTAGTGGAGAAAATGGGGTGATGCATCATTAACAGTACTGTGGGGCAACCTATATCTTAGCATCCATAAAATGGAAAGTATCCAGACTATATTAAAGACTGTTCTTCCCATTTCCATTCTTCCTGATTGCACACTCATTCTTTGGGTTCTTGCAGTTTCAGTACACTTGGGTGCATTGCCCAAAAAAATCTAATGAGATAGAATATATCTTCATTAGCTGCTGAATAAGCACAAACCAAACAGCTTTTTCAGGAAAGATCAGAGAACTGGAACACAACATGAATTATTTTGTCCAGATAAAATCTGCCTGATCCTTTGCCTCAATTTTTAATTTGCAATTCTTCTATAGGATTGCTAACACAAATTGCTTCTTTTTTTGTAAATTCTAAAACATAAAATGGCTTATACATAATGAGCTTTCCAGAGATACTATTAGCTCCTCCATAAACAAGGCTACTTCAATTTCACAAATAAATTTGAATTTTTGTTTAGATAGAAACTACGTTATGATGCATGAACTTTGCTACCTTTTCACATTTCTTTTCTGTGTTTGCTTTCTTATTGCATTTCATGCTTGTGCAGCTATTGCCTCTCAAGCAGACAGATGTGACTATGGATACCCCACACCTCTCCTAAGCTCGCTATTCAGAGAGGCAGGCAGCAATGGTTTTCTCTCTGGAACCAGGAGGGGAATCACACAGACATTGGGAGTGTGTCAGTGCCACCAGCTCTGTGTGAGGCAGCCAGGAGCAGCTGCTGCAGGGCTGGGACAGCCAGGGCAGGAGTGTCCTGTGGGCAGGTACTATGAGGATACAGGTAGTTATCTGTGTGGAACTTAATGGCATTCTGTTTATGAAGAGGGGGACTAAGGGAAGCTGATAGGGTCAGAAGTTCAGATTTCTGGCTTGGTATCCCTACCATACAGCAAAAACAAATAAGCATCAAACAAGCAAACACTCTCTTGCTACGTTTGTCACGTGTTTTTCCAATTTGTATGAACTGCCATCTCTAAACACATGACTGATAGGCTTTAATTGCCAGATCTTGCCATTGTTCCAGGTGCCTTTATACTTTTTCCCAGGTTCCAGATACTTTAGTCAGTTCTGTGATGGGATCCTTTCCATGTTGCAAACAGACACAACACCTAGGAAAAACTTCAGGATTTGGTCCTTTGTTCTTATGGTAAAAGAGAGAGTACTGGCATTTCCCAGCCACAATTCTGGCACATGACATTTCCTTGTGAAATCATTCAAGACAGAATATACCTCCAAATTAGTGACAAGGCTTCAAGAACATGCATAGGATGTTGTTTTTCTTTTGCCCATGTCTATCCCAAATCAGCCAACTTTATTTAAATATATTTAAAATGTTTCTTTTCAAACTAGAGACTATCTCAATACACTGCACTGTAATATATTTTTAAGTGAAAAGAAGATCATAAAAATGCATTATTAATCCATTTCAGCTGAACAACTGTCAGAAATGTCATACCTAAATCTATTTGCAGAAATTAACGCATAATATTACCCAGCAGATACTAAGGCACAATTCACAGTAGTGGATAAATCCCTGTTTGAACAGATGGGCTGAAATGTTGGGACATCAAGCTGAATAATTTGGGTACCTCCCAAGTAACCTCCATAACCATGGGTGTGCTGTTATTTTTCTTTCTCACTGCCAGGTCCAGCTACAGAGCAAAATCCAACAGTGCTGTTCCATCCCGCCATGCTGGCACCTGGACAATATTCACAGGGCTAACTAAAGGAAAGAGCACTGCAAGTGACAGCCACGCCTTCACCTTCCAGATGTGAGGTGAGGAAGTACCACATCTCCTGTATGACAGGTCCTCACACTCCACTGGAGGCACATCCCTTCTCTGCTCAAGAACTTCCAGGGAATTTGTGGCAGGATGAAGGGCTGCACGTACTCTGATACAGTTGGTGGGAAGTGCCAGTAGTCACTGAGTGACTGAGGCCATCAGACACCTGGAGACTCACCAGTAGGGCTGCCTCCATAGGTATCCATGGAATGCAAGGCAGGAAGGGGGTTCTCCTCCATTGTCTCTGTGGAGGTGCAGCACCAGGCTCGGGCACGCACAGGAATGGGAAGGCTCTCACCCCATCTCCAGAAGTTCTCCTAACCTCCACCACTTCCTGATCATTATCTTCCTGCAGGAGTGGAAAGCCCTGAGATGAGACCCCAGCACTACAGTGAATGGGACTGCTGCTGCCACGGACAGGACTGCAAAATCCCACCTTGGTTTCCCAAAGAGCACAAGGAGAAACCTAAGAGGAAACGATTCTTTTCAGCCCTTGGAGGAGCGAGCACTTCAGAAAAAATAGATCTTTGTTTGGTGACAGCAAGGACCAGGCTTATATTCTAGAGCTATAAGGAAATTCTTTTGTTAAGAATCATCTGCTGTGCTCAGGAGTCAATTTTAAGCTTTAGTATCCTGGTTTACAACTCTCTTTTGCAATGCCCAGTGTATATTTCATTTGCAGAACAGCACTGGTGAGTATAACATTAACAGATCGCTTTCTAAATTTCTTTCTCTCTCTTTTAATAAAGGTTTGTGAGTTACAGAAGTGCAAAAAGTGTTTTAAACCTCTTAATTTGTTTTGTTTACTTCTGTAGCTTAAAAAACAGCCAATTGTTTTTAATTGGTTTGAAAAAAAATTGCTCGAGGCAGAAACCTGGAAAACCAATCTTCTGTCTGGAGTAAATTTTTACAGCTGCCTTTTAAACCTCTGAAAATAGGGTTTATAATGGAAGTGCTGACACAACCTTATCTACAATATATCAGTGTGAACTGTACCGCTATAATAAGCAGTTATTATGTATGTGTGAAAATAATGAGAGCCAGTGTCTGAAGAGAGTTAATGTAAAATGCTAAGCAATTGTGGTTGGTTGCACAGTATAGGTTAATATTCTTTCATATAGCTACACTTTTCCCCCTTTTGTCCTCCAGAACTCCTAATGAAAATTCTGATACCTGACGGTAATGATAAGCAGCCATTCACACATCCTTTGTGTCAAGGCTAGAGCATTAATGCTTTCCTTCATATAACATTTTGCATAGCCTAAAGCATCTATTAAAATCCTTTGTAAAATTCATGAAACAAAAGTGGTGGGTTGAGTCTAGTGGGAGAGCAAGTAAGCTGCTTATTAGCAAAAAGTCAAAAACACAGGGCCAATTACAGATCTGAACAAGAAAGGCTACAGAACAGCATGGGGAGTAATTCTTTCTTCAGCCCAACGGGCTCAAGTGAGAGGCAACCTAGATAAAAATATAGCAAATATTCTAAGCAGTAATTAAACTAAAATGTTTGGAGTTAGAAACAGCTCTATAACAACTGAAGGATATGCTCAAGTAAAACAATTGTCTGGTCTCACATAGATGCTAAATTGGAAGGATTTAAGACTGCTCCCTAAAGGAATGACTAAGGGGTAGCCAAGAAGAGCTGAGAGCTCAGGAGATATGTAAAAAATCTGTTTGGTATTTCAAATGCTATAAATTAGATAAAAAATGAGCTTTTCTACTGAACAAGCAACATAAAACTGAATAAACCACAATAAGATTGCCCTTTTCCTGTTATAAACTTTACATTAAGCCTGTCATGTTCGATGACAGCCTAACAGACCTCATTCTTTACCCTTTGGAATTTGAAAGATTGGCAGATGTCGTGATTTCCTTAACACGAAAGACCTTGCAGATAATGCTCACAGCACATACTTTTAGTTTCAAAACTTCACTTTCTTACTTCCAGAATCATCAGGTAAAATTTCCAAACAGAACTTGAGATTTTTCTCCGGTCAATAATTGTTCCTGACCCTGAGGAAAATCTTTTATTGACAAAGGAAAAACGTGACATGGGCAGCAATTTTTATGATTTGCTTTACTAGTCCAAACATGCCCTTACATTCATAATAATGAGCTGCTTTGCACAAAACAGCTCATTATTATGAACAGAGGGGTATAATATTGTTAAGTAAGCTGAGTCAAAGCAGAACTAGTTGAAGCTAGCTCTGAACTGAAAGCAGTTTTCCCTTTAAAATATCCCTCCTACCCTTTAAAATCTTTGGAAAAACCACACACGGTTATTTTTTAAAAATTGGAATGTGGTAAGAATCACAACTGGCATTTTCTAACACTTGGTTAGTAAAGTTTGTGTGTTGTTATTCATTTACTTTTCAATGTAAGAATTGTTCCAAGATGTTCTGTAAGTCAGGGTCATTATGCAACCTCTTAGGGGGTCATGCTTTATTCCTGTGAATCTGGGAGAGAATTTAACACCTATTTAAAACAAGGAAATCCTAGCCCTGCACTTTTGCAGCCAAGCAGTATCAAAATGCAGTGGAGCTGCTGTGCCATATGGTGGGAGGGAGGCAGAGGAAAAGCTGCAGAAGCATCTGCCCCACGCAGCCAAACCCTGCATTCACCTTCCTGAGGAGGGGTCTGGGGGACACCAAGGGAAGGCAGTGGGAAGCCACTGGCTCCCCTTGCTCTGGGGTCAGGGAGCACCTCACCACCTGGGGGAGCTGCCCTGCAACCCTCTCCTGGAGAGCAGGGTTGTGAGGAGGATGGCCAGAAAGTACCCTGGATTTCAGGGAGGGTCAGGATTTCATCCCTCCTGCTGTTCATTAAGCCACACCTTGAAGATACGTTCTTAAGCAACGGTGAAGTTCAAGTCACTTCTGATTCAAAAGGTACTAATGTGTCATAATCAATTAAAGAAATTGTAATGTGTCTTTCTTAGTCAATAGCTATAATAAAATAATCCATTTATATTTCTAATACATTTTAATAGACAGATTCAGGGCCTTTAGGTTTTCAAAAAGTGAAGGGTTTTTTTTTAAAGATTGTATCCCAGGTATTCATATAGCAGTTTAACTACTACCTCATCAAACATAGAACAGTCTAATTAAAAAAAAGATTGTTCAAGAAGCATATAGCATGGATGACATAATTGCATTTGAATAAGGAAATCAATCGAGCCAACCAGCCTTTCACTCCAGCTAGCCATTTACATACATTAAAGTCACCATGTTGACTGGAGTAGCATAAATATGACTAAAGTGTGTCAGACTTCCTATCTAAATGAAAAAACCCCGCACAAACCAAATCTACAAAATTATTCCAAATATAGCATCAAGAAAGTCTTGTGGTTTGTGTTTGCAAAATGAGATTTCTTAAAATAAGATTCTAAAAAATACGTAACACTGAACAGACAAAAGATTTCAAAGCTCTATCTCCCTGTAGTTTCACTAACATGTTAACCTACTTACAGCAATTAGTGCTTCATTAGTAAGGCTAACTAACTGTTGCTATGCCCTGTAATGATTTGCCAGGTTTTCTATATACAAGTGCATAATCAATGTTTTCCAATTACTGCTATAGTGCAACCACTATTTCAAATAAACTAGATAATAATACAAACCCATTACTGAATCTGAAATAGCAGAGGCATTTAATTGCAAGGCAGTTCTTTTCAGCTTTTAAAATTTTTCACACTAATGAAGTGTCATACAAAAAAGTTGTATTGATTTTTCCACCACATGGCTTCAACCACAAATATGTAATTATCCCTTTTATATCTAGCAAGGGGATTAAAATAATCTATAGTATATAGCCTTTACTTATCCCTGATGGGTCTAGTAGTACTTTTACCCTTTTCAAAATATGCAGCTTTTTGATGAATGAACTTTCAGTAAAATGTTGCTTTATTTGCTTCATATCTCTACTTTTTTTGAGGCCATCTAGGATGCAAGGATGGGAATTTTAAGTTTGCAGCAACAGAGGAAAATGAAGCCACAAAACAAAGACAAGCTTCTGCTGCAGATCAGGGCCACATCACCTAATTCTGGTCCTCTTCCCCACCTCAGCAGTCCACATCAATTCAACTAAGTGCCCAGAGTCAGCATCTTGCTCATAACATAACTTTTAATTAGTGCTTTCAAATTCTTCATGGAGTTCCTGTGTAGCACTACTGACAGAGAGCAACATCCCTGTGGTACAGCCTGGCAGGGAAGCTGAGCCATCAGTTTCCCTGGGGCTCCCAGGACCTCTCCAAGCAGAGCACCCCTTTGCCAGGAGCATTTGGTGGCCACGTCTCCGACAGGAACAGTGGGACCATAACCAACACCTACAGCACTTGGGATGTCTTATTTTCTCAGCACCACAATTTAAAACACTATTTTAGAAAAAGCAGGATCCACCAAATGCAAACTATATAAAAAGAACTATGAGATGAGGCTAAGACGCATGATAAAAATTATGTTGATTTCATGGATGCTGTAGAGATTATTTTGTTCCTCAAATACCTGGAAGAATTCCAGCTTGATTTTAATATAGCTTCTATTAAAGAAAGTCTACAAAATGCTATAACACAGATGGAAGCTAAAACCCCAGGCAAAAAAGTTTTCTTCTTTAAACCCAAATGAGCACATTTTGTACATGAAAAGGGGCCATATTCCTCATTATTAGGGCCAAAGCAGTATCTCCCAATAATAGTTTCACTAATATGTTAGTCTATTGGCAGTTCTTCCAGATATGCTGAAATTCACTGAGATTAGCTGCTGGTCTCTCTTGTGGAATATATGTTTTAATGAGAAGTTTTTGCAAATCAGATATAATTGAGAATAATAGACCCATTAAAATTAGTTAGTTATTCTAAAAATCTTAGAAATATCAGTTAAAACTCTTGGATAAAATATAAAACCACAGTATAGCCATTGAATGCAAAATATTTTTGTAGAGGTAGGTATTTTTCCCCTAGATTTTTATTTACAGGTTGGTATTTGAGGGCCAAATATTGACTATCTAACTAACCAGACAGAGAAACCTATCTAAACTTGTTACTAAAATATAATTTAATTAACAATTAAATACATTTATTAGACCACTTGAAAATGCTGTAAGAAAAGTTTAAACTTGCAAAAACAATTTAAATATTAGAAAGTATTTAATCTGCAAAAGATTGGTGCAAATTTGAAATGTCATAATGCTCATTTATTTCTCATATGGATGCATACTATTTCTGGCAGTATATATATGTGTCACAATAATTTTCTTCAGTAGTACAATGGACTGGAAAATTCCATTTAAAAATTAACATTTTTAACCATAACAATAATAATTTTAAAATTCAATGAAACACAAAATTGTGTCTCATCCAATTAGTGCAGAATAAAGCTGTTCTCTGATTTTTAACACTGAAAATGCTCAGTGTTGCATTTTGTACTTTTTTCAAATTGGTCAGTTGCATGTTTCTCTTTCTATTTTCAAAGATTTCATAATATTATAAAATACTTCTACAGTCATCATAAATTTTACAGTAAGACAATTAAACATTCTCTTAATTTCTTTCTTCCTCAGCATGCAGTAATAAATAAAAATTAATATATTCTTCTTCTTTTATTAAAATGTCTTATATATCAGTTACAGAGGACAATGACTAAAATTGTATGCAAAAGTAAAAAAAAATTCTCCTCAGAAGAATTTAAGAAAAATATACACACTTCTTGTGGAAGTGTGTTTCCAGGATAATAAAAGGCCATTACCTTGACCGCTGACATGAAGCCATCAGAGTCATATTTATTGATGAAACTTTCAGCTCCCAATCTGCTGCACTGAATGAGCATCATACAGCTGTCAGCAAAGGCAGAGCACAGAAACAGTGATAGCTTGTGACATTTTCCTTTCATAATTTATGAAAACAAAATACCTTAGAGTTTGCAGAACAACAGAAGAAAAATTTTTAAATAGTCTTTAAGAAAAAAGCCCATAAGATAAATATCTTAATTGTTTATCTATATTACAGAGAAATGTATTGGTTAGATGGATATATCCATGCAGAATTAATTGATAATGCTTAAGTAATGTACTCAATGAAAAAAGAAATGCTGCCACACTGCAAATACACACCAAGTGAAAAAGCTCTAAAATTAGAACCTTCAAAGTAATGATACTGTGAGAATGCTTTGGGGTTCTTTACAGGGAAATAAACTTGAAAACCTTTATAAAATTAATTGCATTAATAAATTGCTATAATAATTAGCATAATTTCAGAGGAACTAAGACACAATTAGATGACAATTTAAGTATTATAAACTCAAGGTGAACATTTTTTTATTATTTAAAAGTGTCATTTGAACATATTAGAAACAAGCAAAGGGGAAAATATATCATGATGTGTTGTGTATCTTCCACCTCTTTATTTTGTGTTGGTTGGATAAGCTATAAAAATTAATGTGCTTGAAGCTTCTAAGGTACCAGCACTTTCACTCACAACTCATGCAAAAAAATGTTTGGATGCCAACCCCCACTATGCAGTATCCCCTCCAGAATGGATGCTGTCAGCATCAGATAAACTCAGGAATGTTACAGCAGTCCTGCCAACACCCCAGCTCAGGATGCTCAGCATAGGCCTCCCACTTTGCCCAGGAAATTTCCCTTTACAGGTTGAGGAAGCATTAAAACCCACACAGTATGCACACAGTAAACATCCTCCCCATGCTTTTCTCCACATGCTTTTCACACACCAGCTGCCACCAGGGAGGAGACTCTTTGCTCACAGTGGGATGCAGTTTCTCCCATAACAACCCAGATTAGAATAATGTATATTTTATAAACACATCCATATATCTGATTAGCTGAGATATTCCACCTTTGAAAATCCCAAGGGAGAGCTCTGTGCAGCTACCACTGCTTGGCAAAGCTTTGGCAGCACTTTTGGGGAAAGAGGTGGATATCACAGAAGTGTTTATTCACCAATTCATTATATTTATGCATATTTTAAGATTATCCACTAGACCCTGGCAGGCAGGTTAAAAATACCCTTAGAGAAGACTGAGTGTTAAGATTTTGTTGTGACTTCTCTCAACAGGCAGGTGGTGAAGACACCCTGGCCAGCATCAGCCCTGGAAAACACCATGTCCCACAAGGACCACTTTACAGACAACTTCCTTACCCCTTCTGAAGAGCATATGAGGAGCTTGGTGACTGCTGGGGAACAGGTGACAGTAATCAGCTGTCAGGATTCTTTTTGAGAGAAAATGGGCAGGGTCAGTGCATGAAGCAAGACACTCAAGTGAGTTTTGGGGCACAACAATGCCAATGGTACCATTTCCCTGTAGCAAAGTCTAAACTGCACCCTTACACTGCCCTCAGAGAAAGGGAAGTGGCTTTTCCCATTTTAAAAATTACTTTGAAACATATCAGGCTAAGGAAGAAAGAATAAAGCACATGAAATTATCTTAAATTGAAGCAAAAAAAAAAAAAAAAAAAAAAAAAAAAGATTTTTTAACAGTGGATGCTCCTTCCTTCTGTTTTCCAGGGAACAAGTCCAACTGTCTTCTCTTTCCCATTTATTTTCCCCCAGTCCAGCAACAGGGCAAACCCCTTGTGTTGTTTGCATAGCTCTCCTCCTGGTGACAGCCATTCAGCACTAACCTGGTTAGTAAAAGATGATATAAAGTTGCTTTCAGACATCACACTGGTCTGTTCTACAAGATTAATAGCTGCAGCAAGAGGCAGTGGCAGCTGCAGGAACAGGACACTTTCTACAGCTGCAGCCATGTGACAGATCTTGGAAGTTTCTTGGTTCCGTAGGCAAACTGCTATGGAGCAGGGTGATGGATGGATGCCCACCCAACTCTGGCACCAGCATCACACAAGGGCAACATCTGGATGGGGCCTGCAAAACCAGCCTGAGAGGAGAAGAGAAGAGAAGGGGGCAGGCACTGCTGCCAGGCTTGGCTTGAGGAAGAATGGAGTATTTGTATCCATTAAGGATTTGACCTCGAGCCTTACCACCATCAGCAGCAAGTTCAGCACCCGAACCACTGCTTGAAGGGAAGATTACCAAAGTCATTAAACAAATTATTAGCTACCAGCAGGTCAAAAATAGTGAATCAATCCACTTTTGTAAAGCATTAGAGCCTGAATGTGTGAAAGCTTTACAAACCAATACACTATGGATTTCTGGACAAAACATCTTGTCTGCCTGCTTATAATCTTTCTTGGATTTGCTCCTTTTTGCTTAATAGATTCTTAAAAATTAGATATCTTCTTTTTAGTATTTTTTAATAACCTCTGAGGAAACAGCTTTTAAGCCAAAATGCTAGAAGAGATGAGTTCAGAATATCTTGAAAAACAGGAGGAACTGTTGAGGAAGCTGCAAAAGTACTGTAGATTGAGTATTGACAATCACCTGCCTTGTGCTTTGAAAAAAAAGTGTTTTTAAAAACAGGATAATTTTGATGAGGACTTACAAAAACACAACTGAGCCTCCTATGAAGTATACCTGTCTATACCTGTTTTCTTTAGAAGTATTAAAAAGTATGTTTTCATTGTCTAAGCAACTGCACTAACTACAGTGTTTTCAAATAAATTCCAAGAGAAAGACTCAGCAAATATTATATGCATGTCTGTATATTTTGAGGCTTACCTATCTATAGGACCGCAAATTAGATGGTCAGCTTGAACCCAGCAACCCATCACTTTGCAGATGTTCACAGCCACAAAAAGTTTAAGGTCTCTTTGAACCTAAAGTAAGAAGTTAACAATCTGCAAGTCCTGCATTAAATATTAAAATAAGTAAATTTAAGCCAAACATAACTGCAAAGTCAAATGCTGAATTTCTTTCTTTTAACCTCTTCATTGGTAAACTGTTAATTAGGTCAAATTCTGAGAAGCAACAAACATCTGGCAGCTGCAGAGGTTTGCCCAGCATTTGTGCTCAGTTCCCCTCTGGATGCAGCTCTCCGGGAGCTGTGCCAGAACAGCCACTCAGAGAGGTGTTAACACCTACAAATTATAGTGGCATTTCTAACTAACCCTGCAAACCATACTTGTTGCGTTCACATGGATATGTGTGGCTTGGGTAAATAATAATTTATGCCAGACTTTTTTCCTCTTGTGACTTTAGTTTTGATATCACATCATGATTCAAAGCCCGGTGCGCCATAAATTTTCTCCAAATGTGTAGTAATTCCTTGGCGCAGTCTAAAGTTATGATTCATTTATACTGGAGTGACAGCATAATACCTAGGTGTCAAAATCCATTAAAACTGTTCAATGTCTTCTGTTTATTTTTAGAACCAATTGAGACTTAACTGATGGTGAAAAATATACAGTCAAGTGTGTTTACTTCACCTTTACAAAGAATCCGTTATAGTCCCAATTAATTTGTTATTCCTGTCACAACAGGTACTGGATACTTCAAAACTGTCATTACCGTTTCTCTCTGTTTCTTTTGCCTTTTTTTTTTATATGAAGGCTTCTGTTTATTTTTAACCCATTAGTAGGTAATGGTTTATCTTTTTTTTGTAAAACAGGAATTTCACATCGCTTTTCATTCTAATTAAAATAAATGTGATAAATACATTTCCCAATCAACTTACACATTTATTGTGCTCAAAATTCTGCCACAATCAGGTGTCCTAGTGCTGAGTTTAGTGACCATTCACAGCATGATACAACTTGTGTAATGGTATGATTGGCTAGATAGAAATCAAAAATATGCTATGTGCCAGTTACAAACACCAAATCAGTTCTTAGCAAAATTCAGAGCATCTTTTGCAATGCTAAGTGTTAACAATTCATTCTTGCTTGTAGAAAGTTCAGAACATAGATTTACAGGGGGTAGGGAAGGGCAGGGAGAGAACCCCACAAAACCTCCACGAGATGGGCTCTAAATGTCAGAGCCAGGCACCAAAGCAAAAGAAATCAGGATAATTCTTTGCAAATAGCTGCAAACATAACTCCAAATAAGAGTTTCTAGTGGTTGTGTTAGACAAAGTGCAAATGAAATACTGATGTCCAGGTTGTTTTTACAATACTGGAACCAGGTCATACAATGTTCAGAGAAACAGTCATGATATTCATCACATCCCTGCCCACCTAGAGAGCAAAGAAAGGGAATTCCTGGTTGCTGCGCTCCACTCCAGCTGGAAATGTGACCCAACACTCCCAGGGACAAGGCAGAAAAAGTGCCACACAGCTCAGGACTTGTGGCTAAGGGTACCAGCCCAAATACAAGGCAAAGCCAGGGCATTGCCTCCTCATGGGTTAAGAACCAAATGGGAAGGATCTCTGGAGTATGCAGTTCACAGTTTTACAGCACTTAGGATCCTCTACTTTGTGGCCTTAACTTCTGAACAAGCAAAATATGGGATTATAATTGAGTATAGGTCTTGGCATTACTTAAACGTGTCACTGGTGACCCTGCTGCTGCCCCAGCAGCATGGACTGTCATTCATTTCTGAGGCATGTTAGCTCACTGAAGCAAAATGCAGCATCACTATTTTTTATTAATCTGTTATAAGGATTTTATTGCAATTTGGATGATTATACTCTGTAGTCATAACTATGTAAAATTAAGCATAAATAGCTTAAGGGACTCAGAGGAAATAGAAATTAAATAGCCCTATTGGAATAAGTCTATCCTCCTATCATTATATTATGCTATCTACAGTGTATTTTCTGGTCTTTTGACTTGTTCAGTTTTTAAAATCTCAGAAATGGGGCTTTCATGACTTCTTCTTTGTACAACTGCTGCACAGCCTAATAGACCTTACACTTAGCTAATTTTTTTAATACTGTATTTCACTACAATTGGGTGTCTTTGATTCACTCTAAGGACCGTATGTACTTCCTGCATCCTTAATCATTACACCCTTCCACTTCTTTTACCAGTTGGAAACACACACTCTGCCCTCTCCCATGTTGGTGCTTTAGCTCTTAGAGTACAATTTAGAGCTCTTCAGTAAGGCCATCATGTCTAAAACCTGCAGCTGTTGCTGCTGGAAAGCAGAGTCCCAGCCCAGTGGGAAAGACCTGAGCACAAGGCCGTGTCTCATCTTTCCCTTGTACCTTGGACCATTTGCAGATTTCCATACTGACCTCATGCTATTGCTTGCCACCACAGTTATAACCAAGAAAAAGGCATTTCAGTAAAAAAAATAAATGGGGTCTCCTTTACAAAACCATCTTTGCAGGATGGGGGTTTTCTTATGACAGTGACCTAAATTCTTGCAAGAGATCATTCCCAAATATTTCAGATTAACTACATGAAGTAAAGGGCAGCACTGCAGTGGGAAGAGCAAGCAACAAAAGACTACAAGGGGCTGCTAAATTAGCAGTTTGCTCCACATTGTTTTTGTCAATTGCTTGTTTCTTGGTCCAAACTAATTTTTCTGATTCTTTTACCTGTAAAAATATATCAGCTTATGCTACCAGTTTATAAAATTAGAACTCATTCCTCTGAGGCTGCCCAGAGTAACCTAACACAGTTGCTTACATCTCTTAACCTGCACTGCCTTTGTGCAAGAAAATGGAATCAGCAGGAGACAATCCTCCTCTAGGGATTTTCTGGACTGTTTTACACCTGTAAGAAGTGATTCCATAGTTATGAATATCTGGATCCATAAACACGATCATCTGACTTTGAATCAGCTGTAGAACAAAGATATAGTGCCCATTTCAGAGCTCTTGCTGGCCTGTGGTTTTAGTGGTGAACTAATGCCACACTTTGTGCAGGTGAGCTGCTCTTTGGGTTTTGTTTGGACATGATAATCAATGTCTGTAAGAGAGAGAGATGTGGAAAACCTATGGAATCAAAGGCTAACACTAGAAAAATCCAGAAATTATTATTTGGCTACTTGAGCTTTTTTGTTTTAAGGAAGAAACCTCATGGAAAGCTATCTCCAGCATTAAGGTGAGCTTTTTTGCAGTTTGAATCACTCACAAAGATTTCTCTCTTCTCTAGAGAAGACAAACTTAATTTTGCAATATATTTTGAGCATCCAGTCTCATCCCATATTGTCAGTTTCAAACAAAATTTAATACCTTATGTTGGAGAACACAGTTCAAATGAAATAAATTCCTGAAGAGATAATTTGTGTTAAGAAATAATCTTGAAGGCCAGTGATTTCCTTTTTTTAACATCCAAGGAAAAGAAGAATTAGTGCAAGTAGGATGGCAGAGAAATATATGTGTTTGCTATCACTCCTTCAATTTTGTAACCAAAGGTAAGGCTTCTTTAATTGTTAATAAGACCTTGCTTTCCTTGTTCATTCTTTTTTCCCAGAGTTGTTCCAAACTAACACCTTGCCTTCTTTAGCTTCCACTGTATGAGCTCACAGCCAAGCCACAAGCTTTTCTGTGTGCACACTTATGGTGCATCATTATGAAATGTCTCTGGTTGGGCAGGAGAGGTGCTCCATCACAAGCAGCCATTCATCAGCGCTTGCCAAGCCGGCTCACACCTGACCTCTGCAGCAATAATGCCGCATCACGTAGGCCAAGTTCCCTGTTTAGCAGCAGAGCAGGGAGCAGGAGCCAGCCTCAAGATGAAGTGCACAGTTTCAGGTTTGCACTCCCAGGAGCCAGGCGGGCTCATGCCGTACTGATTGCGAAGTTTAGCGGGATCACAAACGGCGATCGCCAGGTCAGCGATCGGCAGTGCCTGCCCAGGAACCCCCGGGAATGCCGCGCTCCCGCCAGGCTGAGCGCGGGGCAGTGGGGTGTGTGGGGAGGGCAAGAGTGGGAGCTCTGCTAATGACATTTAAGCAAGTTGCACGTGGGAGCACAATGAATTATGTTTTTCCAACTGCAGCAAAACCCTGTCATCTCTCAGTGTCCATGTGTTCAGCCAACTCCACACTCATTGCACTAAATAGCTGCTCAGGAACAGAAGCAGCACACACAAATGCAGGTATTAGTGAGTATAAACTATACTTAGTTTAGTAAGAGCAAAGCAAAAACTTTCCAAGCATGCCTCTTCTAACAGCCACACAGGTTTGGCACCAGGATCTGAAGAAGAATCTATTTCTAAAATATACAAAATACATTTGCTTTTAAAACAGAAAAGCTCACAGACTGGTCAAAACCCTGGCCAAACTTCTGAAATAAAATATTTTTTTCTGATGCCATGATTAAATGGAAGCCTGTATTTAAATCACACTAGGACTTCAATGAGAGAAGCCCTGAGAGTTGGACTTGATGATCCTTGTGGGTTCCTTCAAACTCAAGATATTCTATGGTTATGTCAGGATTAACATCCAGACTTACTAGCTGTCCTCCCATGTGATCAAATCCCACAGCCATGCTGAAAATCCAGTTTTAAATTTTTACTGTATATTACATTAAATGTCTACCTAAAAGCTCATACTTAGAAGTATGGAAGTTATACTGAAATCTTATTTGGTACCAGTATTAATGAAACAATTTAGGATGTTGTTGTAGGAACCTACAGAAATTCCAAAGTCTACCTAGGACTTCAGCAGTTCTAAACCTGTGTTTTAATTACCCTGAGAATTTCATTTGCTCTTAAGATGCTTTGCCTATATGAAAATTCAAACATTAAAACTAAATGACAGTAAGATATGGTCAAATTTTTGCACACAATATACTTCAGTTATAGTTTCCAACCTTTCAATTAATGGAGATTCTAAGGCCGTGTTATAAGGTTTAACTGCAGTATATTTTTTTCTTCTACCTGAAAATGAAGACAAAATAATTCTCCATACATATCTACAAGATTTTATATAATAATCTTGCATGTCCAAAAATATTTCAGTACCATGAAAACAAATCTGATTTATCAGATTGCAGTACGATACCCATAATGATGCTTTAATTGTTCAGAAAAATAATATTAGTGTCATTGCAAGTCTATGAAATTACTGAAAGAGTCAATGTATTTGATACAAATATTTTTAGCTACTGCTGTAACTCAAATTCCATTCCAAGTTTTGCTTTGGAGACCATATATTTTTCCTATACTTGTTCAATGGTGTTCAAAAATAATTGAATTAGAAGAAAAAATTGTATGAAATTTATATTTTCTTCTGTGAGTATTCTGGAGTAGTTTTAAAAGATAATTTAGGTGGGTGAAATAAGAAAGAAAACACACTCTTATATCTTGATGAAATTTTTTAAAAAAGCTTTCTGTTTTTCTTTAAAAGATAAAGGTATATACAGAGGGTAAGAACATCCCTGATAGCTCAATCTGTTCTGAGATAATCTAAGAATTTGGTTACAAGCTTGCCAATTAATTATGTTATTTGACACTTGGGACCAGTTGAAGTCTTGCTGATGTGATTAAACACTTTTTATCTGCTTTATGGAAACATTTATGCTAAAGTACTTATAACGATTTCAGTTTAAAAATGACTGTTACATAAATTTGATAAGAGAAAACAAAAATGTGAAAAATAACTTCAGTCTTTAGACAGCAAAAGAATCCAAGTGCGACAATAGGCTGCCCATCTCACCTATATCCTTGCAATTAATAGGAAAGAAGTCTCACTCCATGATCATTGTTTCATCTCTGTTGGTAGAAGTGCTTAGCAAGCACATTATAACCCATAGGTTTCCATTAGGCCAGCACACAGCACCAGCAGTTTATGAATAACACAGATCCTGCAACTATAGAGCCTGGAAAAAACTCAGAAATGTTTTTTAAAATGCCATTGAGTGTAGGTTTTCCTTCACAAGTAACCCCTCAAAGCCATGCTGCAGCAGCAGGGGAGGGTTGTTTTTGCATCACCTTTCCACATCCCCAGCACAGTCAGTTCTCAGGTGGGATTGTCTTTCACGAGACAAAACCGTGTGATTCCATCACTGCTGCTCAACCAAGGCAGCAGGAAAGTAGAAGTGTTACTTTCTTATCATTCTTTCTGCTTACAGGTAACAACCACACTGCTCCTTCCTCTGAGTGCTGTTACCTGACAGAAGTAATTAAAACAAATAAAGAGAAGAATTTGTGTCTGGCTGCAGCAGCTAACCAGCCTTGACAGGATTCGCATGGGACCAAAGCAACACTTGGTGCCGCTGGACTATGGGCAGAAAGTGAAAGGTGGCTGAAGGGGAAAACAACAACAAATAAACAAAAGGAATTTCTGCCTTTTAACCACTCAGGATAAAATAAAGTCTCTTTGTCATAGTCAGTTTATCACATTAAGCCTGAACTAATATTTTCTAACCATAGTGACCTCATCCTGCCAGAATGCACCGGCCCCTAATCCTTGCTGTAATGTTTTCTCATTAGCTGCTCAGCATTGGCCACACTGGTTGCAGCAGCTAAGCACCGCCTCAGGCACCACTGGAATTAATTACCAGAAGAAACACTGCTGTTTGGAATTGTCATCTTGAATTTATCACTTGCCACTTAATGTAACTCATCTGACCTAGCAGCTCCTCCGAGTCCCCAGAGGTTGGGCCTGGCCTGCGGCTGCGATCCTGGCCTGCGCTCCTGGCCTGCTCCCAGTCCCGTGGGATTGCTGCTCCCAGCCCCGTGGGATTGCTGCTCCCAGCCCCGTGGGATTGCTGCTCCCAGCCCCGTGGGATTGCTGCTCCCAGTCCCGTGGGATTGCTGCTCCCAGCCCCGTGGGATTGCTGCTCCCAGCCCCGTGGGATTGCTGCTCCCAGTCCTGGCCTGGCTGCAATCCTGCCCTGCAGGCACAGCTCCATAAATTCCCCCAGCAAACTGCAGCTCCTGCCAGCCGAGCCCGAGCAGCGCTCACCCTCACCGGGAGCTGATCCGCGCAGCCGGCCCTGCTCAGACAGCGATGTTCATTGCGCTGCATGGCACACAACCGCTTGGTTCACTCGGGCTCCATTTCCAAAAAGTAATCAAAGTCACTGTTCATATATATATATATATATATATATATCTAAAAATGGCTGCAGGAGAGCTCACAGAACTAGACCTGCAGCGTTTTCTCCCAAATGGTGAATAAATTGCTCGTTGAGGCAGGATATGTACACAGCTATGAACTGCCTCTGCATCCCTACCCCCACTATACAGTTTCCACGTGCCTCAAGACGGAGAATCTTTCTATGGTTTGCATCTTTAAAGTCCATGATAAACGCATTCTTTTGCTTAAGGTGAAAACATTTATCCAGTACAAAACACAAGTTTTGCTGTGTGCACACTCTCATCCCCAAGCCTAAGTTTCATTTGTGAAGAACTTTTAATTTCAATTGACTCATTTCACTTCTTTCGGACAAAAAAATGAATAGCCAGAGGACCCAAATTTCTGCTCAAAGCTGTGTGTTTGCAAGCTCCATTGAAATGCTTAACTTCATAAAAGATATAATTCTAATATTGGTGAAAACAGAGATGACTCAGTGTAATAAGCCAAAACTATTCTACAGATAACACAAATATTAAAAATTTTCCTTTTAGTAGGCTTCTAGCAATAACAATTCTGAACACGTTTCCTAGGAAAAAAGGTTTCCTCTTGTTACCACCCTGTATACTCATCACAGTAAACTTAGAGAGATGTATAATGTGATATAAACATTAATAGTTTCACAATTGTGTTTTAGAAAGACTATTTATAGAGAAAACACAAAATGCCTCCCAAAAGTACACTTAGACGTAAGCCACCATAATCTTCTTGCTCATGCAGCAGGAAATCTAATACACCAGCTCAATAAACCTGTAGGAAACAAAGGTTTTATGTAGCATTAAGAGTCACAATATTAAAATACCACATATTACATTAAACTACTCTTACAACACTCATTTTAAGAGCCAAGAAAATTAAGTGCCAGTTTGAGAGTAATAATATCTGAACATGCAGAAAGAGACTAGAAAAGCCCAAAAGTAAGAGGACCCCTCATGATATATTTGATGCATGTGTAGTATCCAAATATTTGACAGTATTGACATTCTGGGTTATCACCAGAAAATATTGCTCCAACACAGTAGTATTCCCTAGGATGTGTTGAAAAATGTAAATTCTCATCAGCTGACTTAAAGATGTTATTTCAAAATGTACACTTTACCCTCTTTATTATTAAGAACAATAAAATCATCATTATCATTGATGTGTCAGTCAAAATCCATGTTTAAAAATAGGTGCATGAGAAAATACATATGTGGACTTGTGAGACGACATTAAACAAAGTATAGAGATCACTGACCTTGTGGTGGAATTATCTAGACAATTCATGATTTAGTAATTATGTTCTGTCACAAAAATAATTATTATTATTTTATGAAGGTGTTTAAGTGTTGCCCTGGTAACTACTCCTCAGATTTTCAGTATAGGCAATGCTTTGTAGGATTCAGCTCCTGGACACGTGACTCTAGAACTAAAGATAAGACCAAGAACTAAGAATGTTTAAGTTCCCCTTTCCCAGAATGCAACGTCTTTGCTTCACTTCCAGCTAGCAGCAAAAGATATAATCTGTTAACAGTTTCTAATTTTTAGATACCACAAAAAGTCTAACGTGGCTTTTGCATTTGTTTGTAAGTTCACAACTGAATACTTGGTGGGTTAGGTTTGAGGAAAATCATTGGATGGAGAAGAAAAGAATGTTTTCCAGCCATTCATACTTTGTAAATGCTTGCTGGATGGACAGAGTTTGGAATGCTTTGGTAAAGTGGATTAATAGATGAGGAATTAGTGTGGTGACCAAGAAATGTTTATCATATAATTCACACTTGCATATATTGTTTGTGCATTTACCTAGTTATAGCAGCTCCTTCCAATCCATGCAAGTAAGTGGAAAGAAATATTATTTTTATAAAGTCATAGGAAGACTTCAAACTCTTTAAGGAGCATGAAACAAATTTTTTTTTAAATAGCATATCCAATTACAACTCCAAGAAAAACTTAAATACATCACTGACTAGTACAGTTCTCACAGTATTCTGTATAACTATTCTGATCTTATATTTATATCACACATCTGGGAAAATGACCTTAGGCATGCATTTGTGGAACATAAGTGTTTATTTCACCCTATTCTTTAATTATAAAAATCCATATTATAAACTGGAGGAAGCACCAGCTGGCATAAAAAGATTTCTTACGAGAGTAAAGTATCTCTAAAAGCAAATTGTGTCTATTTGGTTTTGGGAGACTGAGTTTATGCAAGCAATTGTCATGCAAGCAGAGTTGGGAGTAATAATGTGGCCTTTAATGACGGAATGATGGACCTGCCAAACACTAGCTCCTGCCATAGACTGCTTGTATTTCCCTGCACAAAGATGCCCATCTGGGAGTTATTAACATATTCTCGTCAATTCAGAACCTGCTTTAACATAATCCATATTTGTTGGAGAAAGTCCAACATCAGCCAGAGAGCAGTGGACACGTGATCTGATGACACATTTCAAGCAGCACACATAAAGCATGCTTGGGCAGCTAAGCAATTCAGAAATGCAAATAGCAAAAACATTTCTCTTCCGAGATAAAAAGGACAAATCCCTTCTGGCATAACATCTTCTACACTTTTGATACTGAATGGAAACAACAGAAGTAGGAAAGGGACAGGTAGGAGCTTTTTCATTTCATTCCAAACACACTGACACAGCCTTGCACAGAAGCTGCTGTTTTCAGCAGTGAATGCTCTGCTGCATGGGGGCAGTGAGAGAGAATACAAATTCTCCTATACCAACAGTATCTTGTTTGCATGGCACTTATGAAAGGGAGCTTTGTTTATTTAAAGGGACCAGAACTCACCATCAAAGAAACCCTTCATTAGAAAATTATGTGGTCCTACAGGTCAGTCTATTCTTGGAAGCTGATGTTTTCATAGAATTAGGATTTCATCGTTCTTTATAATTTGGGGTAACTCACTATGCATAAAATTTTCTGAGTTTTGATATTTATTTTAAGGTCTACACTGGTCCTTCTGAAGCCTCACTACATTATCAAAACTTCAGTGCCAATGGGACGCTGTGGAAGTGCCAGCACTCCCAGAGGGCTTGGCGCAGCACTCAGATGAGTATCCCAGAAGGATGACACCTAAAAACTACACCCCTTTTTAAACCCTCAGCTCAGTGATGTATATTGACTTCAGTTTCTGAATGGATAAAACTCCAGAAACCATTTTTCCTCCTTTTTCATCCAGTCTTACTCAATTTTGTCATTTTTGGTGTTCAAACTAATATTGCTTATGACCTTTAAAGACCTTCAGGGTTCCCATTACCCATCACCCAGCCACTATGGATTGATTCCAACACGTCTGCAAGTTACAAAAGGATAGTGTAAACAATAGCTTCCCATTAAATTTCAGTTAAACATTAGGACTGCTGTCCAAAGATCATAGTTAAAGATAACTGAAGTGTTACTATATTCCTTTGTGTAGCTCAGTCATGACCCTAATTAATGTGTCCAGTTTAGACATGTATCTCTTTAAGTAATGGGTGGTTTGTTTGGACAATTAGGCAGAGTTGACAAGGAAATTTTCCATCAAACTGGGTCATAAAAAGTACATTATTCAGCATTATTATAAGTAAAACACTATTTATTACCCGAACTTTACAATACACCATTATCAATCATTACCTGTCATTAAGGTATGTTAACATGAGATCAAAGAGACAAAGCCAACTTAAACAAACAGGGGTGCAGAGAAGGCTTTTAGACTTGCTTATTTAAATTGAAACAAGTGTAGCTGAGTCCATTGATTAGCTAGAATTTCCTTTCAACTGAAGATGCAAATCAGGTAATCACTGCAATCTCAGAGCAGCCCTTACTCCCTGACACAGATCACAGCTGTGCTCTTTCCAAGAGAGAGGTGGCTAGATGCACCCATTGCAAATAGGAGAAAATCCCATAGGGATTTCTGGCTGCTAGTTTAGATTCACTCTCACATTAACTCTCACCTATTCTACTATTTAACCATTCATTAAAAACAAACAAATAATCTAAAACAGAGGGTGGTCCTTGATTTTAAGGAATTTATATCTTCCAGAAAGCCTGAATCACTGATTCAGCAAGCTGTTCCAGGCCCATAAGCCAAGTTTTTTAGCTATTTTCTTAGCAGCAACACCCCAGTGTCTGAGACATGGAACTGGATTCCCATTGTCCTAAAAGCCATGCAACACTCTCAAATGCAAACACTCAGTACACTTTGTGCCAAACAGAGAAAGGCCTGCAAGAGTCCTCCCATCACACTCTGTGCCACAGATCTCAGCTGCCATCCTGAAAATCAGGAAATGATCCCTGAAAACCCAGCCCTGTTGAGCACTGAGTAGTACTGCTCTATGAGCAACATTCCAATCAAACTAATGCAATTTTTCCTTGAAGCTAGTACCACATGTAAAGCATTGGGCAAGGTCTTCACTCAAAATAACAGATTTTAGGAGTGTGAGCATGTTTGGATTTTTTTCCAGCTACGCTATCTAACAGTCTTGCTGCAGTCTGCAATTTTATTCTGCCCTGCAAGATTCAATCAATGTTCCAGAGAGCTGAGAAGGACAAAACTAGAAGTCTCAAACTATTTCTGAGCAACCAAGTCTTTCTGAAATTTTTGACCCATTTAAATTCTTTATTTCTCAGCACACAGTTGATCATCTTTTTTGTTTTCCAGATAAAAGTATAAGTCACACATCAATCCTCACTTCCACAGAAATATTTCCATCAAAAACAAGTACCATATCAAAGGCATCCATATTACACTTTAATTTCTTCTATTGATCACAACTTCTGTACTATGATAGAGGCAAACGTTTAGAAATAATTGATAACTACTCTCACATTTCCTCTGACACTATATGTAACTGGAAGGCTATGCCAAAAAAATGGCAAAGAATGTGTCAGAAATTCAGTTTCAGAAGGGAAATGAGGAATAGACAGGCAGAAAAAGGATATAGAGCCCAAATTTGTCAAAGTAAATAACATTGGGGCCAATCTCAAACCTTCCCAATGCAAACAGAATAGGTAGTAGGGCCAAGTACGACCCACTCAAGTAATGAGTAAGAGCTATGAGGTAGAAAAATAATTGTAAGAGGAAAACTTAATTGTACCTCACACTTTTCTGATTAATTATGGTATTTTCAGGGGTTTTAAATACTATTAGGGCGCTCCATTAACATCTTACAAATATTCTAAGAAAACAAATCCTGCAAGCATCTGCTGTTGGTGATGGAACTACCCCTGTTGTCAGAAAAGCTGCTCATTCTTCCACATTCCACTTTTAGAAACAATTTCATTGAAAACAACACTCAAAATTAGTGCATTTTCCTTTCACTCTCCTATCTTTTTTTTTGGTGTAGCTGTTATGTTGCTTTAGTCAACCTGGTCTATTACACTGCATATCACTACATAATTTTACCTTTTACAGCTCATTTTTAATTGCTTATCATTGCTACCTTTCATGTAAAGAGACAGGGCTCTGCCACTCTTACTAATTATCCAAATCACTAGTCACTGTTTGCATGTGTGTGGCCTTGCCTAAAGCTTTTAACCACAAGTTATGTCACTAAATCAAAGCAAGTTGGAGGTGTCTCTGCTGCAGTGATAAACTAATAAAGGTTACATGACATGTCTTTCAGGCCTTTGGAAGTATTGTTTCTAGGATTACAGCACTCAAATAGTGTGAATAATTTGGTGGAGGCAGGGAAGGCTGGAAGGTTATCCCATGCTGTGGGTTAGTGCACTCCAGCCACAACTCTGCAGCCTTAACTGCACTGACTCAGCCTCAAACACCTTTGGTGACAAAGCCCATCACAGTGAGGGCAACCCCTTAATGCCTGCCTCAGGATAGCTCCAGCTTCAGCATCTGTGATGGGGAACACTGGAGATCTTCATCCTATTCACACTCACCAGGGTCTGCCTCTTTCCTCACACACTTCAACTCACTCTGACTCTTCGGAATTTTAGTGTTAATCAACAGTATCCCATTTATTAAATGAAGTAGTGAGATCCAAAATTGAGAAAAAGCTGACATGTGCTTCCTTGTTAAGGCATGGTGGCAGTGGGTGTGGGCACTTGGGCACTTTTGCCATGTCCTGCTCATAGGGATGCAGCCAATGTGCCATGGCAATCACACCTTGTTTTTCTGAATGGATACACCTTGCTCTCTCTCACATACACATCTACTTTCCCTGTATAGCATTTTACCCTTTATCTTCCACTCTAAAACCATCAAAATGAGAACTAATGGATTAGCTGTACACATCCCAAACTTTTCCCTTAGCCTTCTCAATTGCAATCATATATGAAGCAGGGCATTTCATTTTTTTTCTTTTCAGATTTTCTCATTATTTTCCTCAAAAATACTAAGAACTCCTAAAGTAAGTCACTGTACCACAAGAGAAGGAAAAGGGAAGAGAAAGCATCTCCCAGTAGACTGAGGGGGCTCATGGAGCAATAATCTGATATATGAGGTTACCTGCACCCATTTCTGACTCTCCAGTTTCCCTTCTTATAAATCAGTCCCTGAGGTAAGACTAAAAGGTAGTTTATGCTGCTCCTCTCTCTGGTCTCCTTAAATCATTAACACAAAATGGTTCATCTGTGGCATTGCAGGTGGAGGTGCTCATTGTGGAAAAGACACTTGGCTGGAACAGCAATGGCAGAAAGAGCAATTTTCACTTTACAGCCCCAGCTTAGGCCCACGTGGTCCAGACTACAGTGCACACATGTGCCAGTTGATAAGCTTGGCTTATCTGACAATGCTCTCCACCCTCAGCCCTACAAACCCTGCCCACAGCAGAGTTCAGACAGAACACTCTGCTCCTACAGAGTATCTTAACTTGGATAAATCTGCTTTTGCCTTTCACAAGAATACGTTAAAAGAAAAAAAAAAATCTTTGATTGGTACTAAATGAAACAATTACTGAAATTTCAGTTAAAAACAAAATTAAATTCATTTGATTAGGTCACATTTTCCTGTGTTCCTCTGGGTTTTTGTTTTTTTAATATTGGTTAGTAGTTTTACATCCTAGCAGGAAAACATTAAATACTTATCATACCACTGTTACAGTGAAAATACTTAGGTTTGATAACATCTCTCCAGAGACAGAGATTTAATACTCTACAGATAAGTTAATTTAGCATAAAATAGTGTAATATCTTCCTTATTTCTGTTCATGCATTTTCAAGCTGATACCAGACCTAGAAGTCACACATCACAATAGTCATCACTCACAAATTTCACTAAGAAATACAAAAACCTTCCAGCTCCTGTTGACACCCATTTGTCAGCTCTGCACTACCTCAAATGTCTGTACAATGAAAACATGAGCAACCACCATTATGGCCCTCTGAATTGCCATCACACAGAATTCATTCAGGTAACCACAACTTCACGGTCAAGTACACCATCTCTGTTTCACAATTTTGCTAGATTTACACTTGTCCAAATGGGGTCTATGAATTTCTTTCTTTAGATGAGGTCTTTGACAAAATTCAGAGCAAGTTTTTTCTGAATCAATAAAAATTTTTCAGAGCAGTTTGCCTACACTTCCTGGCTGTGAGTGCCAGCAAAAGCATGCTCAGAGGCTCTCAAAGGGGGAAGCCTCCCCCAGACATCCCACCAGCATGAGCTGGCTGCTGGCAGAGGGTGGGCTCATCAGGCTGTCAGCCACTGCTTGCTCTGATACAGCTCTTCAAAACAAGACCCAGAAGGTTCAAAGAACGTGATCTTCAGTTATTCTGAGCATCAATCAGCTTCATGCAGCCACATATTCCTCTTTCAAATGGATTAACACCGGGCAAAGCCCCTGTAAGAGCACTAAAATCCCTCTGCAGCAGCTCTAAAGTTGGTAGGAATTATGTGCCTCTTCTCTCATGGCAGGTCACTCACAAGACTGAGCAGGCCTAAATCCTAATCTCTTTTGCAATGGAAATATTGTGTGAAGCATGCAGGATCTGGCCTCAGGGTGGGCTGGTAAAAAAAACTAAACAAAAAACAGGTCACTACCCCATTAATCCTCATTACAGATGTTACTAAGGAGGAAACCTTTCTCTGATATTTGCATTTCTGTCTTATCCCTTGTCCTTGGGTCAACTTAGTTTTTGACTTTCAGCAACTGTGAAAAGGAAACCCAGTTTCCTTTCATTTCACAAAGGAAAAAAAAAGTTATACAACTGACCCAATCTTCTGTTAGAGTAATGAGAAAATCATGTTGTGTTGTTGGTGGGTTTTTTGTTAAATCACAGCCTTTGCTATTCACTAACAATCAAGTGCTGAAGAGCCAATAATTTCCAAAAGGAAATGTAAACAACTTTCTCTGAGGAAGGACTGCATACAGTAAGCTGGAGCCTCCTTCAAGTTAATTGCAACACAGTTCACTAATGAAACTTTCCATCTATTAAATCTTAACAGGCATAACTATAAAAATGGCGCCAAGCTCTCTCTCCTGCCTGGGAATGCCCCAGACAGCATCTGCAGAGACTTTCACACTTATTGTCTTGGCAGGGATAAGCTATTATCCCTAAGCAGCAAGGGCAACATCCAGCTACCTTCACACCAGTTATGCTGTTGTCAAATCAAGATGAGCACTGTAGCTGGCTGCAGGAAAGATCATAGCAGTGGAACCTGGTTCTTGCCTGGTGCTACTATGCAGCAGATCTGACCCAAAGTGCTCTGAAGCCAACAGGAATTATCTTCCTTTGCTTTCACAGAGTTCAAGATTACAGTCAGGATGGGCAAGGACATGACCTGCACTTCTGCCAAGACCTGCTCTTGCTTTAGAGGCAAAAGATTTAAATTCTACCCCTTCACACCTGTTTGAAAGAGAACACACAGTACATCTCTCCTGGCACACAGCATCTTGGAGGGACCACCTTTTCTTGTTTGTGCTCCAGTAGAACATTGTGATCCACTACTGCTCTCTTAATCTTACATTTAATTTCTTCTCACCCATGCATGTAGCTGCTCAGACTCTTAACTGACATCTGTGTTTCTCATCTGCAAGAGGTATCCAAGATCATGTGCTGGCTCACATCAATGCATTTTTGAGCCTTGCTTATCTGCCACCTCCTCCATGTTCTCAGCTGTCCTTTGCTCCTTATCTACAAAGCAGTGTGACCCACAACATGTGGATTCATTCACTCCTAAATACTTTAGTGACTGTTTTATAAAAGAGTAAAAAAATTCTCTGTGTCCTGGTTGACTTGAAACTTGCTGTCCAGAGAGGAAAAGCATCCTATAGCTCTTATCCTCTGTTCAGTAAGACTACTGATATTCTATGTGAAAGGCTTTTTAAAAGCTGTTCTAAACTATATAGTTTCCTACTGAAAATAGAAATCTGCAACTCAATGCCAATTTTTCATTTAAGAGGAATGACAAACAACTTGGCTTGCAGCAGCTGCTTATTTATATTAGTAAAAATATTAATGATCAGCTACATCTTTCCTATGTATGAAGTAATCCTAGAGTAATTACATGCCATAGATATGAAGCTGAACTGTTCTGGAAAAGGAAGTAATTGCAGGAAGGAGGGCTGGAGCTAGAGAGTGGAAAAAAATCCTGTACTGATTTTATTTTAGTAACAGATTCTACCATCAGATGCCTTGAAATAGCTTTTATATTTTTACAGAGACATGGAAGAAGTATATGCTGATCTCATACTCCTGAGAATTTCTCTGGAAGCATTTTGTTGAACAAGTCTTGGCAGCCCATCAGCATCTCAGTTCAGGGCCAAACACTGAGATGAACTATTAACAGTTCACTAATAAGTTCTGGATCTAGCAAACACTTCCTATGGAAAGTTATAGTGCCATCCACATAACAGATACAGCACTCGAACTCTGGGAGCCATTAACTGACCTGTATATTCCAAGTCCTAAAGTGCTTTCCAAGGTTGTGCACCTCTAAGATTAGTCCAGGCAATCTGTACATAAATGTTATATACTAGCATGACACTGAATCACCTATAACATTAGAGTATTTTCTTGGCAAGAGAGGTATGGAGGCAGCTCCAGTCCACACAAGTTCAAAGTGAATCATCCTCTGCCTAAATCCCTTCCCTTGAAGGGGTGTGCAATCAGATAATGGTAGAGTGCAGCTTTTTCCCTTTCAAATGTCAGCATCAACTTTTTCTCTTTCCACATGAAATTAACTGTTGCTGGTGAGTATCATGGACCAAGCAAACTTTGCAGACACCTGGCTCAAAAGGAGCCAAGTTGAGAAGCAGTTCCAAAGGCATAGTAAAGCACTCAGTTCCTGCTGCAAGACTTTTGTGAGAGAAACTGGGAGTGAAAATTGCTAAAATAAAATTATATGGGCTACCCTTCAATTTTTTCAGACATTTTTTTCACGTTGGAAGTGCCTTTCTTTTCTGTGTTTGTTGTACAGCATGCAGTGCATTTTGGTGGTAAGCAATAACTAAAATAATTCAATCTGAGTTACTTTGATGATTCATTGTCTAGCCATAGGAAACTACTAAGGAGTTTCCAGTTGTATTTGGAATAGAGATACTAGGAAGTGAGATAATTATCCAGCTCAGCTCTACTCTCATCCCATTAGCCAATTTTGAAGTATAAACTTAAAGTAATGCTAATAAAGGTAATTGAGATGCAAGATTAACCTCATCCAAATTTCTACAGCCATGAATTCCTTCCCACTATACCATAAGATCAGCTTGTTTGCTCCCCAGCCAAGGCCCACTTGCTTTGTCTTTTCTCAAGAGTGGGACAATTCTCTGTACCATGGGAACCAGGAGAACGTATACAAGAAGGGAAGCAGGTGACTGACCTAATTAAGTTGCTCAAGCAAAACTTGCTGAAAAATAGAGAAGCAGCAAAGAACAGGAAACAAAAATGGTTTCAGATCATCATCACATCCAATGAAACTCCCAGTCACAGAGAGTTAAGAAAAACACTGAAGGAAAACGAAGTCATACTTTAATGAAGAACTTCTGCACTTAAAAAAACCAAACCAAAACCTCCATACAGAATAAACAAATTATTTTGAACCATCACAGGCAAATAATTTTCTCAACTTTCGTTCAAACTTTTCATCCCAGATCTATTTGAAGTTCATTACATTCTCTGTTAAAACTTAGGTGGAAGGTCTTTAGGTATTCTGAATCCCTACATGGAATCCTATCACAATGAGAACAAATCTAGCATGAGCAGACACTGCAAGAATAACTGATAACAGAAAATATCACCATGCTTACACAAACAGACATCCTATAGCTGGGCACTCCTTACTTCATTGCTTGTGTGCCAAAGACCAAAGAGAAACAGAAATAATTTTCCTTAACCAAGACTTGAATGAGTACTTGAAACTTCAACTTTTCCTTGTTATCTCTGTTAGAGTCCTTACAATTACATGTGCACTTCTTTTTGTTATGTTTCGTGACAGCTTCCCAGAATCTATGAATAACAGTGTGGTAAGATTTTTTAAAGGATGTGCATATTTTTAAGGAAAATGAAAAATAGGATAAGACTGTGGTGTTCAACCTTTACTATACTGCATGATGGATATAGAGCAGCTCTGCAAGAATTTATGAATACTGCATGCTGACCTGGTTATTGAAATGTTTATTGTTTGACTATATTGACTTAAATCAACAGGACTATTGCAGAAATAGTGAGAAATTACTCAAAAAAGATGCCCCAATATAGCTTCTTAGAGCTAGTTAAGAGAAAATTTCCCCAAGTATTTCCTGTGAAGATTCTGCCTCCTGAACAAAGCAAGGGCATGAGCCTTTCCTGCCACATGAAGCCACATTTGGAAACAGAATAAGGAACACTCATGTTCTGTATAGATAGGAAGCCAAGAGGGAGTTGTTCACACAGGGGACATCTGCCAAAGCATTTAGATTTTTCATGCTTTGTTTGAGCCTAGAAAATGATAAATTTATAGGCAAGGCTGAGAGACAGGTAGAGTTTCAAAGTTAACTTTTTTTTTTTTTTTTAAATTCTAATTTTATATTTATGTAATTAAATAAAAATACTTGGCCACTACCAGTATTTTAATTTGAACATATCCCCAGCTAGAGAAGTATGATTATGAACCCAGGGCAGGGTCCTGGCCTCCTGCAATGTTCTGAGCATTTATTTTTGCCATGTAAATGAAAACAAAACATCTGCCAATTATTCACATTAAACTAGAACTTGGAGCTACAACAATATTCTTTAAAATGAAAATCAGCTTTTTTATTTGGTTTTTCTTGATCATTTTTCTTCACAAAAGACTCAGTTTTTGCAGGAAAAGAAAAAAAATATTTAGTGTCAATATTGTTGTGAAATGATTACATTTTGAGAGTTATTTCTGTAATACATGACAGAAAATAAAACTTCAAATCCATAGCTGAAAATTATTACAATTACTTGATTAGAAAGACACGACATACTAAGAGTATAAAATTAAGCAAATAGTTACTAAATTTTGTATTCAGAACTATTATTCAATTGCAGAAGATTATCATTTTAATAGGACATTTTCTATTTGTGTTATTGTCTCTAGGAACCTTTACTTTCTTAGTAGTGTCATTGGAATGAAAGACAATAAAATTATTATTAGGAATTATTTGGGCATATCTCTCTGCATATAATAAACAAGTTTTCATTCAAAGGAAAACCTTTAAGTGCACTTAGCACACATTCACTTACCAAAAACAGAAAGGCAGCATATTGAGAAATAAAACTTCAGTCAATGCAGTTATCAAAACTTGTGATGCAGTCACCAAAAGATGTACACACCAGGCATGAGCTGAGGTCTGGCTCAGACCAGCAGAGGACAACACAGAACAGCCTGTGCTCCTTAATAATTTTCTGGGTAATATGTATTCAGCTACTCCTGAAAGTCCTATCACATCTGGCCAATCTCACTGTCACCCTGATCATTAAACACCCTCTCTGGATTCCCCCTCCCAGCAGGAGTGAGCAGGAAGGGCAGCACACACTGAGCCAGGCATCCTTCCAGTCAGCTATGCACAGGTACCTTTGCCACCTGCTTTCCTCTGGCTGGCTGCACTGCCCCCTGCAAAGGGCTGTACCCTGAAACCAGGCTGGGTGCAAAGACTCAGTAATTTCTGTTGTAAGACATTCTGTCAAGAGCAGATGACAGGAGGGCTCCAAAACTGGTGTGGGTAACACAGAGAGGCTTGAGGAGCCAGCTGCCAGCCACAGGTACCACAGAGGGGCTCATCACCCTCCTGTGTGACACTGCCAGGGGAGGCACTCAACCTGGAAAGCCTCAGGTGGTGCTTGGGAGAGTCTGGTACTTGTTCCCTCACACCCAGCCCCAAGCAGACAACTCTCATACCTCCCCAGACGTTCTGCAAAAGCTGCACTTTTAATAGGGCTTGCAAAAAGACTAAGGGTTTGCTTCTCAAATAAAGAAGGGATGAAAGGAACTTTCCTGGGGTTGTGCTGGCTCAATTCCTGTTTGATTGACTGCTCATGCTGTTGCAATGGTGGTTATTAGAGCTGGTAAAAAACACAATTTCTGTCCCACAGGAATTTCCTACACTTCAACATTTGTTTTCATTCTGAAACAGCATTAAGTATTTCAAAATAATGAACACTTTCATAGAATGAATAGCCCTAAAATAAATTAAAACATGTCATTGTGCATGGGCACATTTTCAGTCCAAAGGTCTATCCTCTTTTCTCCCCTAGCCAGTCACAAGGGTTTTACAAGAGTTTTATTTCCAGATTCATCATTTCAGTATTCTAGCTGATTGCTACTCTTGGGAAAACCAGAGTGCAACACTGAACTGCCACCACACTGCTTCCCCCCCTCCTTAGGCTCCCCAGTCTGCTCAAATCCAAGAGATCTTGGGAACATAAAGCAATCATTTGAAGGTTTCTCCAGAAAACTCATGAAGCACTGGGCTGGCAACATCCAGGTTCTACACACTCGTTTGCTTACTGTCCTGTTGTGGGGTGCACTGAAATGAGGAGGGAAGGTTATTAAAAATTGTGAGCCTTTGTGTTCTTGGTTGTCAAACAGTCCCTTGGTCCTACAGATACCCCAGGCAGTGCACAGCAGTCTTTACCCAGAGCTAACACAACTGCACTCCTTGCCTAGCTGCAGTGCACAATTTGTGACAAAAACCACCTTTAATCTGAAATGGCAGCATTTTGGGGGAGGAGGAGGATGTGAAAGCCAGCAGCTGGCAGGAGCAGGCATGTGATGACCTGCAGGGGCTCTCCATGGCAATTGCTGCCTTGCTCTTCCCCCTTTAAAGCACAGGCAGCCTAAAGTGGCATTCTGTTCCTCTTTAAGGACACACATGAAGGAACCAACTGTTCTGCCTTCACACCCTTCAAGGTTCCAAGGAGAGCCTTGTCACCATTTTGCACCATCCACCCCTCAGTCACAGATCCTCCCATCCCTGGCTAAACCATACAGCACTAAGGATAACATTACTGCCTCACAGCCTGCTAGGTGGAATGCAGCTGCACAAGTGTCTCTTGGCTTAAAATAGTCTTTATGAAAAGCTCTGCTTTAGGGAAATAATGGTAGCAAGGCAATGTCAGGTTTTGCTCTCGTCGTTGGAGAACAAAATCTAACAAGGGTGGTTGTCAGCTATTATGCTTTTGTACTGAAAAATTGTACAATCCTTTTAAGTTACATATAATGATTTTATAGCCTTTTAACAAGGGGAGCACCACTGGGTAGAATTTTAACAAGAGAAGCAGGATTGGCAATTTATTAATTTATTTTAAAGCAGCTGAATTCCCCAAGTTCTTCTTTGATTTAAGCCACAGCCTGTATTACAAACAGAAGGTATTATAAGCATCTAAAGTAGCCATGGTTTTGATAAAACTCTCTTAAGTAATGATGATCCTGCAGCATTCAGACAAGTCAGGGGTCAATATGACCTTATTTGCCAGGGCCTTTCATTAGGAACACTCTTTCTGCAGTACCATACTTCTGGTACCTCTGAATACACAGAGGATTCATGCTTCAGTTCTGCATGTATTAAGAATGCAGCCATAGCAACTACTAGCATTAATGAACTATTTGCTTATGCAGTAATAATTAACTTCCATTACATTACTTTGTGTGATTACTTTCTTAATTGCCTGAATTATGCATCCATTTAATATTTAATAACCATTCTCAGAAATCAGACACTGGTAAAAAAAAAAACAAATTGCTCACAGTTTCCTTGCAATAATTAAGCTCACAAGAATAAATGAAACCTTTTAAAAATGAATGCCTTGTGATTATATCCTTGCATATAGAGCAAGATCCTAAATTAGCTATTTATTAAGTCTAAATTTAAGACCAAATAGTACATTTTTCACTTACGCCTTGGGAAATCAACCTATACAATACCTGACATCACCAGCATAATTAAGTGCCATCTATTTACTTTGAGAGTCACGAATTCTGCATTAGTATTTAGAACATTCAGAAGTGTGTGTGAGGAAATATTTTAAAATGCTTCCTTGGAAAAATAGCATCTTCTTTACCTGAGGTAGCTGCTTAGCTGTGCTTAAAGTGCTGGAAAGATCTGTGAAGCATAAATAGCCTTCTGATAGGGAGAGTTGGGATGGATTTTTTTTTTTTTTTTCTGGTCATGTTTTAATTTACATACAAACAATGGAAATACATTTATACAGCCTGAGGTCAGGCTTATCAAACAGGATGAAATTCATTGTTGTATATGAAAATAATGTTTACAATCAAAAACAAGCAGTCTGATCTACTTCTTTTTTCATGTTGTCATCTGTCTCTGAGCCCTCATGCCCTGCTAGCACCCAAGCAAAGCCACATGCTGATTTGCAAAGTGATAATGCCATTACATTTTCTCACACCAGCTTTGTTTCCCAATGGTTTGCAATGCAGTCACCAGCTTAAATAAAATGTGCAACTGTTTTATTAGACATTGTTTTGATGAATAGAGTCTACTGAGCTGGACAGTACTGGTGACCTGTTGTGAGTTGTTTATATTTTGCCTTTTTTGCTCTCTTAAGTTGCATTTGCAAAACTGCTCTGCTTTTCCACATTGATTATGGCAGCTGTGTACAGATGTGTTTATCTGAACCACAACACAGCTCTGCTGAAGCTACAGGGATAACAGCATATAACTCCCTCTCTGTTCCCAGATAAATGCACTACAAATAAAATGTGCACAGTGAAAACCATTCCGGGCATCCTGCACCCAAACACACCTAATCAATGAAAAAAATAACGGAAGGGTTTATTTGCCAGGAGGTGGGTGAAGGAGGAGAGCCTGCTCTCCCCCTTGCCCATACAGGTGGCTCATTCTCAGCCAGATGCAGAGGAGGCTGCAGGGAGCCAGGCAGGGAGCGAGGCACAGCTCCCGTTTGGGTGTCAGGAGCCAGCTGTGGCTGCCAGCCCGGGTTCCCAAACTGAGCTAACTCCATGCCAGTCTCACTGGCTGCTGCTACAGTGGGCAGCATCATTAGGATTTGCTTTTTAAATGATCTCTCAGCCTGTAAGTCTGAGAGCTGCTAGCAAAGCAAGGTTAGAAAGAAAATGATGGCAGCATGTTGATGCTTCACAGACCTCATGATAGTTTCCGTCTGTCATTATTTACGTCTGACTAGATGCGTCATGTCAGCTACCTAGCAGGCACTTTAATATGAAGCTCTTGTTTTCCTCTGCTTTTTCACATCCAGACTGGGTATTATTATTTTTTTGCATCACTACACTTAGGTGAAGCTTGCTTCAATCTCTCTGTAATGACACACAAAGAAATAAAAATTGTTTCACTCGTGTTATTATACATGCTTCTATTCTAACAGACCTCTTTGACATTGTTCACAAAATGGTGAATTTAAATCAATAAACAGACATCTATCAAAAGGTCAACTTCATTTTATTCTTCCAGCTTTTTTTTTACCAATATTTTAAGCAAAATAATTTCTTCCTTTAGTTTTCAGTAAATATTCTATTAGTAGATTACAGCAGCCACTGGAAATTTTAATGGCTGATGGTATTTAGCAGTTCAATTAACATTGTATTAATACTGCTTTATAATGTGATGGGTTCTGTCAGAGTCAATGTAAATAAGGTTACAGCTATCAAGTATATGTCAATTTTGCCATTATTCTACCTCTTGGCAATTCAGATTCAAAGGATTCACTGGCACTGCTTTGGGATGAAATGTGTAATTCACTCCTGAGTAATACAGTCAGCCCTGAATTCCATCTGATAACTTTTTACAAGGATAGCAGCTCATGTGATGGAGAGGGACCAAATCCTTCCAGGCTTCTGGCAGACAAAGCTCTAGCTCAGAGATACTGTGTCTAAGCATGTGTTCCCATCCCGAATGGACTTTAAAACTCATCCCTCTGCCATTTACCAGGGAGGTACTCAGCCACAACATTTTTACTTGTGCCCAAAAAATAGCAGGTCAATCATTCTGTGGCCTGACTTTGCTATATAATCATATGAACTTATTAACAGAACCTTTTCTGATCCTTTAACTCACCTAGCCTGTAGTTGTGTCTTCTCATTTTGCCCTCTGTGAAATTTAGTAACAAGCTTTTTCCATGCTTTCATTTGTCTGATATGTGTGGGATCTTGCACACTCTTCAGTACAGTAAAACAATTAACCATATAATATTGCCAAAATCATTCAATAATATTTAATCTGCTGAATTTTGTTCACTTTTGTTTCAATTTTACACGTATGAATTTCAATTTTACACCTTTAACCAGTTAATGGTATATTTGTCTACACTTTGTACTTTCTTATGATTATATTGCTTTCTTAAAAGTAAAACTGGAAGGGTAAGCTATTTTTGTTTCAGAAGTATCTTACATTATGATCTTTAAAATGTAATAGACATCTAGGCTTTAGTAAACATTACTTACACAAAGGAAATTTTAAAGGTCATCAAGTTTTCCCACACATCTTCTCAAAGAGAAGTTTTGTTTGTTTTTGAATGACAAATTAACATTACCAAATCAAAAAGCATTTTCTCTTAGTCACTAAAATAACATCTACCTTTACCTGGGCTTCAGACTAACAAACAAAAGATAATGCTTTCCAAAGTTACAGGCACAGCTAGCTCATCTGCTCATTGAGTTGAATTCAATGGGTACAGTAAGTGCATTTGTGGGTTCCTGAAAAGCCCACATATAGATCACAACTATTAGAAAAGTACTGGATTTTTTACATTCTCCAAGAAATTTAATTAAAGGAATTTTAAGCTTGGAATAATGTATAAATGGCTCACTTCACATAGCAGTTATTCATCATTTGTGTAATTTGATTGGTTGCCTAAATCTTAGGATCTCTTTCTCTGTTGCTCAATGGGGTGATATTAGCCCTACAAAGACACTCCTGATTTGTTTCTATGGACAAGGTCCCAATGGTTAACTCTGTGGGAAGCATTAAATAGGTTTTCCTTTACTCTGAAATAACCTATAGGGCTCTGACTGAACTTTGTGATCAGGAGCTTAGCACCCCTCTGCCTTTCCCAGCATCATAACAGGGAGAACCACACATTATCTTGAACATAGTGAGAATGAGCTCTTGCTTATGGACAGACTGAAAGGCTTTCATAGGAACCAAATCCATTTTCCAATACTGGCTCCTAAATTGTGAAGTGTTGCAAAGGAAACACTGAAGATAAACTTGCTCACTGTCAACAAGACAATTACCCCAAATCTCCTCTCTTTGTAGTTTATGGTGACAACCTCAATATTTTTTCTGAAGAAACTATTTCACCTCTTATTTGGATCTCATTAGTAAAGGTTAGTACAGCAATACAGTTCAGTCCTCATGCTTAGAATTTCTCTCATGTGATCTGCATGTGCCCAGTATTTTCTGGGCAATATCTGCTGTAATTACTGTAGAGCACCTGGTGACACCAATAGCTCTGGATGGTCCCTAAAGTCTATATATTATAGACTGGGTTGCTCCTGAGGTTTTTATGGGTTTGGTTTTCAGCTTTTGGGATTTTTTCTTGCAAGTGCTGCCATGTAAAGGGTCTGAACTGAGTGATTGCCGGGATTTGAAGATTGCACTGGAGTTCTGCATTTCAGGATTCAGTGGTGGGCAGTGCAGATCCCCATGAGAGGATACACTGCCGCTGGAGCAGGCAGTTCTGTGTGAGGCAGGATGGGGACCTTTCATCAGCAGAAAACAGAGGATGTTTGGTGACCAGTTTCTCTGTGCTCCCCTTCACCTGGAATTAATGATTGGCTGACAATTAACTGACAGTCCCCACAAAAAAAAAAAAAAAAAAACCAAAAAAAAAAAAAAAAAAAAAACCAAAAAAAAAACCACCCAAAAAACTGCTAGGTGCTAAAAAACAAACTATGAAAGCCTGCATTTCCATTTAAAGCCCAAGAGCCTCCTAAATCACGCTTCCTCCTCTGTTTAACTTTGTAGGTTTTGAAATTCAAACGCGGAGCCACTTCAACTTTTCCCCGGCTCCACGCGCTAAGCGCATCTCAAGTCCCTCAGCACCTCTTACGCCGGGGGTTTATCGATGTGAACCAGCAGCAGCATTTAATCTGGAGATTCGGTGGAGCCTCTCGGTGGCTCGGAGATCCCTTTTCCCCCGGCAGGTCCCGCCGCAGCCAGCGGTAGGTGGCAGCCGAGCCCCTGAGCTCTCTCCATCGCCCTCCGGCACCGCATCCCCGCCAGCAGCGATGCCAAGCACCGTCTCTTTAGCTTTGAAAGCATCATTTCCGAAACCTCGGGCTGTAGAGGCGGTAATGGATAGTAATGTGTTTTAGATGAAGAGCCCGAGGAGCCCTTAAACTCTGCTCGCTGCTTTTGAGCCTGTACGGGTCCCAGGTTTTGGGGGAGCTTTCTAAACTTATAGAAATGCTTTCTGATGTAAAGTGCCATAATTGTCCAGGACTGTCCTGACAGTCTGGGGGGATTTACCCCTCCCAGAACAGAGACAGGCCCCTCCTAGATGGGGCACAGCTGGGTAATAGATCCGCCCACACTCACTGGTGGGCTAAAGCCAGAGCCCTTGTTTCACATACGAGACACAAAACAACCTCCCAGTGAATGAATGCTTCCTTTTCTACACTGCACACACTGAGAAAAGAGATTTAAGATCATCTCAATCTTTTTCCTCCTATTGAAGTGGCAAATACCATTAAACCTAAGTGTCTAGCATCCAGGAAAAGTTACACAGCAGCACAGATGTGTCACACTTGCAGCAGGACTATTAATCAAAGAGGCACTCCCCATGCACACACGGGCCTCTCAGTATATCTCCTAATGGGTCAGCATCAGTAAGTCCTCAGTTGTCTTATACAGCAATATTCAGCAATAGCCCAGTGATAGATATGACTAAAATTTGGTCATACTTCATGAAATCATACTTCATACTCAATAAAATACTGGCAGTTTCATTAAACTTTTCTAAGTAAAATTCTTTTATTGTATTCATCATCACGTGCATCCAATAAACCAAACCAAAACTGAGAAAGACATTTTCAAATTTCTAGAATCAAAAGTAAGTGTATCTCTAGTTATGTTTATAAATGACTGAAGCTATGCCACTAAGCCACTTCCCAATCTCACTTTCAGTTCCCAAAGTATTTTGCTCATACACAAATTTTTCTCCTGTTACTTGTTCACACTAGAGGGACTTCTGGAGAAAAATGTAAGGAGCACTGGATTATGAGTCTGTATTCAAAACAAAGTGGGTAGTGGGGGACAGCAAAGATCATAGGAAAACTTTCTAAAGAGATCACCAATAGCCTAAAGAGCTGCAGAGCAGTGTGGTTGGCTGCTGCTGCAGCCACACTTGCACAGAACAGCTTTTCCAATTAATTTTAGAGTCAAGTATTCCTTATCTGAGAGGAAACAAGGTTTTCCTTTATAAACACACTACACAGCACCACTATTTGCTATGGAAGACACTTGTTCTGATTTTATTCTACTACTTGCTACTTGTTTGTAAATTTTCAATGTGGAGGGTTAAAAAAAATCAAAATAACTGAAATTATGCATATGCTATCAGGGACTGCTGTAACAAAAGTATTTTAACAAGGCTTTTATAGATCTACTAGTATGAATATTATACTGGAACAGGTCAGAGTAGACCTAAGGTTCACCAGTCAGCAAAAGAAACTAATTTTTTCCTCAAAAGCACTAGCTAGCATTGCAACATTGCATGGTACCAACAGAGTATTTTAAAAATAAATGCATATTCTTGACTCATTCTAAGATATTAGTAAACTGTATGTATATATTTGAATAGGTCATTGTACCTCTGGCTGCATAATGCAGAATTGTGGACATACACTAAATGGACACCGAGTTTAAAATATTTCAGCTCTTTTCCCTGTAATACTTATGACAAGGTGTTTTACATTTGATTCTTCTCCTTTTCTGAAAGAAATATTAAGAACATTCCCTGCTATAAAGACAGTTCATGATAACACAAATAAAATGTCTCATTTTCTAGTACTTTTCTCCCCCTTTGGTTTGCTGGGTTCATCATCACACATTTTCCTTTAAAGGCAGACAGAACATATTGGTCAAGGTATATGTATAGAAGATCAGAATAAGTTAATTTACTCATACATAAAGGAAAACTTATGCTGTCATGATCTTTTAAAAGTTTTGGGTTTTTTTAACTAGAAGACAGATCAGGTACAAGGGCAATAGCAAAGTTTGGGAGCAACTCAGATTTTTTGCTTGAGTACAAAAGGATTGGGAGATTTAAGCCATTCTTCCCTCAGTCTTTACAGATTAGGAAAGGCGATCTAAGTAATAAAATATTATTTTGTTGAATTTATTCATAATTCATAATGCAACACACATCTTTTGCATATTTGCCACATTTTTGGTTCTTTGTGGCACAAACCTGAAAGCTGCAAATCAGGCTACCCCTGAGACAACCACTCACCTGCAGCAGTAGTTTGGAGCAAGAAGACCATTACATAGGTGGTCAGGGTTTTCCAGGTTTCCCATAACCTGCTAGGTGGAACAGCTGTTCTACTGGCTCCTACATGAGCCACTGGATGTGGAACTCTGTTGTGTTACCAACCAGTTTGCAAAGAGTCCATGTCACAGGTACAGGACACATGGAGTCACATACTAATCATTAAGGCAAGGCATTCCACTGCAGGTTTAAGTTTTTTCATCACTAAAACCATTGGAGGAACTTGTTTACCACCATCCTAAGCAGAAATGTCTAGTCCTTCTCATAATCACATTTGTCATGCAACAATCTGTCCTTTCCAGGATATGGTCACAAGTTTTAACAAGCAAAACTCCCATTTAGCATGTCCTTCACCTTGAGAACAAAGTAGAACAAGGGGTCTCTGGATGGGCTGCAGAACCAAAGTCCTTCCCTCTCCTCAGGGTCAGACTCAGAACTTTTAAACCAACTCAAATTCTCAAGACTACTTTACTGCACTGGTTGACATTACACTTTCCTTTAAGTGTCAACTTATGCTCTGTTAGAACAGATGGTGCCTGCTACAGTAGCACTTTATTTTTACAGGCTTTTAATCAACTGGACCAGGTTTTTTGATGCCCAGCCCTTTCCTCTCTCCATGCACATCTAATACCCACTCCACATACCTTTCATAATTTTGCAGCAGCCACTTCAAAAGAAATTATGAAATTAGTATTTATTTTATTCAGCAGACATTCTGATTTGGGGAATGAAAGGTGTAATATTGTAAGAAACTAGTAGGCAGACTTAAGAAAACACACTCAACTCACCTCAGTGTTTCAGAGGCTTTACATATGTTGCACACACACATCTTAGCTCCCTCTCTACCATCCTAAAATTTGCATTGCCATGTTTGTTATACACACCATATTACTGTGTTTTTCTCATCCCTAAGTTAGATTTCTCTTCAATCCCAAGCAGCAGCACTCATATAAATGAGCACTTCTTAGAAGACAGGTAAGGAAAAGAGTGGTTGATCTACAATTCTTTCATAGTATTCCATTTATTGGAATTGATTGAGCAATACTTAATCTCTCCAACTGAAGAATTATGCAGTGAAATGAATGTTTATATGCAGTAATATATGCAAGTAAATATAGATGACTGACTTAAGAAAAATTTTAAATGTATGAAGAGGACACATTTATTATTTTAGCCCATACTTTATAACTTGATATATTTGGAGGAGGATCTTACCAAAATCTTTGATTCCCACCTGTAAATACCTTCATGCATAACTTCAGAAAGTCTTTAATAAGCTCTTTATTTCTCTGAATACTACTCTGGTTCACAAAGTATTCTTTTCCTACTGCTGATACATGCTCAGAGATTCCAGCATCAATCACATCTGAATTTGCACTACAAGCACTTGTAGATGCATTAAGAGTACATAAGACTGAAGTAACAGGCTTGCTGTGTGATCAGAGTCCTTTCTCTGTAATGATCTTTGCACTCAGTATTGGATAACGAGGAATCGAAGTCCCAGGAGCCTGCAGTTGGTGTAAGAATTGCAGCATGCATCCCCCTCATAGATTTCTGACAGGGCTCAAATAGTCAGTCTATAGACCTTACTCTCTCATCAGTCTCAAGCAGAGAGCAAAAGCAGTCACAACTGAAAGTGCAGGACTAAGACACACAGTATTTCTAACAAAGCTCGTGCATTCTCCAGCATTTTGTCAAGAGATTTCTTGAGCTTGTTAGGGTTTCTGCATCTAGCAGTCCTTGACCAGGCATTTCATCCAATTATTTGTCCATTCTCCCCCAGACCCTCTGCACAGCTCTGACAAGGTACATTATTCCCTTCTGAAAGAGATGCTGTCCCCTGCTCTGAATCAGTGTCTACAAGCTTCATTCAATGGCCCTTAACTCTTGTGCTGAAAGAGGCAATGACAGATCCCTCCCTCTCCACCCATTTAGTTTTCTTAACCTATCATTATCATTCTTGGCTGACCTTTCCCTAGACAAGAGAGTCCCAGGCTACTCTGCCCCTTTGCACACTCCTCTCCCACTTCTGAATCTTCCCATCTTGATGCATCCTCATGGAGATTAGCAAGTCAGACCTACTTGTGGTACCCAAGGTAAAGGTGAGCCACAGATTTATATGGCTGCATAATGACATTATCTGTTTTGTTCTCTGGTCCTTTCTTCATAATTCCTAAAATTTTATTTGCTTTTTAGCCTGCTGTCAAGCACAGGCTGATGTTTTCATGGAACTATCCATCATAGCCCAAGGTCTCACTCCTGAGTGAGAACAGACAGCTTGGAGCCAATCATTTTATATGTGAAGCTAGGATTGTTTTTCCCCACATGCATCACTTCACATTTATCTACACTGAATTTCATCTGCTATTTTATTGCCCAGCCACACAGTCTCTTCAGATCCTTGTGTAATTCTTCACAGTCTGCCTTCATCCTCACTACCTTGAATAATTGTGTATCAACAGCAAACTTAGTCACCTCACTGCTCTCCTCCCTTTTCCAGCCCATTTATATACATCCTCATAAACAGTGCAGAACCCTTGGAGCACCACTGCCAAACACCATCTGCTGCAGTTACCAAGCACTCACTCCCCTGTCTATTTTAAGGAATTATCTCTCTGTGCAAGGACTTCCCCTGCCTCTAAGACCTCTTAATTTCCCTAATTTTGGTGAGGAGGAGTGTTAAAAATCTATCAGAATTTCAGGTAGAAGATAACTTAAACATTCCTTCCCTTCATCTTATTGACACCTTCAAATAAACTACTCCAAACCTTTTCCTCCATTAATATCAATCTATAGAGAAAGTGCTTTTAAACAGATTTTGTTTTCCAGAGCAGCTTAATTTTGAGATGTTAAGGACAATGCCAACCAAATGAAAGAGGAAAGAGAAGAGGCAAAAAACTCAGTTTCCCCTTCAGCTCCAAGACTGAAACTTCTTTCAAGTCTGACCCAGTAGCCTGACTGCTGTACTCCTCCATTTCATAAACCACAACAAGCAGTCTGGTGAATGCTAAAACTAGTCCAGACTGGTTACAAATTATTTATTTCTGACCCATTTGGGTGCTTGAGAGGGTTCAGAGTTCTGCTGGGCTCATCTCTTCTATATCCAGATATACCACGAAGCCACCAGAAGTGAATCTAGCAAAGCAGCATAGAAGGCAAAAAGCTGTTTGTCTGAGCAGCACCATCTCTCACCAGCTCAGCTGAATACAGGAGAACAGGGACAATGATGGCATGAACCTTCCTGGCATACAGGATAGGCATGGAAGCAAATGAAATAAATATCTTAGTAACACTAAATGTATCTAGATATTTCCCATATACACTGGACTCATTCAAAAGGAGTCTATGAAGCTTCAATTATTTTTACTTGTGTAACCCCACCTGGCCATGAAAACCCAGCACTGGTAATGTACACAGGGTAAACATTAAGGGCTTCTATGACTTGGGCTTTGGAGTTCCAGTAGTTTGGCAAGTCTCTTCTCCCTGGTGCAATGAGCCAATCTCACTTTGGCACAGGAAAGTGGGGTTTAACCTGACTAAATGAAGCCATAACTTGTTATTAAAGGCACCTGTTTGCAATTATATCCAAGTGCAGAGGTTGCTGCAATTTCTCTACATTGTTTTGGAAATCTTACTAAAAAACCAACGTTTTCCTTGTTTATGAAGGAAGATTATTTTGCTCCAGCCACAGCACAAGCACAACCATAAATTTTCCATCAGAGAGAGCAGTGGCAGGGAGAAATAATGCAGGATCACACAGCATGGGCAGCTGCAGATATACAGGGATGGCTCCAATTACATATTCCAAACCAGGTATGTTTGAACACTTAACAGTTTTCTAACTTGAGCCATTTCTACAGGAGGGAAGCTAGACACAGGATGCCTTCTCTTGCCTCTGCACATCCCTGCCCCACAGCTGCAGGAGCACCCTCTAACCTGGCTTGGATCTGCCTCTGCACAGCCACTTTCTGCTGAGAGTCTCAGGGCACTGCACAGCAGCCCAAAAGGAGGGAGCACAGAAACATCTGTCATGGGCTTCTAAGTAATGTGATCTTTAGAGAGGTGAAACTGCAGTTTTACAGGGTGAAAACTATTTTGTTACATATTTCATGTCTGAGTCATTCAAATTTCATTATTAATTTAAAGAGAATGAAAAATTCTCTTCCCACCCTCCAAGCAGCTTGCCCAGTTTTGACACTCAAGCATAGAATAATTTCAAGATACAAAATAAATTAAGGGCAATTTAGGATCTGACAATATTAGCTATTCCCATTGATCATGGAGGAAAGCTAAGACTCAAATTCTTTATATATAAAAGCAGTTTAGTTTAGAGTTTGCTGATGTTTGAGCAGCAATAGGAGCATGTGCCTCTCCCTTTATCACAAGAAAATACCTCAGTACAAACCCTAAAACAGAGGTTAGAGAAGTGCCTAAGCTAGGTGCTTAAACTTGTTGTTTTAATACACTCTGTAGGCTTCCAAAATCAACCCTGATTCACTTCTGAGAATCTGGACACTGCTATTTAAAAGCCTCAGTAAGACCTGAAAGTCTAATTTCAAGCACTCAGATTTGCAACTTGCAGCCTTATTTACTAAAGAAGGAAAATAAAGGAAGTGAAATACCTTGAAGACAATACTGGGGAAAGTATTAAGCTGCTTGCTTGTAAATCTCACAGTATGATACTGTTCATGCAGTGAAGGAACACAGTTCCTGCATTCAAACAAGCACTTAAAACTGCAACACTTGAAGGCAACTGGAAAGATGAACTTACTAACCTGGTAATACCTGGGACCCTTTTTGAAGGAGCAGATTGAATCACAGATAATAAATAAGCCCATTCTTTCATATGTATGAATAATATTAACTGACAAACATTATTCCAAATCTCACAGGGACACTTTTCTGGATTAAGAGGGGGTTTAAATTTTCTGAAGGCGTAAGAAAACCACTTTGAAAATGAAAACTGGAAAGGAAAAGCATGTTCTAAAATTATGCCATTGAAAAATTAGCCTTTATCTTTTAGAGTGAAAAGTACAGTTTGAGACCATGTATAAAGCAGTCTGAGTTTATTTTTTGCATCTGATGTGCAGAAATGCACATTGATGTAACTAAATACAGCTATGACTTATGAAATAGGGGAATGACCATTTTGAAAATAAAATGTATTTGTATCATTGAATTGTAAAAATATTCTCAGGGCTTGTGGATAGAATAGAGTGCTATTTGAAATCTAGTTCTTAAAACTTAGAACCATATTTCCAGGGGACAAAAAATAAAACCTATGCAAGAAGAATATTTATCAGAGAATCATCAACACAACACAGTATTCAGTACTGGAATAAAATTAATTTACAATACTTCTAGATTGGTAGTTGCCTATAACTATGTATTTTTTTAAAACTGAAATAATATTTACATGAAGAAATCTTAGTTCATTCTTCACCCCTCTTTTTTTTTTTTTTTTTTTTTTTTTTTTTTTTTTTTTGTGGCAGGAGAACAAGCTAAGACATTTGTGTCCTCATTTTTCCCTTTTGGAATCATATCTTCAGGGTTTCCAGGAAAAGCAAACTACAGATATATCTACCTAACAGCAACCCAGCACATCTTTTTTACCCTCCCCTAAACAGCCATCTATTTCTGCTCCAGAACACACACCAGGAATGATTACCAACACATCTTCAGTTTAGCAGACAAAGAAAAGAGGAAATCAAATAATCAGAAGGAATAGGAGAGTTTCACCCATACTAATGCCAGAGGAAAGTGAACAGTCAGAGTGTTACAAGTGAACTGAAAAGTTAACAAATAAATCCTCATATGGACAAACATTACTGTTAATAAACTATAAGATGCACAACAGCAGCTCACCAACTGAAATCAGTACTCATGTTTTCTAACTTAGCTATTTCCTCTTCTAAAGGCATTTTTGTCTGCAAATAACTGTGCAGGAAGCAAACAAAAGGTTGGATTTTTTATTCATCATCACATTATCACCAGCTCTGTTCTGCTCACCTCATTTCTGCCTCACATTGAGGACCAAACCCTGCTCCTGCTGCCAAAATGGCTTTTGGCACTGAGTCATCATAGACAAAAGCATTCTCTCCCTGACACTTAAAACTCTGAGCTATCAGGGTTACAAAAATATTGTGTTTGAGAGGACCATACTTCCACCTTTCAAAGAGTTTGAGTCCTCCCTAGCTGAGCAGTAATTTTTAGAGAGCTGTAAGCATGACCTGTGCTTGATGCACCAATAAAAGCAGTGATTTGCCTCTTGAGGTCTCTCTTAACTCCTTCCCTCCAGGACCATAACAGTTTTCAAACAGCTGACTTGCGCTGAAGTCTCAAAACTTAGTCAAACAAGAGTCTCTGGAGTACAAAAGATAATTTTCCTAAGGTTTCCTCTATGGAGCTCAGTGCTGCAAGAGCCAAGTGAAAAGTTCAGCTTAACTCTCTGGCAGTAAAAGAATAAGCTGTTCTTACTGATTTGACTTTGATGCAGTAAGCTTTCCCACACACACACTTCATCCAAACACATGCAAACCCAAAGAAATGAAACTATTTCCTGTTCAGCCTTGGAAAAAAGAAGAAGAAAAAACATTAAGTAAACCCACATTAACTTATTTTTAATAGAGAGGAAAGCTAAAGCCAGAAAGATGCATATCAAGTTAGGTTAACTTAGTTTAGCAATGCAGCTATCAACAGTAATATTATGATGGAGATTAGCTGTTTCCACCAAGTCAGAGTCTTGGTGTTTTATGATAAAAACTCTTCATGGTCAGGGCTGTAGCCATAGCAAACAAGAGGTGTGTGTAAGCAGATGTTATTTAAAACAGCACAGACAGTGCTGGTCAGTGGTCAGGAGCCCACAGACCCAGAGCAGCAAAGTTTGTTCATTTGCCTTATTGGCCATTGTGGCAGTCATAAATTATAGTGCTCACATCTGGCACCAAATTGTTATCTGCTCCCTGATGAGCTAGGAATCAGTAAAATAAGAGCTAAAACCAGCAAAACAAAGAAGTTTTTGGTTTTTTCCTTCTGTATCATATTGGTCACATTTTCTAAAGCTTCTGTGCACCACAAAGGGTGCAGAGACTCCATGCAGAGTACCAAAAAACAAGAGCTATCATTTTCAGAAGCACAAAAGAAGAAAAAACAGGGATCTGCACTCAGATTTAGTCATAGGATGACACAATATCTGCAAGGCCAGGACTTAGTATAGACTGGCCCTTCACAAACAAAATTGCAGGGAAATGCCTTTTGTGCAAGGTCTCAAAGCTGTTATTTTCTTATGGGAGGATCAACATATGGTCATCTAGTAGAGAATACTGCAGTTTTAGATTAACTTACAAATCCTTCTTTTAAATGGGTACAGTGTATTTCAAGAATCTGAATCTTCCCAAATTGAGTGAGCATGCATAACCTGGGTCAAACCCTGCATCCTGAAGCTAGGTTTGGTTCTCACTAATTCAGACACACCCATACTGCTGAGCTCTTGGAAAGTGGAAGGTGTTTTGGCTTTTTCCTTTCAACACTGAAAAACTGAGAAAATAGCTAACACAAAAATCCACAGGGAGCTCCAGAAGTTATATAGCACTGACAAGAACATCAAGTTTTTTAACTTCTTAGTTATCTATAGAACTTTATATTATAGCAATTATATCACTCTGATGAAAGTTCCCTTTTTATTTATTTTTTTCTTCTTTAATGGCTTATGTTTAGAAAGATTGTGTAGTTAATGCAAACAGGCTTTTCCTCTTTCAGCATGTGCTTCTTGGGAGCATCAGAGGCTGCAAGGGCTGTCTAAGGACTAAGGAACATTGATAGGGGAGCATTTAATCCTCACTGTGGAGACAGTTATTCTGCAAATTAGAGATTAATAAAAAGATCACAGGTTAAGGCCCAGTTTGCAGAATCCCAAATGCTCTACCCCCTGAATCCAATATATTTGTACATTAAAATAATTTTTTTTTTTTTTTTTTTAGAAACAGAACATATGAAAAGAGAAGTAAAACTGTTACAGCAGAACTGACCTTGGCTGTAAGTACTGGTTTTATTCATACTTCATCATGAGACATAAAAAGGAAAAAAAACACTTTTTTTGCCAAATATGTATCTGCAAATTTTTTCCTGGCAGAATTTATTTCCAAAAGAAAAGCAGGGGAACTTTACTTTTTTTAGTACTGAAAAATATGTTCAAACTACTGAACATTTTACCTTTCCTTTTCAGATTATTGCTACATTCTCAAACACCTAGAGTGTCACAGATCTATCTAGATGGGACAATCCTCCAGCTGTATGAGTTGTTTCTCCACAAAGGACAGGTTCATCTTCATATACAGCAATTTAAAGCCAAGTTTAGCAGCAGCATAATTGTTATAGGTGAACAAAGTAAATGAAAGCCCATAAATAGTTCACTACTTTCAGTGATATCAAACCAGAAATTTTGAATAAAAAGAATCTGGTTCTGAAGACTTGTTTGTAGAATTTACCCAGGCACTTTGGAGAAGGCAAGTAAAAAATAAATCCATAGCAAGTGTGTCCCTGAGAAAACCATGTCTCATTTTGTGCCATTACTTAAAGTTGTCACAGCCATTCAGCTCTGGCTGAAATTCTTGTTTCCTTTTTTTAAATTTATTTTACCTTTAGTTTCATGAAAATAAAGTTATGAAAGAGGTTTTTTTAAAAGGAATTGCCAGTGTTTCTTAGCCAAAAGTTTTTCTTTGAAGTTAATAGTATATCACACAACATACCAAGCTTCTTTTTTAGATAAAAATCCTGTGATAAGCACTGAATGATTACAGGAATAAGGCCAGGAAGAATTCATGCAACATCAATCTGCAAGCAACCTCTTTTTCTACTGAAGCAAAAAGGGAAGAGAAAGGAAACAGAGCAAATACTTTAAGAGATACTTCCTACTGGTTTCACCACTTGTGGTAGAAATTAGCTCTTGCTTCTGAACTGTATGGTTTAAATTCCTTTGGATTAGAGCTGTCATGTTTTCATTCTTAGAGGTACAATCCTGAATACAATTAAAGCTGGTGTCAGAAAGAAACCTCTGAACAAAGTAGAGAGGAGAGGGGCACTCAGCATGCCATGATAACTGTATCCATTGTCTTCTTACTTAGGTAACCCCTGAACAGCTCAGCCCCACTCCACAGACTCCAAATCAAACAGAAAAACTCTGATGCTGTTGCTAGTGTATCTTATTTTTATAGTCTTGTTTGGTTGTGGCAGAATTCTCTTCTCAACACACTGTTTTTCCTCTCTGTTGATCTTGCTAGGTGATATTTTTGCTACACATTTATATAACTTAATCTCTGCCTTTTTTTATGAGACAAATACCTTGGGGAATGAAACACAAGAGAGACTTGGAAACGTCAAAGATGGCTAAAAAAACCTTCTGGTGCCAAAGTCTTGAGCTGGCCCAGCCACCCTGCTAGTTGCTATTATGCAGTTTCCAGTTTTCTGAAGTTTTTGTAGATGAAGTACATGAGGGTTGTTCTCTTTAGAGTGACACGTAGTTATTCACTCAAGGACTCATTTACTCCTGTGGCTCTAAACCAAAGCAGCAACAGCCATCAGCCATGTGAAAGAACAAACAGAGAATACCCATAAATACCTGCTCCTGGCAAATTCATAAATAAAACTGGCCTGAAGTACTTCCATGCATACATATTGTGTGGCTGTGGGAGGAGGAAGGGAAAAGGGCTACAGTGGAAAGGAGACTAAAAGGAACAAATAGCAAAAATACCCCAAAATCACAGAATGAAGCACTCAGCAGGAGCAGATGCAAAGAGATAGAATGGCCAGAAAATCTACAGTGCACTAAAATACATGGGCTAAAAAGAGGTTACTGTAAACATGGGAAAATAATTTTTCAAAGTACAGAGGAGAAAGTATTTCACAGAGACGTGCACAAGCAGCAACAGTTTATTTTTAGGGAAAATAGCAGCTCAAAACCAGCTTTGGCTTCTAGGTACTAAAAGCTGTGAGTAGGCAGAGGGTATACACAATTATCAACTTCTGTTTTGTCTCTTCCACTTGTAAAAACCAGTTTAGAAGATTTGGCCTTCCTAGCATATGTATCCATGCTAGGAAAGTTTTAGCTGAGTAAGAGAAATTATAATAATGTATATGCCAGTTTTAGTCATAATAATTTATGTGCCAGGGAGTGAAATTAGGACAGCATAAATACACTTATATTTCTGCAACAAAACGTCTTGTCCTAGTGCAGACTTAGACTAACAATCTGTATCTGAGCAAGACTTCTCATTTCCTTCTAGCAAAATTAAAAGTTCATTTCAGAAGATGAACACCTGCAAAAATGGTTTGGTTTTGCTCAGCTCTCAGCATCACCTCTCCCTCACAGCTCCTTCACAGCCTGTATTTGCAGCATCTCCAATTGCTTTTTCTCTCCAAGAGGCTGAAACTGCCATGCAAGTCGTGCAGACACATGGCAAATTAGTATTTCATTATTGTTTTGTCAACGCTGCAATTTTAAACAATTTGAGCATGTGACACAGCCAGTGGCTTCATGTAGGCTCCTGGGCTAATTGACACTTGCAGAGGCTGCACAAGATCTCCCCTGCACACCCAGCTGCAGTCAAACAACTCCAGTGACAATTTCATCAGCAGTGCAGGAGCCTGGTCAAACACTCTGCTCAGAGCTGCTGCACACACAGCTGTAATAAACTGTGCTTTGAGCTCCTCAGCCTAGGTACAACCTGGTTCTAACCTACACAGCTATCTTTGGAAGACTTTTCTTCAGTCAGAAGCAATTCTGACATGATGCATAGACCCTGTCAAGATGCTGAACTTGGCTGTCATTAACAATTTCACACCATCCCTACTTATTTTAAATCCTTTGTCACTGTGGATGAGCCCAGAACAGATCAGTGATGGCCTTATTATGAAATTTTGCAGGATTGCTTAAAAATTCTCACTGTGGCACACTGGCTAATAAAGCAGTGGGTTTTATTTTAAAATAAAGCACCTCAAGCTCTTATTGACTATTAGCAGTGCATTAGAAGGCAGAACTCATCCCCTGGGCTTTGTTCAGGCTTCTCTGTAACATATACTAGTATGCTTTTACATATGTAAAAAGAAAAAGATAATAGTGGCAATAAAAAGGTGCACCAGTTAACAGTAAACTAAAGAAATGTGCTCTGCAGGAAGGCTTAAAAAAACTTCTCCAGTTCAAGGTACTACACAGATTACTTGCTAGCTACATACTTTGAGTTCCTGTGGATGAGCAGGAGGAAATACTGGATAACAGTGCAACATTTTCTTAGCTCCTTAATTTTGTATTTTCCCTAAAATTGAGAAAAAGGAAGCATATGCTGCTAGAAATTAAATATAAACAAAATATAAGAAATTCAGACTGTCTTTTCCAGCACAAAATAGCCTCTTTTGATCATATTGCTTCTATAAATATCACTAATTCTTCCAGCTTAAAATAATGGCCTTGCCAGTCATTTATACTTTTTTCCTTCCTTTGCTTTTAATAAGGTGCTCCAATTCCATCTCACACAGGACATATGTAAAAATTATAACAATCTTGGCTTTTGAAGAACAGCCAAGATTGTGCTGATATTGTCATTTTAGTTTGATGAACTTGAAACCTAGAGTCTTTCTACTCATTTCATCTATTATTACACAGAAGCTGTTTGAATTCTTTTAGTTCCTTTCAGTGGATTTAAGGCAGGTACAGATTTTGTATGGTCTCCCTCAGAGCTGCCATTTCCCAAGCTGATGGTGATAAAATGTTCAGAGAACTTGCAGGCTGGACTTTCAAAACATCCAAAAACATCAAAAAAGCCAAAAAATGGCTTGACACTTCCTACTGTATTCCTCCAAAGGATGTGTGCTGCATTTTCCCTCCTCCAGGCATCTCTGCCACACCCATTTAATCCAGGATGTTTTCAGGAGACTGACACCTGCAATGATGCCAGCTAATCCAAGGTTTCCTGGGAGGACTCCAGCCACTCTTTCAGCAGACTCCCAAAAGGAGCAATGCCAGTACAGGAGCTGCCATTCACTCATACACCCTCTATGTCACTGCCACTAGCAGTGAATTACTGGGATCCCTGAAGGATTAAACCACACTTTTTCCTGCTGAAGGATCCTACAGCCAAGAGGAGCAGTCCTCAAGCACCATGCACAAGTCCACTGCTGGGCTGGCTTAGACCTTTCCAGTCTGTGCATGTCCTCTCTCCCTGCAGGAACACTGACCTTCACTGGAGCCAGGTACCAGGAGCAGTCATTTGTATGAGTACAAATGCTCCCAGCTGCTCCCCATTGCACAAAGTGAAAAATGTGCTTCACCATACAAAGCCACATAAACAACCCTGATATTTTAGTAAATACTCTCCCCTAGAATGCACACTGGACACATCCTGAGCTGCTCTTTTATCCATTTTCTGGGTTTCTCTCATTTATTTTTCTTTATTTCCTTCTTCTGTGGCTCCTTCATTTCCAAAATCCTTTGTATGTTTAAATGAATTGCTACTATTCCATCAACTTTAGTCACCATCTCTCAACAACTGCTCTTCTATTACTTTTCATTGTGACTCAAGCAATATAGTTATAGCAACTACATTTGTAAATCCTCTGAGCTGTCACTTCAAACAGCTGCAACCTGCTGATTGCTCCTTTCCTCCCTGCATTCTCCAGCCCTTTTACCTCCAAGAAGTTTGTTTGAAATGTCATTTTTTGTAGAATAAATTCTACTTTTAAATGTAGAGACCTTCCCCCATGCTTTTGAGCCTGACTGAATTTTAATAAGACTTCAACAAAAACTAAATTAACGTTTGCCAGTTCCCCCTCCATGTACTCACATCACTTTTCTACCATCATTTATCTACCTCAAAGCTGATAAACACACTGCATGCATTAGCATTTTAGCTTAGAGATGCACCAGCAAATTCCTGGCAAGTCCCATGGCAGATCCATGAGATAGTTATTCCTTGCTGATCTGTCTTTATTGAAGTTGGGTTTTGCCTAGCTGTAACTGCTACTGCCTGTAGAGAACACATACCCTTCCTGACCCTGAATTCAAGGCAGGATTAGGCCAGTCCTATAAGGTCAGAGCTCAGAATGCCCAGGAATATTTTGTCCCAATTTCCAAGTTAAAGGAGAAACAGAGGTGTTTGGGTAGTTCAAGGCATGGCTCTCCAGAGCAGATGGATATGACTGGTATGGAAATTGGTATGAAGGCTGCAGAGAGGAAAGGCAATCCCCTCTATAGGCTATAGACACAGATTACTCTTTACATATTAGTGGAAAGCATTGGCATGTTTTGACTTTGAGACAGAACTGCATTTTAAAGCTATGATTTTGTGGAATACCCTCACTACTGCTATGCACAGGTTCAGCTCTGACCAAAACAGAAATTTTTCTTTCACTTGAGCCTGCCTTAAATATGGTTTAGAAAATTTCACAATAAACCTATCAAAGAATTTCCAAGAACAGCAAAACATCATTTGTAGGTTTAATTGCAACTGATTTTTATCCATTTCAACTCCCAGCTTTTTTCCATGTAGCTCTAACAGTAGTGGTAAAGACTTCTTTTAGAGAGAGTAGTGCATGCAATGGGCCACTGGCCAGCCCATAATGATTGTTCATGGGTTCCTGTACCAATCTAGATTTGTAACTTTAACACCCCAACACAAATGTCTGATGTAAGAGTACTGCAACTAAACATTCTGAGTGATCAGCCAGAAATCTGTTGTGTGTAAAAACAAAAACCCAGGTCAGAAATGCATTAAGTTGCCAGTACAGAACAGAAATTGTTTTCACAGTATTCCCTGAAATGGCATTGACCACAAGCCCTGAAAACGTTTGTCTTACAGGATATTTGGCTCCTTATTTTTCATTATTATTTGCATGTATTAAAGTCCCTGAGGAGCTCCAAACTCACATGCTGTCTTCCTCCTCCATCTCCTAACTCCCACCTATCACCAAGTGTTTCACAGCCTCTGTATGAGCTTTTTCATCTCCTAAGCATTTCTCTTCTACTAGATTTGTTCTGCAGCTTCTTTATTAGGAATGAATAGCATTTCTTAACATTTTCTCCTCCATGGTAATTTAGCTTCAGGGTTATGAAAAAAATTTGGAATATTTTTGCTAGCATGCAGAAGGCAACTTAAATCTTATGTGTTTCAATAAAATGATAAACCATCTCTCTTTAATTCACTATAGGGATGGGGGTTTTTGTTTGTTTTTAGGGTTTGGGGGGTTTTTTTACATTCTTCACCGGAAGTTACAACATGAATATAAAACACTAAAGTTGTTAGAGTAGAGATAAGTAACTATGTAGTGGGGGATGCTATTTAAAAAATGGATGATGTTGAAGGGTTTCAGTGGAATTTTATTCCTCTTGTATGGCAATATTAAATCAGCTGAAAGTAAGGACTAATATCTTCAATATTAAACAATTGACATTGTCCACAAACAATATAACTAACCAAATCAATAGCTCTTTTTTTCAATAAGAAACTCTTATTCTTCAGACTATATGAGAACCCTAAAAATGAAGATTATTTGTATCAGAGCTTCTCATTTTACTGAGGACTGGTTTTGTGAGTATGAGGGATATTACTGAACACACTACAAAAGAGCACTGACAAACAGTTCAAAGACAGTTTACAGTACATGTACTGCTTCCACTAAACATAGGTTTTCTGCAATATACAGAACTTTAAAAGAATTCTAGATGCGTCATCCCTTTTTGCTATGCTCAGCAGAAGGCTCTAAATCATATCTACAAAGCACTTCTAGTGATATTCTCCAAGATCCCTTTCTAAGGAAGTATCCTCTGGCTTTAACTTAAAAAAAGCTTACAAAACTGATTTATTGTGATCATTTGTTTCCAAGAGCTTTATTGCTTAACCATACATCAACTTGGCTTGCTTCAGTCATTAACAGCAGTACATTATTAGACCAATTATAACATTCTAAAAATTTAATTTGTAAACTATTACACATAATTATTGTTTCACAAAATGAGGTTTCCATCCTATTACTAACATGTATTAGCAATGCCAATTCTGGTCTAATTGTGACTTTGATTTAAGATCCTTAAGTCAATTTTATTGATAAGCAGTGTCACCTACAATATATTACAGATGACCTGAAAGTTTACAGACAAGAAGCTAAAGATACAGCTGTAAGGATATTTTTGTTGTTCCCTACACCTTGATTAGTTTCAGGAACTAGAAAAATGATGCCAAGGACAATCCTGGGAGAGAAATTATTGCCTGGTGATGCAACTTGTCATTTATTTTAATCCTGTAGGAAAGTTTCATCCTGCCAGCAAAAGAGGATGTAAATGTTTGCTGTATTTACAGACTTTTCCAGAAGCCTGGTAGAATTAGGGTGGTTCACTATAGTATCAGGAAACTCAATTGTCTGCACTTTTTTTTTTTCTTGCATTCAAATCAAGTATCTGCAGAAATCCTAGTACATTTTCAATTTTTCTTCCTTGATTATTTAATAGAGTTGTCTGGGTTATGGTTAGAGACCCATGGAAACATTTGTTCCTGTCAAACCAGATCTGCTTTTATTGTGGTGGGATTTTACTCCAAGGCTTTCCAAGGGAGGTTCTACTCTGCTAGAGGCTGTGAAGGTCTATCAGGTTTGATTGGTTTAATCTCTGATCAGAGCTCTAAAGAATGCAGTCAGGCTGCCTTGGTGTTCTGCCTTGCACATCAGTAAGACAAGATCCAAAGAAGCTACAAGAAGCACTCAAGAAAGCAAATAATGTCCCCTGTAGCATTCCTGGGGGAGAGCTGTCAGCTCCATTAGTGGAGAAAGATGTAGGTCAGGCAATATGCAAGATGCTTAGTGCCTTCATTTTCCATATTACAAAGAGATTCATTTTCACTGACATACAGGCTTACAAGCAAATTTCAGGATAAATGGCATAAACCCTGCTGTTAACCATGTTGGAGATGCTTTAAATATCTCTATCCATACAAACATCATGGCCCTTTCAGCTTGCACCCTTACAGTATCAGAAGAAAAGCAGTAATGCAAGAGGAGTTAAGTGATAGAGCCAGGGACATGCTAAAGGTCATCAAGGCTTCTTTAATGGAAGCAGCATCATGACAAGGAGCTAGTGTCTGAAGGTGAGAGGATGGAACCTCTTCTGCCTGATTTCAAATATTTATGATGTCATATTGAAGCATTACATTTGTATCCTAGGTACAAGATGTGGAAGTAGAAGGAACATGATGAAAGAAACTAAGCAGTGCAAAATTATCTGATAGAGGGCAATAAACGAGCTGAAAGAAACTCAAAGTGTCAAAAAATAAAAGACTAAGGAGTACTCCAGGGAAAATTACACTGTATATAAGTGGCAACCACTTCAGGTGCTTGATTTTGCAACAGTGGATAAAGTGATGGTTCCTCAAGAGCTGCACAAGTCCTTCAACCAGCAAGAGACAGGAGTACTGCAGGTCCATCCCATGCAGCAGAAAGGAGGAGTCTGTGGCATGGAAATGCTGATGTGGTGACTTGGCTCACTTGAGCCAGAGCTCCCTGCAGCCCCTTTAACTCTACCCAGCATCAGGTGGGTTTGCAAGCTCTTTGCACTACCTTGAAAATATTAACAATACATTGATGCATATCTAGAGCCTGAAAAGACAGTTTTGGATAACAAAAGAATAAAAGAATGTCTAATCTCTTATACAAGCAGTGGAAGTCAACAGTATCCAAAAGCACCAGGAGCACACCACAACTTGGAGAGGGAGGTTGCACATTAATTAGAGGGCTTGAACACCATCCCATGGTCAAATTAGGAAGGAATTGGCTTGATCCCATCTTTCTTCCCTCTGGAGTTTATCATTCCTTTCTAGGACCTTGTAAAGGCAGTTATTATGCAAGGCTGTAATTCTTATCTCCTTCTCCCAGTCTGTCCAGCTCGATTCTTTTTTTTCCCCCACTTTCTTTTTAAAGAACTCAAATTGGTGTAAGTTTCAATCAAGGGCTAAAGCCTAAAGTGTGTTAATACTGGAGTGGGGGCATTTTTAAAACAAACAGTTTATTACTCCAAATATTGCATATCTATGAGAAACTTTCCCCTCATTTTATAGCATTAAAATTGCTAGTGTGCATAGGAGCTTTCTTACCAAAGAAGTTCTCACAAAAATAGAAGTTTTCACTGTGTTTTGCTTATTAAGCAGCCTTATTGTTTTAAGAAGTGGTCAATTAATCATTGAAAATGTTGTCCTGACTATAATTAATAACTACAGGCAAAAGACTATAGGAAAAAGACGAGGCAAATCAAGAAAAGCAAACATCTCTAAGAATAGATTTTTGCTCTCTTTATTGCTCCAGGAGCTCACAGATTGTTCTAACAGAACCTATGGCTGAACTACTTAAAGTAAAAACGTGGAGAAAAAGAGGAATGACTGTTAAATTACAGCCACTTTTGGACCTTTATATAAAGGAATAGAGAACAACTAATCAGACAAAAAGGATTGAACAACAACAGAGTGAATAAAAATGGATATCAAGAATATGAAACCATGCCTTGAAGTTGTATGAGATTTAAAACCAAAAGTACACTTACAAATATTTTGTAGCAGTGATAACATGTAGCACACAAAGAATAGAAGGGCTCAGAACACACAGAGATGGGCTCTGGACCAGCCCACATGCAGTGAACATCAAAAGATTGCTGCATGCACTGTGCATGCACTGGTACTTTCATTGCTGCCATGAACTGCCACAGAAATACTGCTGAATGTCAGGGTGGTCAAAGCATCCCATTCTCTCTGGAAAGTCATCAATAGGTGATACCCAGGATGAAACAGGTGAACTTCCAAGAGAGACCTATGTTTGCTTGCTCTGCAAACTGAGGCTCCAGCTGCAGCACCATATGTTGTGTTCTATTGCTTGAAAACAAACTGTATTGATAGGAGACAAGAATAAGTTTACCTAATCTAAATATGTAGCATTCCAGAAAAAGAAGGGCAGACACAAGGCCAAAACCATGAATTATGCATACTGTGTCATCAAACTCCTATCTTACTTCAGAGCTGGAGCAGGCTTTGCATGGAAAATGAAATTAGGATGGAACATATATTGAACAATTTTCTCCATAACTGGTTCTTACTCACCTTAAATGTAAAATTTTATTTAGCTTATATCACAGGAAGGCATCCTTATTAAAGTAGCACAGTTACATGGGTCCCTTTGAAAGGATTTAATGCAAACAAGTCTAAAATAATTGAAGGGGAGACATTTTCTGACTGTTCTCAGAAGAGCTTAGTGAAGAAGAGGATAGCAGGAAAGAATTACTTTATTATATTGATTTCCTCAGGAAAAAGGAAAAAAAATTCAAACCAAGGTAGGTCAAACAAAACAATTCTCTTTTGTAAAAAATCAATAAAAGCATGCAGAACATGAGTGAATTTACATGTCAGGAAAGGTTTGCAAACATAGTGCAAAACAAGAGCTGCACATTATTACTCTAATAAGGCAGGTAATACAGGAGACTAACTTGGGTCATTACTGCATCATGCTATTTTAAAATAACTCCAAGTGCAATTTGTGTGCATTTTTACTAATTTAATCGAGCAATTAATCTGAAATATGCCTGGTTATACATTACAGCTCACTAAAACACATTGAATCATAGTATATTATTCTGTAGCTACTTAAAACATTTACCTAAAGCTGAAAAATTGCTCCATATGAAGATGCAAAGTTGACTAAACTTCTACCAAAGTCACACATTCATAACCTCCAAGAATCTTCTGCTTTATGAGAAAAAAAATTCAGCCACCACCTAAAAAACTAAACACACTGATACATTCTTGGCATTCCTCTGGTTGTTCAACAAGGTAGAAATTAATATCTAGCATTATTTTAGTACTTGACAAAACCCAAAACTCTATTAGCTTCTTCTTCATGTAATTTCACATAAAACCCCTGAAAAAAGAATCCCTCTTTCATCAATACCTTCAAGGAGGCATTTGCAATTCCAGATACTTGATACAAGTGGTTTGAATAATTAACCTGAGCCCATTGCTAGCAATTACTGTCATTAACATCAATTACATGAAAATCAGCTGCAGGAATGATCTCCAGATTCCAACAAGCTGAGGACATAACTTCTCCCATGTCCAGACTGTACAGCCTGGTACCCAGCTGGGAGACTCCAGGGCTTCTCCACTCCACCTCTTTTTAAAAACACTCAGGTTCACACTGATGACGACCCTGGCTTTTTCTGACTACCCCTCCCCCAGTACAGAGTCCAAGACTCAAAACCTCTTCTTGGCATTATTTAAGCCTGTTCTGAGATAATTAGAAAAAATATAAGAAAACCAAACAGCAACCCTAGCAGATCTTCCAATAATAAAATAGCATCACATCCTCTACTGAATTCATATTGGTCAATCAATGTGAACTAACTATCAGTAAAAGTCAGAAAAGACAAAATGCTTCCCTCACTTTTTTGAGGGGTGCAATCTGCCTTCATACTGCTGATCAAACTCAGTGCTGTCAGGACAGCCAAAACCTTGACAAAACCAGAAAGTTTATTCTAAAAGAAGCAATTAAATCCTCTTTCCCCAAGAAAAAAGTATTCCAAAGCAATACTAAGCATTTTTTTCCATTTTAAATAAGGAATTATGGATTTACTTGGTTTCTAATCACAATTAAAAAAAAAATAAACTTTTCCATAAGTAAATGATTTTACATTTCTGGCAAACATGGCAAAGCTATAACAAGAACAAAGATCAGAATACAAGTCTGCACCCAGCCTTGCACATTGCCATTATTTGCAGTAGAAATTCAGCTAATTTCCCTAGGTGTTCAGTCAATGTTATTATTGTTACCTCATCTTCACTCTAACATGTGTCAATCAGCAAGAAAAAGATTTTTCTTTAGATACTCACTGTGCAGCTCTCTGCAACTTTGTTTAAACAACCTAAATCTCCAAGCAAAGCCCATTCCTGCCAGTTGGGCAGTGCAGAGAGGAAAAATCCTTTCCAAAACCCAAGTTTAGTTCACCTCAACAACAGCAGAACCCAGTCACAGCTTTTCATTTCCGACATCTGAGTTTACTATGTGCAGAGTCCAGACATTTGCAAACACATCATAAGTCAGCACTTGTTCATAGTAATAGTTAAGACAGCACTGGCTTTCATTTTCTTTTTGACTTTTCTTCACTCTTTAGAACTTCCCAGAGGAAGGGAGGAAGGAGAAGGGGCAGGGTGGAAACCAGCCTTGCCAGGTGCCCCCCAGCAGATATTGGCACAAGGAGGAACAAAGCACCAGGAGCAAATGGGGAGCTCAGCAGGACAAGGACAAGGACAAGGCTGCTCAGAGAGGCACAGAAAGGGCAGTGGGACAGCCAGGCCACCCTCTGCCCTGCAGACCTTCTGTGCCTTGCCAGGAGGAGAACAAGAGTGACCACAACTCCTCTCTCATTTCCTGCTTTTCTGTTTGTTCCTTAATGTTTTGACTTCCTGTATCAGTTTCCTTTAGAAAGTATTTTGCAATTATGCATTCATGAATGGCAGATATATTTGGTGCATTTTTTTCTAACTTACAGCAGAAATTCTAAGTAAATACAAGGTAGAAGAAATCAGAATATGTTACTCACCTCATTTTTTTATCCTGGTAGCCAGATGTGAGTTTTATGTCACTCACAGGAGCTTCTCATTTTCCTTCATGACTCTTTCTGTAGGTATCAAAAGAAAAAAAAAAAAAAAAAAAAAAGGAAAAAAGAAGAAGTTGAACATTCAAAGTACCAGCACATACAATAAGAGGAAATGGAAGGACACACAGACCTTTCACACTCCGTTTAAGAGGAACTTCCATCTCTGAAATGTGACTAAACTTAGACATGAGCAACTCAGGGAATTCTCCCCACTGTAACAACTGGCAGCCAGTTATTGCCATGGATAATCCAGCACAAACTCAGAGCACAGACAGTGGAAGCAGCCCAGGCCCAGGAGTTTTTCCCTGCTGCTCACAGGCACTCTGAGCTCCCCAGCACAGGCTGCAGCATCAGGCAGAGCTGCATCCACACCCAGCAGCTGAGCTGGCAGAGCCCAACACAGACACAAAGGGACAGCTCCAGCCTGGGCAAGAGACACCTAAAGCAGCCAGTGAGCTTAAACTGGCAAGGAAACAGGTTGGTTTCCTTTCTAATGACCTCAATGACCATCACTTAGAGCAGCTGTGCTTGCTCCCTGATGGGCTTACTTCACACAGTTCAATGAGATTTCACTGAGCTTTGTCAAGTCTTATCTTAATTTCAGGAAAAGATGTAACAGATTTAAACAAAAAGCAAGTAGGTTTATGTCAAAAATTAGCAAGTAATTCTTTACTATCAGGGTGGTGAGGCACTGGAGTAGGTCACCCAGAGAAGCTGTGGATGCCTCACCCTTTGAACCATTCAAAGACAGATTTCATGGGGGTCTGAACAACTTGGTCTGAAAGGAAAAGCACCCCTGACCACAACAGGAGGATTGGAAAATGTGCTCTCTAAGGTCTCCTACCAACCCAAACCATTCTATGACTCTGTGAATTACAAGGTGCTCAAGACAGAAAGTAAAGCAAGACATCTCCTGATCTCCAGACATCTCCAGAGCAATGCTGAACCAGACCAAAATCCCAGCCCCTCCCTAGCTCCTACATGGCCCTGGCCAGGATAACCCAGCACAGCTGCCCTGCACACCCTCAGCTGCTCTCCAGCATCCCTTGGGCTGCAGAGCCCCCTGCCCATGCCTTTGGCCACTTTTCTTCAGCTCAGAGCAAAACTTTGGTGTTCTCTTTAAGTTCACCTTTTAAACAGCAGCATTCTGCCTTCATACACAATTTTTAAACAACCCTTATCTCACTGCTGGATTATCTCTGGGCTACAATACTCAATTCATAATGATCTGTGAGAAATAAAGACAGGCAATGGGTAAATAAACACATTAGAGGCAACCCAAACAAACAGAAATTAAAATCTTTAACAGTTTAAAGTACTTTTCCTAAGTATACCACCTGTCTCAAAGTATCAATTATATAAAATCAAAGAGATGGATATAAATACACAATGAATTGTTAGCTGCTTGAATGTGCAGTTGTTTATAAAGAATGTATTGCATCACAGCAGAACTTTAATTCTCACCTTAAATAATTACTATACAGGAGACCTCTCACATTTTGACCATAACCACAATGACTACTTCTGGAAGAGTCAACCATTAAAAATTATTTATATACATATTAATGGCATCTACTGACAAGCATCAAATAGAAGCCTGGATATATACATTTTGTTAGATTCAGTGGGAAAATAATAAGATATTTGGCAGAACTGAGATAATTCATAGCAATTAAAAATGCTTTAAAATTCTTCAGTACATTAAAATGTTAAACTATTAAAAGGAGTGCAAGAGTGTCCATTAACATGTTGATTGAAGGAATCCTCAGCACATTCTCCAGGGTCAAGGCTGTAGCATTAACATGAAATTTGTATTTCTTTGTATTTGGATGAAAGTGTGTTTATTAGGGAGCTAGTATTTATTTCTTTTGTTTTAAAAAAGCTTGTTTTCTGGTGATTAGTTAGTGAATTAAATGTTAAGGTTTGGGTTTGTTTTTCTGCTAGAAACTCCTAGATAGTAAAGCAAACTGTTAAAACCACAGAGGGGAAGGTGCATGTGGATCAGCCCAGCTGGGCTCTCTAAGCCAGAGTCAGAGATGGTTTTGTGGCACTGCAGCACTTTGCCCCTGCACAATCTCCTTTCAGGAGCTCTCATGGTCCTGCTGTCAGCACCTCTGCAGAAGGCAGCACCCACACAAGAGTTTGCATATGTTTGCCTTTATTTGGTACCCCTTTGCCCTGCCCTCACTACAATTCTCTGTACAGCTCGCAGAGAAATTCATCAAATTGAACCCAAATGAGATTAGATTGATAACACAGTGCTCCTTTGGAGACCACCCTTTAGAGCAAGGTACAATACTGCAAATCTCCAAGCTGAGCAGGTGTGATAATGAATTCAAGAGCTGAGAATGTGTCACTGTGAATTCAGTTGTTCTCAAAGCTTAATATGTGCAGGTTGCAATTTGATGATGCTTTATGCAATTGCAGGGTTGTTACTGTCAGAAACAATCTGTTTACTTTGCATATTTTCACATTTTTGTGAGCTGCCTGGATTCTATCTTCTGCAATTGGCATAGAGATTTACCAATTTATTTTATTTTTCAAGATGAGTAGCCTTGCAAAGGATCTGAAAAGGTCCCAGCATGCAAAATTTGGGAAAATTCTGTGATATAATGATATTCATGAGGATCCAGATTCCACTTGCATCTGACCTTGGCAGTTGAAATGAGGCCAGAGGATCTGAAAGACCAAGCTCCATGGGTCAGAAAGCCCCAGAAGCAGAGCAGAGGGAAAGCTGCACACTCTTGGTTTACCAACCAATATTCTGACATTGGATGGGGAGGCTCTTAGTCAAGAAAAACCAATAAAAGTAGCCTGGCAGAAGCCATGATGGCTTTTATGGCTCCAAAATAAAAGAGGAAATAATCATTTCTGCTGATGGCCTGCCCATGCAGCCTGTGGAGAGGGCAGGTGTGTGAAGGGAGGGCAGCAAGACCCTGCAATGAACAGCAGAGCTCAAGGTGCTGCCCACCCACCCACAAGCTGTGAGTTCATGGTGGGGCAGGGACAGGCAAGGAGTGGAGGGCTTCTGCCTCTTCTCATGGCTTGGATGAGCTCCTATGAGCTCCTCTGATCCACAGAGGCCAACTCCAGACCTGCTCTCACCTACCCATGCTGCTGGGACAGAGGATGCTCACAGCCAGGATGTGAATGGATGCATCTCACCATTCCTGCATCCAGCAAGGCTCCTGTCAGCCTACTCTGGCTCCTCCCACCTTTTCAGTGACCTTTTACATTGCCAACTGGACGTTGATTTTGTATTTTGTATATTATATATCTAACAGATAGACATGGGCTTCATTTGCTGATCCACAGCCCCTGTGGATGTCACTAGGAAAGACACAAGCATACCCTCAGGGAAGTGACCAATGCCCAGTGCTTTAGTTGTGGAAACAATTGAAATTATAAGTTATCTTCTTGATCAAACTTTAATAGGGAGATTTGTGAAGTAGAATACTTCTGTAAGATACTTGCATTATCAGGCTCACTCCACAATCTGTTTTATGTCACATGTATGTATATCTGCAGAAAATGCAGGACTTAGTTAGTTATATCTAGATTGTGAGCAGGAAAAAACACAGGAGTTTTTTTTTTTTTCTTAAGGAGTGGCATGAACCAGATAGAATTCAAAAAAAAACAAGCATACAAATAAAAAAATAAAAATTTTTAAAAAATTAGAAAAACCCCCATATTGATTCTTAGCTTCACAGGCCAGACCTAACTGTGCTAAGAAATTCCAGCCAAAATATCATACTCTAAATCTGAATCTAAAAAAATGTGCACTGCAGAAAATTAGTAAATATAGTAGTATATAATAAGAAAAAATGAGTAAAGATAATAGTTTTGGAGCCTTAACTCTAGTTATTTCTACTTATGTGACTGCAATAGCAATTCATAACAATTTCTGGACACTGCCTATAACCCTGATATTTAAGTAAGTGCCACATCTCTGAATTTAATGGATGTCATATAATACAGCACAAGATTATATTACCTGAGTATCTTGCCTGCCACATGCACACTCTGCACAGTATTTGCCAAAAATGAAAACATCTTGTTACACGTTTCCCCAGTACAGCTGGCAACGTCCCCTTCTGCCATTGCTGAGTCCCAGAGGTTTTGTGGAACATGTTTTGTTTGCTTTCAGTCATATGTTCATGTGATAAAAGCCTTCTCTGCATTATGAAATCATAATGATTTATAAACTTCAATATGAATTCAGCTGAACTTTGCAGGAAGCCAAGGTGTGAATTCAGGGCATGCTGCCCTTGTAAGGCAGAGGGCTTCATGGACCAAGTATCTAAAGGATGGGTGGGTTTAAAAGTGAAACAAAATTCTGTGTTTAAAAGATTTTTTTTTAAACTAGATTTTAAAAGCAAAGTACTTCTGAAATTCTGCAGACACACAGTTTTCAAAAGTTCAAGGTTTGCATTTGAAAACAACCTAGAAAAAGAAGCAGAAAAATAGGTATAAAGTTTGTCTACTGCTTTTGTGATAACAAAAAAACCCCACATTTTCCAGGCTTTTTCAGTGACATATTATTTAGGTAGATCAACAGTTAGTATTACAGAAAAGAATTTCAGAACTCATAAATTCCATTTAAAAGCAATAAATAGAGGGGTTGTTTTCTGAACTAAAATTCTGTGTTTAACCTGTTTTTAAAAGTGTTTGATCTATGCTCTGTTCTGGAGGAAAAAAAAATCCTGATACACGTAGCACCAAAGTTAAAATCACTTTTTTTTAAATCCGTGTACTGTGTATTCCTGACAGCAAAGTTAGAGGAATGTCTAAAAAATTCCAGCTTTAACTGGAGTTGAGAAGACTCCCCACTTCCCAGGAAGCACCCAGGAGTTTTGTGCAGGACTGGGCTCACACATCTGGGATCACTGAAATAATTGTGAAAGCCACACACTCCTGAAACGTTGGGTTCTGCTTCCTTTCCTTCTTGCTCCTTCACCTAAGGCTGCCTAGGTTTTTAATCTATATTTTTGAAGTTTATGTGACTTCTCTTTCAAAGTTTACTTTTAGATGTCAGAGAGAAGTATTGAGAAATTTCATAAAATAGAAGTTAGGATTTTCTATTTTAAGATGTTAAATGCATCCCTCTTTTCGAAAAAATAGCCTAATGAAAGTAAAGTCAGTACAGAAAGTCAATTTGGGAGTTACTTTCATATCTTTTTCACTCAAAATACATTTAAGATTTAGCTATCAAAAAAAAATAGGGGGGAAAAAACCCAGGCTTGTTCCCTAGAAAGCTTAAGAATTGTTCACCTCTCTTTGGTTAATTTAGTTTTTTTTAATGTGGTTAGCATCTAAATAAACCTTATCAAACATCTCTTGCTCCTCTGACAATTTTCTGACCTCCTAGTTGAAGATCTGAGCCCTAACTTAGTTCATGGATGAGTAATCACAGCAGGTCCACAGCAGAACCTATCCTAGAACTACAAATATCTCATCTGCAGCCTTGTAAATCAAAGCCTCAAAGAGCATCGTTTAGCCTGGAGCTAAAATTGCTTGTTTATCAGATGGTGCCTAGCTTAGCATGGAGCAGCTCCTTGTAAATCTCTGGGACCTTTTACAGCATATACTTAAGCAAGCATATTGGCTCCTGAGAGACTTTCCAAGAGCTTTAATGACTGCAGGCTGCTGAAAGAGCCAGGCCTTGCTTTAGTTAAGTGGTCACTTGTACAGCTTGGCTCCATTCTGTAAACTCCCCAAGATAAGGTGTCTGCTTTATCTGGGGAAAGAGCAGGCATTAGTTGCTGAGGAAATCTTTGTATCCTAAGTGTTAATGTACTTGTGGCTTTTGGTATTTTGACCTTTGTCTGCTCACTTTTGATTTATGGTGGGAGCAAATCTTTTCCCCCCAGCCCTTGCTATGTTTTATAGGTGCTTTGAAAAGCACAGTGAAGTACTCACAGCACAGCTTTTAAAAGGGAGTGTGAGGCTGCACTATTCCTGAGCACATTGCACAGCTCTCTAATGACAAGGGGGTAAGATGACCACCCATTTTATTTCTGACTCTTGTTCACTAGTTTATTTCCTCATACAATGGGTGGCCACAACAAATCCATGGGGCTCCACCCAGTGCAAGCCAGGTGAGAACCTGGGCCATCCAGGTGGGCAGCCAGCCCCTCTGGCTGGCTGGACAGTGACAGAAAGGCAGCTGCTCCCCTGGGGAAGTGCTTGCCACAGTCATGAACTGGCTGGATTTCCTGGATTTACCACTGGTGTCCAGGCAGCCACTTCCTGATGGATAGTTGCATACACTTGATGTAATTTGCTAATTGTGGAGCTTGTTATCTGGGTCTCTCACTTTTTGATTTGAATTAATTAGAGTTCACCTCCATGCAGCCACCTGCTGTGCTGTCACAGGCAGCATACATTGGTACAACAAAAACAAGGAATTTTTTTAATAGGCTTATTCAAGCAAAATGTGCTCCCATTAGATGTGTGAAATGGCATCACTACAATGTCATAGACTAAAAAGAGGAGCATCATTTATTTCAGCTGGCATGGTAATGGTGCAAGTGAGAGGAAAAAATGGTCCATTGCATTTATAGGCAGAAGACCCAATACATTTAAAATCTAATTTGACTTTACCAATTATTCAATATCTTTGAGTCTTTCTCACTTCCGTGTTTTTTTACCCTTGAGCCAAGTAAAAAGCAAGAAGGTCTGATTTTTGTTGCTGCTAGTATCATTGTTAACATTTCCAAGCCAAGAATTTTTGCTGGTTTTGTGTGTGCAAGCCTCCTCCAGCACATGAGCTCATATTCCTTCAGGTGAGCACACTCCACCTATCACAGAACTGAAGATATACTCCCTTGCTGCTTGTTTTTCAAACAGAACAAATCATTATAACACACAGCTAAGGAAAAGCTAAATAACTTTAGAGGTTCAGGGCAGCATTTGTCTTTTGAAAGGTGCTACTTTCAAACCACACAGAAAAACATGAGCTGCCTTTTCACTGGCTATTTAACACTGGCAAAGGCACTTGCTGTGATATGCAGTTGTATTTGTTTGCTTTCCTGTATTTTTAAGAACTATATTGAAAATCAAATCCTGCTTTGTTGCACACAGCCCAAGTAAGCAGGCTTTTGTAAAAAAGGTGCCAGGCCATCTGAAATACATCTGGAGCTATTTTTTCAGCACAGGATCAGTAATGGGTGACCTATTTACTCCATTACTCTGTAAAGATGGTTGAACTGGCTTTGATCTCTTGTGGTCTATATTGGGTTGCAAGAAGGTCAGGGGAAAATTACTCACCCTTCTCTCCTAAAAAAACTCAACTTTTCTTCCCCATTCAGAACTGTTCACTGCTCTGCTGTGAGCTGGATGTTCAGTCAGGGACATCTGATGTTTCACTGAGAAACTTCTTCAAATGTCACATATACTCTACAGGTGATATAACATCAACACAGCAGATAGGGGATACTGTTGATAGCTTCTGGGTGTTTTGGAAGACAAAAAGAAAAATTAAACAGGAATAGAATTAAAAGAATTAATTAATAGGATTAATAGAATTAAAATTAAAATTATATCCAGATAGGTGAGTATTTAGAGGTACCATAGAGCTCATGCTGATTTTTACTTTCCAAAATAATTCATACTGAACTGATAGAGGGGTTTTAACACTATACACATTACTACAGGTGACTTCTGTGGCCTTATAAAAATGCATAATTTCCAGGAAATTAATTTAGTCTTTGTAAGAATTTGTGGTTATTTTACAAATACATATTTTACAATAAGAATATTTGGCATGGTTTGGTACTTTCTCAATTCAGGGCACTGTATCACTTGAATCTTTAATTCCATTATATTTCTGTGATGAAAGTGTCAATATTCTCATTTGTCAAATGGAGAAATTGAGACACAGAATCAAATTTGGTTATGCAGGATCACAAAGGCTCCAGTTATGATGCAGTTAAACAAATGGGCTGCTCCCAGGAACAGTACACCTCCCATCAATTTTTCCAGCTAAAACACATACAAGAGATAACAACTGCCAACACAAGAAAACCCACACATCTCAAACACACAAAAAATACATACAACCAACAAAAACCTAACACCTGAGCATGCAAGAGTGCACTACAGACTGGAGTTAGCAGGAAGGCAAATTGAAATAGTCAGTGGTAAAGGATAAACTATACTTAAACTTTGATACCAAAGAACTGCAGGAAGAAAAGGCTTTGCTTAGTAAGCACTGTCCAGTTGTAGATGCTAATTGTTTCAGACAGAGATTAAGGAAAAAAAGGTCCATTCAAGGAAAAAAGAAGGAATTTGAGCTTTCCAGTCACTGCTCTCTCCTTTTTGCTTTGAATATTGTTGTCCTCATGTCAGACTTCCAGGTTTAACACCATCTGATTTTGTCCCTTGGATTCTGTTTAGATTCCAGGTCCAAACCTTTATTATGTGCAATACAAAGTATAAAATGTGCAAAAAAACACTCATAAAAAGTAAGTTTTCCAGCCAGTGTATTAATCAGAGGAAGAATCATAACTATCCAACAAATCTCCTAATGTCTGTGAGCAGAAGAGGATAATCCTGGCCCATTGAAGTTGAGTGAAAAAACTCCACTGAGCCAATTTGCCTTGGGAGACGTTCATTTCTGTGTGGTTGTGTTTTAAGACCATCCATTACTTCAAAACATGTTGAAAATCAATAATTTTGTAACTATATAGAACTTATTGGGTTGGTGTTATTAAGAGCTGGAACTTCAAGGCACTCAATTTTAAAACAGAAAAATGGTGCTAATTTTAAACAGTGAGGATAATGAATCAAACTCCTACATGGAGTAATGGTTCCTCCAGCTCTGAAAACCTCCCTGGTGAAATCTGAAAGTAGCTCTGGAAGGTTTACAGGTCAAATAAATATTCAACTCAGTGCTACAATAGTAGGCTAAATTAATCAATACATCTATACTAAAATATACATCCTAAAATTAGGTTGTCCAGTGATCTCACCCTGCACTGAGGAATCACAGGGACAGGTTCCAACCCTGAGAAACCAGGCAAGTCAAAATGTTCCAGTTTTACACAGCTACAGAAATATTTCTAAATTGAAAAATTGTCTGAATTCAGAAATGTTTTCTGGGGGAGATCATTTCCAAAGTGGCCATGCTACACAGCTGGAAGCTGTGGGACTTTGAAACATTCCCACATAGATATACTTTTTTTTTCAGTCTGAGCAATAAGTTGTCATAGACCTCATAGAGCAAAAATTTTAACCCAGATTTTCCAGAGGATAATGTTTCTAACAGCCTTTACTGAGGTGTTTCAAGTATGTGAACCTTCTCACAAGTAATAAGTTTATTAGTCACAAGTACAAATTGATGTGTTACTGGTTTTGGAGAAGACATGGCAGCATCAAAACTCAAGTAGGGAACAGAGGGCCAAGCAAGTGAGGCTGCTTTGCTTTTAAGGCAAGCTGGGGGATCTTGGGGCTGTTTCTGCCCACCTAGAAGCTCCCAAGAGAACTCTTCTATTTACACAAGGTCTTTCAGTGGCAGACACACGGTTGCCCACGTGTGTCATAATTATGGCTGTTAAAATAGTATCACTGGAAAATGTCCTAGTGATTTTTTTCTCCTGTTTGTTTAGCTTTAGGGGACACAAACCTTCTCTAAAATAAGAAACCTGTAAAACTCTGCTTTGATGGGTCAGTGGTCCTTCATTGCTTTAGCAAAACCCCAGATGGAGCCTGGTGAGATGCAGAGAGGGGCTGGAGCAGCTCCCACAGGGTCCTTGCCACTGGCACCACAGTGAAGCCACTGCTGCTGGGGAGAAAAAAAAAGCCAAACTCATCTTTCCCTTCTTCTCCCATCATTGGAAAATGGAGAACAATTATTTCTGTCAAGCTCACAGCATCTGGTGAGACTGCACATTGCTCAACATTTTCTTCCTTTTGGAAGGTGGGAAAAGTGAGATCCTACCTGACACTGAGGTAGGGTCACTGCACCTACCGTGGAGGAGGTGGCAAAAACTCACTAATGCATCTCTGAAACTCTCCATAGGAATAAAAGGAGCTGGAGCTTGCAAGAGTTGCCATTTCCCTTCTGTCCATTAGGACAGGTAACTTCAAGCAACTATTTTCTTCCTCCATGTTTCCAGTCAGGTCAGACTCATTAGTGTCACCAAGGCACCAGCACTAGGGTGGGTGTTGCATTTGCTGCCAGTTATTTATTTAGGTTCCCATTGATCTCTAAATACATCTGGGAGTACTTGTGCCATCTGCTACACATTTGTCAGCCACTGAATGGAGGGTGGACATCTGGGGATGCCACTGGGTTTTGTTGGTTTTCCCCCACTGGAGCTACTGTTTCCTTTTTGAGCATGATGTGAGCAAGGACCCTGGCTGACTGTACAGAAAAGGCAGATATGTGAGTGTGACATCACCTCCAAATCCACCAAATCCATGTTCTCCCAAGCTTCCTTGAATGATAATATAACAAACTGAAGTACCTCCTATGTGTCCAGGACATCACAAAACTCTGGATTTGGGGGGTGGAAGGTTAGGGTTAAAAAAAAATCATGTAATGTGTTCCTCTAAACTCTGCTTTCCCACAGGTGGGGAACACCAAAAGGGCTTGCTTGGGTTCCAGAAGCAGACCCAGAATATGAATAAATGCTCTTCCAAAAATCCTCTTTTTGTCACAAGCGATTTGGTCTTATCTCCCCTTTTACCTGTGTATCTCCTACCTGCAGCCTCACAAATAGACAGCATCTCACAAGTATAGTCTTGAGTATTATCCAGTATCTATGTTTAAACCCTGACTTTTGTGACAACAACAAAAATAATAATGGATTGATTTTAATATAAAAACATTAGCTTATTTGGAGTATATTTTGATTTTGTTTTCAAAATAAGCCTCTTGCAGTCTGAAAACTAAAATTCAGAGATAATTATCTGATTCCTCCTACCAGCATGCCAAGAAAAAAAGCCCACATCATTACAATGAGAGGTAAAATAATCCCTGCCAGCTCCCAGGATTTTCTGCTTTGAAGAAGTTTTTTCCATCCTGCTGAACTGAAGTGAGAAGAGCCACCACAAGGATTTCCCTGTGCTGGGAAAGGTGAGCACAGAAGGAAGCAAAGCTGCTCGAGGCTGCTCTGATGTGCAGCCTCCCTGGTTCTTAGGGCACATGGCTTCACCCACCAAGAACATGGCTTGTTGGGGCTAAAACAAACTGATTGCAGCTTCTAAACATAGCTATGGCTGAGCCTGACCATAAACATTCAAGTCTGTGGGAGATGCAAAGTTACCTGGGTGACAGTAGGTGTGTAGAGCACACATGCACACACATTTCTCACACTTGCCAAGAGGTTTGCCAGATGCCTCCCTGATTAGAGACTCTGCCATCGAGTTTTTAAAAATCCTTTACACCCCACAAGTCATAGCTTGTGTCCTATAAACTTTGCTGGCCACAAGAGGTTCACAGATTAATATAGGCACTGCTCCTGAGCCAGTTGTTACCCCAGTTGCTCTCTCTATAAATACATTGGAATAGCTGGGAAGGTGCCAGGGAGTCACTGTGAGAGCTCTTCAGGAGAGAGGGAGGAAAGACCTGTTTGCCACCTTCCACGGGCTGCTAGCCACAGCTCCTGCTGCTGCCAGGAAAATAAACTTGTTCCAGATTGATTGAAAATTACTCCAATATTGTAAATGCTATTGTATACAGTTTCTTTCAGAGTTGCCTCTTTCATTTAACCTAGAACAAATTATCAATATTAGAAAACTTAGAGTTGCAACTAGTTCCTAAGAAATCAGAGAATAGCTTTTGGTTTTGATGCTTTTATAAAAGGACTTCAGATATTTATATTCAAATTTTACTTTTCTATTTTGGATGTGGAAGTTTTCTCATCATTTTTCCAAGTTCAACCTTGCTGCCTGCAGGATGCTTGTAGAGATGAGATACACTTCACCCTGATGCAGTAAATGAAATGAAAATAAATACTGCTTATCACTTGCTCTCGCCCTATTTTCCCTCTCATTCTGTTACTCCTCAGTGTAATTCAGCATTACAGCCTTTTCTGCCTCTGTGGGAGTCAGGAACCAAATTTCCATTCTGGTATGGCCACCAATTTCAAATTCATCCTCTATGTGCACAACAGTTAGGAGAAGAGCATTTGTATAATCTTCCATCACTGTTTGTATATAATATACTAGTAGCAAAGTAAATTAATCACTATCTCTCCTCTCTATGGATTATGCTCAGTAGCACATAGGGTGGGGAAATCCTATGTTAGCTAATTCAATGTTTTCATAGGGCTCAGGATTAGGGAAAGAGGTCATAGTACAAACCCAAAAACACTCAATACTACACACAGTTTAAAGGATATGCCTGATTGGACATCCTGATATTTTAATTTGGATCTTGAAGTTTTTTATTTTCTATTTGAGTTGCAAAATAAGAATACAATAATGGGGTTTGGTGGTAACAGTTTCACAAATGACAGAGAATGGAATTTTCTTTATTGCTTGAGGCAGAATGAGCAGTCCATTCTTTTGCTTGACCTCTGTAAATCTGGAGAATATGCAAACATATTGAAACTTTGTTGTGCTGTACAGTGGGGGAATGAAGTGCATCGATTGCTGGCGATTATTAGCTGGAGTGGGATAAGCCTTCTCCTTATTATGCAGATTAGTGAAGCTCTCAGTTCCAACATATTGTACAGATGCAGGAGAGCAGCTGCTCTTACAGATGGCAAGTACACAGCTCCATTAGTATGTATCTATTGTCTGCTCTCAGCTTGCTCAGAGGATGGAGAGGATGGGTAAAGAGGAATTGTCACACAGTGAAATGTAAAGGAGAACGCACACTCTTAAAAATCCATACCCAAGAGACTATTTACACAGCAGGGCAGACAGCAATCAAATTAAAAATCTACCCCAAATAAGGATTTTCATATGTCACAATTAAGCTTCTCTAGTTTTAAAATATACCAACTACTAAAACTAAAGAATGGAATTCAAATTTGACAACTAGCTTGTATTAATAAAAAGAAATCCTGGAAATTCATTGAAAATTTGGTCATGTATTTGGCCCATCCAAAGCTTTTATTAAAAAAACTCCCCCATCAAAAAACACCTCGCTACTCCAAAGACACATCCTTACTTATTTATTTTGCATAACAGATAAGACAGAAAAGCAGAACTGGGCTTCATTTATTAAACTTTTCACCATGAGAATATAGCATTTCATGCAATTTTTTTGCATTAATGAGAGCTGAAACAGCTAAATTTGAGTTCATATAGACAGCATTGATTGTGCATCTGTGTCAATTATTCTTTGCAAAAATGCTAAACAGAACATTAGTTAACCATGTGGTAATTTTTAATGTGGTGAACAATTCCTGGGGAAAGATATAGCTGCAGCCTGACTGCTGAAAATAGATCCCAGTGACGAACAATTATTTATAACACAGTCTGTGGTTGGATGAGCAAATTATGGATGTACCAGCAGGTTTTATGATATACTTAACATACAGTTTATTTTTATTTAGTGCAGAGATGACATACAGTGGAAAAGGCTTGTAAGGTACAAACAGAGATGGTGTTAAAGCCTGAGTTACAGTCTGAAAGTCTGGGCAGCCAAAGATGCCTAACCAAGTGCAAGGGAGAGAAGATATAAAAACAGATAAATGGGGTCCATGTGACACCTGGGAGGCGCTGTCCTCAGTGACAAGCCTCTCACCCAAGGCAGAGTGGAGCAGACCTGTTCTTGTGAGGGGCCCTGGGGACCAGCAGCAGGGCTGGGCTACAAGGTGCCCTGCTTGCCCTTCAACACAAGGCCTGGGGTCCTCTGGGCTCAAGGAGAAATGGCTTGGTTTACTTTGAGCATAGATCTTATAAATAAAATAATAAAGGGTAAAACCAAAGTGCCATTGGCTTTTTTTTCCCCTAAAGTGGTACAAGTGGTCGTTTCATTTCATTTGGTTTGGAAACCTGCAGTCTTCACCCAGCTGCTGGGTGAAGATGCTGCATTTGCTTACATCCTTCATCTGAACTTCATCCAGAAAAAGACTTTGCAAAAACATTGAACAAGGATTCATGCTTTAAAACGTTTTTGGCAAGAACGTAAAAATATAAGCATAATACATGAGAATTATAGGAGAAGTAGACTGCTTTGGGCTGGCCAAGAGGAGAACATTAATCTCCCAGAAAACCAGAAAGCAGCACTATTTAATTTGTTTAGACATTTGTGGGTTTTTATGTGAATGTAAGTGGCACCAGGCAATCCAGACAGATTCTAAGATTCTCCATTTTGCATCCATTCTTCTAAGCTTGATCCCACCTAACTGCACATTCATGCTTCCCTTGAAGTCTAACTTCTTAACTAGCTGTAATTTTAATTAAGAAAGGTTTTAGATGACAAGATGAAAATTCTCAAGTGATTGCATGACAGACCTTTCCTTCTCACAGCAATGATTTTAATTTCTATCTGATAAGAGAGAGTATCTATGCTAGGAAAGCAGGATGGCTTTCCTGCTCTATCTGCTCACAGAAAGTCCAAAGGAAAAGTTGAGGTATGTTGAAGGTATGTCCAAGCACTCAATCTTGCACTCTCTAAATCAAAATTAAAGCAGTTTTAAACCCCTGGGCAAGGCTGATCTGCAGAGCACAGATGCTCAGGTCCCTTCAGACAAGGAGCTGGGTGAGCATCACTGTGGCAGGCAGTGTATTAGGCAGTCCCTACGAGAAGCTCTGGTGTCCTGAGATCTATAGATTAGCAGTACATTCAAATTAATCTTGTATCTGGTCTCACAGATTAAATGGACACACTTGAAGGATTTTGTTTTGAATGAGTCTTACAGGATTTCGGCTTAGATGAGAACAGAATTTTTACTTTCCTCCCAAGTGCATCTGAGCTCACAGCACATGACTCGTCTGAGGACAACCAGGCAGTCTCATCAGACCCCCTGAAGTCCCCCTAAAGGCCATTGTTTCTGTGTTAATCCAGTCAGAAATAAATCCCCAGCTATCAAGAATTCTCTTTTTGTTCATACTGTTTTCCTTTTTTTTCCATCAGGAATCATAAAATGCATAAAGATGATATAATCATTATACAAAGGTAAAACATTGGGAAGAAAAAAGCTACAGTGAGCTACTGGGCTCTAAATGGCTCCTAGGTCATTTATTTATTATACTCTTCCCGTTTTGTTTTTTTGTTTGTTTGTTTTGGTTTTTTTTTAATCTCTGCTGCACAGTATTTTTCATGTTAGTAGCATATGAAATTCTGTACTTTCTTCACAGCATAACCATAAATTCTAGTGCAAAGTTCTGAGACCATTTCTTAATGTAAAGAGAACTTTCTCTGATACTTATCTATTTGATAATTTATCTGTAACAGAAGATACAGATCACCTGAAATACAGGAGAGCAATGCACTTGAAATTGTTCATTTGAGGGTTTTCTAATGTTATTTGACATGAAGACAATTTTGTTGAAATACATTATGCCTTAGAAGATATTTTAATTGAACTCAAGATAAGTCTGCTGATGACTTCAATATGAAACAATTGAGAAAGGCAGGGATCTGTTCTTGTTCTGAATTTAGGAATTTAGGGGACTGTAATTCAACCCCTCTCTAACCTTAACAACCAGAACCATGCCCCAATTTCATCTTCTGTAGCTGGGTTCAAGTTTTCATTTCAATATTCTTCAGCTAATACACCAGACTCTACACATGCATCCTACATGCACAAATCTCTAGTACTTATGGTCTGGACAGTAATTTTTAAGAATCAGGCAAGCACAGAGAGAGAGAGCTCTCATTTTCATTAGCACAACACAAAAAGAGCAGCAGAATGCCTGCAAAGCTCTCCATAGCAAACCTGCTGAACACAAGGCAAAGCAGTAGCAGAACTGGCTGTTACAGCTCCAGGAAATCAAAACCATTTTTCATGCATTCTGTTGTTCTAAGACTGTAGAACTTGTGTTTTGAACACAAATGACTACTACTACAAATCTGTGGGGGATTTTTTAAAATCATTATCTTGCCAGAAGCAATAATGACCTAGACCCATACTGCTGTCAAGGAGCTGGGGTAACAGGCAGCCAATGAACAGACTCTGCAAAACAGAGGAGACAGAGACATCTCTTACCAAATCTCAGCCCAGTGCTTTGAAATGACAGCTTGTGATAAATTGTTCTCTATTGCTTAAAAAATAAATGATAATAAAAAAAGTTAATAAAATGGAAGTCTTATAAAGTCATAGATCTTAAAAAGGAAATCCATAAATACTTTGACATGCATTTTAATAATAGTGTTTAAAACACACATTTTCTCACTTTATGTATGCAATAGTGAAAATCTCATTCAAGAGATCATGAAAAATAGAATATTCTTTTGGAAAGACAAAGGACTTTTCTGATGTTGCTCAAACAAAACCAGATAAATCCACTTTGCATTCCTATTTGTAAAACTAGGATGTGCACAACCAATTTTCCAAGGCTTACAGCTTTCCAGAAGAGCCCTTAATGTTTAAAAGCCACACATGAAGCAAAATTTGAGGACAAGAAGCTCAAGCTTCCTGAACTGACCATGTTAAGTGTTTGATGTGTCTCCTACAACAAACAAACAAATAAAAATTATCAAGGCTGCAGTTCACTACGAGGTGGGTTGGACCAGAGGTCCCTTCCAACCCTAATGATTCTGTGATTCTGCTTTTATAAAAACTAAACCAAAGGACTTTCAGACTGAGTTTGATATGGGAAGTAGTGCAATGCAGATGTTCATTATCTGGAAGTTGTGCAATAGAGATGTTCACTATTTCCAGTGTCACATGTGGCTTCTATGCTGTGCTGAGCTCATTGGAAGAGCTTTACAGACATTTGTGCTTCACAGTGCCAGAATATAAAGTCTTCAAGAGAAAGATTGCAGTTTAATGTATTTTTTCCATTGAACTACTTTATGCAATAAAAGCATATTTAAAATGTTGACTCTTCAACACACCATTCTTTCAGAGCTTATTGTAGCCTGTTCATTCAGTCAATTAAAGTTTTGGCTCAAAGATTTTCAAACACATCCATCTAGCACAGAAATTCACTGTCACAAGTTTCAATGGCCAGTGATTTAGGGTTCACAGGAAGATGGCAACCTGACCCACACAGTAAACTCATTTCTGGTACAGTTAACTACAGCTACTTTCCTCATACTTCAAATGATTTTATGAATTGCAGAGTTCTTCCCTGTTTCACACCAGAGTGAATTTCTCAAATTCCTTTTTGAAAGAAGACAATTTCCTGCACTTTTCTATAACCTTATCACCAGAGGATTCACAAGAGATGGTTTAGAAGACAACTGAAAATCATGTGAGAACAAAATTCTTATATTATTATATATGTTCTAGAATATATATATATTCTAGACTGCTCACTAACCAAAAAACAAGTTCCTGGAGTTATGTGTGATGAGATGATGTGTCCTTTCAGAGCATCTCAGAAAAGGTTTAATCAGAATTGCCCTGAAAGAACAAGACCTCATAACAGAGTTAATATTCCAGCACAGGGCTCTGGTGCTGCAGCTTTAGCAGACCTGAACATTGAAGGAGATTTCTCTGTGCACTCTAAAGCTCACCTCACATAATTTGAGGGATCTGGAAAGCAAAGGAATACACCTAACATCTGGGCCAGATTATTCTACTGAAAATAAAACCTCCCACAGCTCTTCTAACAATAGTCCTTATGTACCAAACTTGTTGTATCAGTGATTTTCAGTAAAATGTTTCCATGCTGCATAAACTATACATTTCCACAATTCTTTCCCTAAAGAGGTTACTGAAATAATTTATGCAAAATAAATGAAAATGCAAAAAGGTCAATCAGGGTACATACACTACAGAGGGAGGCTGCTGGTTTTTCTTTTCTTCCTCCAGACTAATGTTGAACTCTCTAGATATCAAGAGCACTTAAGAGAGAGATAACAGACAACAACTGAACTAAAGTAAATGCCCTTAAGATTTCAAAACTCTGGTATATTAAACAAATTACTTTCAAGACAAATCCTGCCTAAATAGAAGTTTAGAATGTTTTAAAATTCTTTTACTCTGTCAGATGTCTTAAAATTTTCCATGTAAATTTAAAAAAAATATTTTCAGCTGTAGATAATGAAACTTCTTCCCTTTATAAAAGATGGAACCTATCCTGAAATAGTCAAAACTTACTGAATTCAGATAAGTTTGTGTTTAAACAGTAGTATTTGTAATAACATGACAATCACAGCTGAAAAAAATCACAAATTAAATGAAGCATGTAAATATTCTGTAGCAGACTTTATACCTTTATTCACCTTTTCTTTATGACACTTATTATAGACACTTCTCTGTGATAAACAAACTCTTCTAAAACCTGAAAATGATCATTTTAAGTGTATCTCTAGGATTTCTTCTTGGTTCTATGATTTAATTTTCCACCAACTAGAATTCAAAAATTTAAGTACTAACATGGATGACTCCTTAAGCTGATAAGCATCACAACATACATTTGGATACAAAAGCTGGAAGTACAAAGCAATTCTCTCCTCATGTAAGTGAAGCTTGAGTAGATAGATAAGCAGTAAAAGATCTTCCCTAGGAGGTGAAAAGCAGCCACTACTGCCTGGAACACTTTGCTGATACCTTTTCTCATCATTCCCACTGTTCCCACTCCACAACGTAAAATCAAAAGTGAAGACAATTCTGAGTGAGGAGATCCTTGCATTTTTTGGAAGGCAAGAGTGGTCTCCACCAGGCACACTCAAGTTTGAGGGAGAGAGGAGCAGGTGAGGAGGGGAAGGAGGCACCAGACACCACCTGATACCAAACCTTTGCTTACAGAGCTGTAATTCTGCTATTTCTCTATGTGACATCTGCCCTCATCTAAGGCACAGCCACACAGAGTAATAGATAGCTTTGGTCTAAGCCTACAAGCAATGACCAGTCTTCTCCCAAATACTGCAATTTCCTCTCTCTGAGTAGGAGTGAGCACAAAACTCTTCTTTCCCTGCTCTGTCAGTCAGCACTGCATGTTCTCAGCAGCCTGATATCTGAATCCTGTAAGAAAAGATGTGCCAGAATCATGTTCTCTTTCCCAACTATTGTTTTTAAGACATCTCAAACAGCATAGCTCTCATCCTGTCAGCCACTGAAAGCCTGTCTCTTCCATTAATTTTAGAATATAAGTCCTTTTGAAATACTCAAAATTCTGCACCATCATTCCCTGCTTTAAACTGTTGTAACATATATTGGGGTAGGGGTTCCAAGAGCCAGCCTCTGTGCATCATCCTGATCTTGGTGCTGCCTCTGTTGCTGACCAGGCAAATCAGGCATTGGTGACACTTGTTGATTTTACATCTGGATAAGGAGATATAGATAGAAAACAAGAAAGGGATGAGAGACAGAGATATAGAGATCAAGACAGAGAGATAGAGAGAGATAGAGAGAGATAGAGATAGAGTTATGGCCCTTAACAGGAGGTTGTTTTTCTGCCTCCATCAGGACAAGCCTCTACAGAGACTGCAGCACTTTCCTGAGCCACAGATGTTTCTTTTGGGCTTGATAATGAGTGCTCAATTCTGTTTTCATTGATGTGCCTTCTTCAGCCAAATTCCCATCAGTGTCTCAGCCATATCAGTGGGCACTGCAGTTGCCCCAGAAATACCCAGAGTAAAGCTATATCAGAGCTTGATTGTCACTAACTCTTGACTGTAAAGGATTTCTGACCATTTTAGTGAAGAGAAAAAAAAATCCCTTAACTACTTACAAGATAATGCACTCTCAACTAAGTCTCCTCTAACTTCTACATCACAAGAGTTCATCTCTCTTAGAGTTTAAGCTTGCAAGAATAAAAGATCCCCTAAAATCTAGGGCCATTAACCTTCTATATAGTTTACTTAAAACATTTCTTGCAAATGAAGTGCTTCCTCTGCCCTTGGGTGTGCTTGCAGTGAAGGTGACACATCCAGCCTCCTCAAAACCACCATAGAAAAGTGGATTCTTTAGGGAGTCAAAGGAGCTCCTTTTCTTCTTTGTGCCATCCCTACATGTAAGAATTTTGACTTTCTTATCATATGGCACTGCATTGCATCATGTCTATTCAGCAGGCCAAAGATAGCAGACACCCAAATATTTCAGTATCCATTACTGTTGTGCATGCTTGTTTTCCTAAAAGAGACAAAGTGGGAGAAAAGTTATTTGTAGTGAGGGCAACACTTGGACTAACATGATTGCTCAGCATGTATTCCTCCAATTAGAGTATTGGTGACCTTTATACAGGAGTTGCAGATTTAGAGATCTAGAAAACCACACCTGAAATATTAACTTTTGCAATTTAGCTCTTGATACAAAGGACAGACACAAAACCCAGCTGTGAGGTCAGTAAGCCCCACGGTATCATTAGTGTCTTGAAATGACTGAAAAGAATGGATAATTTTGTCAGCATCATGCAAAAAGGAAGAATTCTGTTTGAATTACATAACAGATGTTTGCTAGGATCCACAATGCAGCCTGCATACACAGTTATGCTAATTTGGCACTGTTTCCCTTCAAGTTAGCTCTGAGTCATTAGAGCACGCAGCTAGTAGGTCCTTCTGTCTAACTAATAATTGCCTATTATTGATATTAATTAACATTTTTTGCACCTTCCCTCGGCTTTGACCTAGTATCTGTTGGTAGTCTAATCACAGTGGCCTATTAAAAGTCAAAATACAGAGGCCTAGAGCAGTCATGAGCCATTTATCAAAAAGCAAACAAGGCCAATTAAACAGGCAGGCAGACAGTTGTCTTGATTTGCCGCTGACTGTTTCTTGATCACCATTATAAATTGTTAATCGGGCAGAAAGAGCTAAGCAGTGCATCTGCAGGGGGTGGTTATTGCTCATTCCCTGCCTGGTGACAGGTGAGGAGGCTAGTGATGGTCTTATTGATGTGAAATGCCCATCAGTTGGTAGTTATTGTTAAAGTTCATGATGCTACAGCTGATCCTTTCCTGCTGAGAGTCAATCAAATTAATTAGTGATAGGAATTCTTCTGTATTATTCTAACGCAGAAATACAGAAGGAACATTCTTTAATTTTTGTTCTAGAGGCACTGGGGAAAAAAAATCTCCATGTATTATAGAGTGGGAGGATGAAAAAAAAAGGGGAAAATCAAATATTGCTTCTTCCATTATTTTATAATAAGGGCTGCAGCTAAAGGTTTTTATAGCCACAGATCAAGAGATCATAATAGAAGCATATTGACAGATTTTTTCAGCAATACTCCAAGGAACTGGCTGCAGCAGGAAAATATATCAAAACCTTATCATCAGAGCTGAGATCTTCTCTGAAAAATCAATAAAGAGTTATACATGGTTTGAGTTTAAACAGTTCTCTGTAGTCATTTAAACATAGTGCATCTGTGCAGCTTTTTACCTCTGGAGACTGGTGTAGCCTAGCAACTGCAAGGCTTAAACCGATTAACTACAAATGAAGAACTGTACGCCCATCAAAGCAATTGCTCATGGCTGCCTTTGTTGCAGGGGCTGAGCTAATTGAACATGATACAGTATGAAGATAATTAACACCCATGAGTTTGTTAATTGCCTGTTAGCATTACAACACAGGCTCTGCATTTCTTTTTAACTTGGTCTTCGGCAGCGTCTTCCTCCCCTAAAAGGGTGCAGGACTCATTTACTTAGCAATGATATCTTATAGTTTATTAACCCTTTTCAAAGGGAGAAAAAAAAACAACCTGCACATAGTAATGAAGCAAATGTATGCTCTTGTCAAACACAAACTCCCACTTAGTCCAAGCAATTTACAGGGAGAAGAAATTTGGTTTACATAGGCTGTACAAAATATGTTTATTTTCAGGGCTAATTTATTTTGAGCAATTTAGTCATTATAAATGCTTTAAAATATCTTTTGTGGGCTGCTTTTATGACTCAGCTGCTCTGCCTTCTAAACTGAACCATAAATGTGGGTTGGAATATTAATTGAAGGCAGCATCTGGTCAGCAGCTGACCTCCCATACTTGTCTTTGTTGACTAACCAGTTAAAACTAACAGCTTATTGCTTTATTTACCAGCTTCTCCTTCCACCATGGGGTGGAGGTTACAAGTTCTATTTCATTTATGTCAAAATGTAGAGCCAACTAATATAAAATAAAAGTTATTTCCACAATCTATTAATCTGAAATAGATTTATTCTGAACAAATTTCTTTTAAATTGGTTACTGTCCTTGCAGAGTATTTTCTTTATTATACTTTACTCTGAATTTGTGAAGAATGCATATGAAAGCTCATAAAGACAATGTAATGCATGCCATTAAATTATATAGGAAATTTCCTTAAAAGGAGGCAATGCTTACAGTGAAGCAACATACAAGAAAAATAGACAAAAATAGTTACATTTGGTTGGCATAGGCAAGTCTCCAGTGTGTGAGTTCTATGTTTCCAACAACCTTGAATGCAAATGCCTTCATTGTGTCACAGTTGTTTAGAGTAGATTTTCTTAAATGATCTTGGGTTTCTGAGCTGTTACTGTCATAGTCAATACTGGCAGAGAAGCTGCTCCCTTGAGGAACACTACTAGTGCCCAATTACAAGTTCCATCATCAATCATAAGTATTATTTATTCAGCAAAATGAATTGCTAATTAATAACTGATGAGCATTATGGCCTTGAAGCCTGCAGCACTATTAATTACCTTGGCAATTGGGATGCTGCCGGTGCAGACTACCCAGCGCTTTCCTCAGCAATTAGCACGGCGAGATTGCAAGGCACAAACCCGCCAGGATAACAGGGCTGTGATCATCTCTAAGGCTTTTAGAGAGCCTTGTAGTGCCTGCTAAGAACAAACAAGATTACAGCCCTACTGTGCCGGACTGTGTCCTTAAAATTGTTTGGTGACAAAGAGAGAGCTGCTCCACACAGCGCGCCGACCGAAGATCTGGCATCGTGTCCTGCCGGGAATTTTGCCGTGGGAGCAATGTGGAAGCAGCATGCTCAGGGCACTGCTGCTGCTGCCTTCTGCCTGGTACCCCGTGGCTGCCTGGCTGGTGCAGCATGCTGTGATCAGCACGCTGACCTGTGACTTTAGACCTGCAGCAACTGCTGCCTACACGGTCTCATAGTGCTTGCACATTAGCATCACTGCAAAACTGAATGTTTAATGAGGAAAGGAGAACACAGTCTACAAAAAGAGCAGCTTTTTTTTTTTTGTTGACTTCAATATTCAGAATGCTGACATTAATGTTGCTCTACAGGCTGATGATTTACTCCCAGTCTTCCTCTCAGACATCATCTGCTTCCTCTTCTGCTCCTGTGCCACCTTGAATTTTGAGTGTAAATTCCTTGGGGCAGAGCCTGGTGTTATATTTGTCTGTAAAGTATCCACAATATCTACAGAGCAGTATGAACAACTTGAATATTGCCCAATAAACTGCGAGGCAAAGATCAGCTCCTGCCACAATGCCAAGATTTAGGTTTTGATTGTCAATAAAATATAACCTATTGCAAGAGCTCAGCTAAGCTCCTAGATTATGTGATAGCTGCCCAGTGATAAAGACAAAAATTATTATTGTGGAACACAGAGGACTCTAATGTGGTGCAAACACTATAAAACCACAAAAATCCAGCTGCAATACAAAAGCAAAGCCCTTATATGAAAGCCATCATATTTGCATCTGTTTTTCTTTGAAGTGCTGAAAGGGTCTGGAGGGTGGAGGAAACTTGCCAGGTCTATCTTTGCTGTACAGATATGATGGCACACCAGTCAGTCACAATTGTCATTTTATCTCTTTACCCCAAAGCTAAATTTTGCCTTCATCAAACAATAAAACCAAGAGCAGTTTTTGCAAGGAGATATCCCCTCCCATCAAGAGGGGATGATTGCTGAGGCTATCCAGCATGGAGCTGGCAGTGCACACTCACAATGCCTAGGTAATTAGCAGTGTTGGAAACCTCCATGCACTGCATGATTTGCAAATAGCCAAGCAAAAACCCCCCTAACTCTGCCTTGTTCATCACTACTTTTATGGGAAAGTTCTCAGAGCTTGATCCTAGATAGTATGTTCCTGATTTCTGTATGTGAATTAAAAAATAATAAATACACTCTCCTGAAAAACTAGACAGCAAGGATTAGTCTGATAGTCAGGATGAAATATTCAGAAAGAGAAATCTTATCACCCAGAGACGCCTTACACAGAGACAATTTTATTTGGAGACATGGGATTCCTTTACATTTTCTTCCCTAACCAAATGGTTTCTACTGAATGTCAAACTACTTTTTGTCTCTGTATTGGCTAGCTGTAAAATAAAACAAAATGCTTTTCTCTTGAAATAAAAATATAGGAAAAGCAGAATTTGAAGAAAAAGTTTCCTGGTCATGCAAGTTTATTTTATATTAAATAAAACATGCTATACTCAGCTATAAATGCTATCAGTTTTCCTTTAATCCTACTAACTGTAAGGTCTCTTTGGGTCCCTATTTCTTACATTGAGAGGTAAAGGGAGGAGAATGCCCTGTGCTTCAGGAGGTGATCATGACCTCACAAACCACCACCATTCCCAACTCAACAATTTGAGAACCAACTGGTTTGGGAGGACTTCCCTAAAGGAAGATTTTGATTGTTGTATGTTCCTTTTCTCCTGCTCCATTGTCTAAAACCACCCAGGTAAGGAAGAGATGACTTTACTGATGGAGGATATGAACACACTCTGTGCCAGGTTTTGTTCCCTCTACCCAGAACAGGTTTTTTGGCAGGCCCTATGCTGTGTCACACCCTGACACAGCATTCCATAAAAACAAAAGTCAGGAAGCAAAGCAGCTTTCACAATACCTGACCACCTGCCTTTATTTGTTATAACTTGGGATCTGGAGAGAGCAAGGGGAGTTCACTGTGATCTCCTGGGCTGTCCCCTAAATGTGGTGCCACTGCTGGGAAGTTTCCTTATCTGAGTCCTGATCCCAGCCTGACACCACCACTGTGCCTACAGGTCCTGAAGAGCCCTGAACTGAATATATATATATATATATATACACACACATACATATAGATACATACATCTGTGTGTGTGTGTGTTTTGTGTGTGTATGCTGTGGTTTTTCTCTGTCTCTAGCTGTACTTCCTTTGAGTAAAGGAAATGAATCATTTAAGACATGGGCTACATTATTTGTAAAGTTTATTCCTGGAGATATCCATGTCTGGAAAAAAAGCCTGTGCTGAATTTTGCACTTAATTTTGAGACAATTCTGTAGACAGCTCCAAGGCTAGGAAGCATGTGAAGTTCACAGTCAGAATTGCAGAATAAAAGATCCCATTTTAGAAATAGCATCCATCTCAAATACTAAGGCTGATAGAGCTTATAATTGGTTTCTTTCAATTCCTGGTCGGTGCAGCATGTAAACTAATAATGAGATTTTGAGATTGATATCTGTTCCATATTTCAGAAAACATAACGTAGCAGATTTTCTATTCCCTGACTGAAGTTAGAATAAAAAAGACAAACAGCAAAATTGCTTCACACTAAAACCACTCATTTGTTCAATTTCTTCAAGCTGGTATTTGTCCTCCAGAGACATGTTCATCTCTAGAGAGTTCTTTTAAGAAGTTACCAAGGAAGTTAATGGAAGACCAAAGCTAATGGCACACTCCAGGGAAAAGAAACTGGAAAATTGTGTTCTAAAAAGCAGCATGAGCTGTTTAAGACGTGTTGCAGGAGCCTTCAGCTCCCTTGCACCACTAGCAAATACATTTCACTTTGAATTTTCATTCCCCTCCTAATCAGCTCTCTTCTTACCAAATTCTTCTTCATTTTAAGCTATCTGCAGCAGCATGTTCATCTGTTTTCTACAGCGTTCTACTTAGTACTGTTTATTTTTAAAACAGGTCTTTATTTTAATTTGTAGTATATTACAGACAGTAGGGCAGGTTGCAGTGCTAGTTTAATGTATGGGCTCAAAATTATAATTATTTATTATTAAATAAAAACATAGAGCCAAATAGATTTTACAAAAGTTAGTTTCCCATTTCCACGTCTGGTTTCTGTAACTCAGGATTTTGTATAAGATCATTCTGCTGAATTAGGCACACCACATTTTCCATGGTGAGTAGCAACAAACTTAGACCAGAACACACCTTTCTGAAAAGAAAATGTCCAGCCTACAGTTTGCTAAGCCCTGTACTGAACTGCTGGAGAAAAAAATCAGGAGAATGTAAAGAAAATAAAAGGACTGCTGGATAAACAAATAAACAAACAAACAAACAAAAGCTTATAATATAACTAAAACTCAGTGTAGAACAATAACATGTATGGATTGAGTGACAGAAGAATCCAGAACTCTAACAATTAACTGAACAAAACAGTTACCAAAACAGAAGCTCTTTTCTAGGAAGAGGCAGGATAGAGGAGGGTGGGGAAAATACTTCATAGAAGAATATACAATCCTGAAGGGAAGAGAAATGAGATTTTACAAGATTGTTTGAGCTTATGTCAAACACAAGAACAAGGGAGCATAAACTAAAGCTAAGGGAAGGGTCAGACCCTCAAGGAATTTAGTCAGAATTTCTTTAGATAGGGAGTAGTGAATATACAGAATAAAAGGCAAAGGGCAGCAATACAGGAAAAAAAAAAAACCTCAAAACTATTTCAAATTGTTATAGAACAGAGCCAGAACTCTGAAAACAGTAAGAAACATTATGGAACAAAGAGAGGTAAACAGCTGGATTCCTTCCTTTAAGGCTTATTTTCTATCTTCCTCCCTCAAAAGCCAAGTGAGTGCTGCAGAAGCCCTACATGACAAATATGCCATCTCATCCCCAGCAGGACTCATCTGGCCACCCAGACCCTGGTGACTTTGTGTTTTTACCAAATACTTGCTTATCTCACCTTTAAGAAAGCTGCAGTCCTTATATTGCCATCAGGCTGCCAGCTGTCTCCAAAGCCACCCAAAATCCTCAGATGTCTTCCCTTGCTCAACACTCATTTTTGACATGTCCCTAAGAAGTTTGTTCCCAGACAGGTCCTGACAATTTTGACAAACCTACAGCCTGTCCCTTCCTGTTGTTTGTGATGCACAAACAGGTTTTTCCTCTGTTTACACCCCGAGGTCACAGCAGAAGATGCAAATCATGTACAAAATGCAAAGAGTGGCCTCACAGAGCCAAAGAAATCACCAAAGCAGGGAGTGAAACTCAGGTTTCACTGCTCCCAGCAGGGGCTGGCCCACAGACTACCTGGGTTTATTATTTCCACTCTTCAACCCAAGAAATCAAGTTTTCCACAAAACTGAGGAGTTTCTTAGCAAAAAGTGCAAAGTTCCTGCACTCAGAGCCCTCCTTCTATTAGGAACTCTCATGAAGGACAAGATGAATGGATTGAAGTATATTAAGCCACTCACACAAGTTTAAGTTTTAGGGTAAGCAAGTCAGTGAGTTTTAGTGTGAGCTCTAATGCTTTTAGTAAGTGAAAGGTTTAGATGCCAAGGTAGAAGTGTGAGTTCTAGTGAAGGTTGAAAAACATGCTGATGTTTTCAGTGGAGGCTCCAGGACCATGGTTGTAGACAGTACTTAGACATAATAGAGCTATAGTAAGAATATTGCTTACATTTTTCAGATAGAACAAGATAGGTGGTATGCATAGTTTATACTTAACCTGGCATGGGTAAGAAACTGGAATTCTAATGGGTTAAGGAGTGGTGGTCTGAGTTTGTGTCTCAGCTTGTTGGGAAGATTCTATAGAAGAATATGTATTGGGGGAGAGTTGGTGCTTCTTGCCCTCACTGTTCTGTTTCCTTTTGGGACTGATGTGCTCTGTAATAAACAACCTTTTAGCAACTATTAGCTGCTTTGCTCATTTAAGATAACCCAGCAAAGTTGGTGCCAAGAGCACCGGAGGGTTGTAACCTCACAATCTTTCTTTCACCATTTTCAAAGTGGTCAAAGATGCTTTGATGCAATAGTTTTAACCAAATTACACCTGTAAATGATGCACATAAAAGCTAAAAGCACTGATAAAAGCACATGTGCTTCAGTTTCCTGCTCCTGCAGCTTCCTTGGCTGCATGCCTGACAACATTTTGCCCAGGCTAAACGAAATACAGGCAGCAGTTTGCACTGCTCCCCATGGACAGTCACTCAGCAGCCTAATATATTTCAGTAATGATTTTTTTCCTAAGATTCACCTTAAATTTTCTCTTGCTTAATTTCACCCCATCATTCTTAGTTATACCTTCTTGTACTGTCCCAACTATTCGCTCACTCTTTTTTTTTTTTAATTCAGGCTCCTTTCAAACTTATCTATGTTTCCCATCAATCATCCTCTAGCAAAGTCATAGATATGGCACTTAGCTTTTTTTTAATCCTTTCTCATCATTTGGTCCCTTCTGCTCTGATTGCTTCGTTGCTCCTCTCACTTTCTCAACAGTTTGTCAATATTTTTGAAAGGATGCTGCTCCCAGGGTTTCATGCAGTGCTGCAGGTGTGGCCTAAAGCTGACACCTACCAATCCTACTGCCACTCCAACACAGCATCCTTACACATAAAACCCCAAACTGTATTGATCACCAGTACTTCTGCCCTCTCATTCCCAGTTCACTACAGAATGAGAGCAGCAATAAATCCTGTGGGTTGTAGGACCCAGTTTTCAGGAGGTCCCTGCTTCAATTGCAGCACCAACTTGCAAAAAAGCCAGCACCAAGCTGTTTGCAAATCTGGTCTTTCTCTGCAAGCCTGCTGAGAGCATGGGCCCAAATGAAAGAAATAAATGCTTAAGAAAAACAAATGAATTGGTTTTGAGCTTTTTTAGGAAATTGTTTGGAGCATCATGCCAGCCAAATTCCGTCAGAGAGTCCTGAGGAATCCAGTGCAGCCCCAAAGACCCTCCAGCTGCAGCACACACAGCAGTGACATTTTCACAGAGGGAACCTTCTGCAGAAACAAGGGAAGGTTCACTTGAAACACTTCAGAGCTTGCTGTGGATTTTGTTTTTCACTTGGGAATCTAGAGCTGGGGTAGGAAAAGGGCAAACCTGTCATCTGTTAAACAAAAGGTCTAGGGGAAAACTAAGGCTCTGAACCACAGCAATGCCAAAAACCCCAACCCCAGAGCACTGCCAGACCACCACCAGCTCACCCACAGCCCCAGCACAGAGACACTGCCAATTCTGCTTCTCATCACAGGAACAAAGGGTGGAATCCCCACCTACACAACTTTAATAAAACTGCCCCATTATTTTTTCATTGAGACACAATAGATCATATTTTCAGTAAGTTCTGATAAATCTCTCTTAATACTGGTAACTTCTTTCAGGAATTCATTCTCTGGCACTCCTTTCTGCACATATAGCTTGAAAACTTACATTTACCATATAACCCCATAATATGCAGTGTGTCTCCTAGCAGTTCTCAGCTAAAGAGAAGTGAAAAGACAAACTTTGGTGCTTACCACAGTTCAGGCAGTGCAGCACTAACCCTCTGCTCACCAGGTTCTTGTGCAAGCCATAAAATAGTAACTTTGTGGAGAGATACTATGTTCTGTAGTGTTCAGAGAGGGGGAGTTGAAAAGAAAAAAAAAAAAAAAAAAGGCTATTTAAGCTCCTTGCCCTTAAATTAGCCCAGCTGAGTAGTTGCATCTGAAATGGGTCTAGCAGGTGATCCAGACTCCTTCCTGCAAAAGACAAAGACACAAGTGACCACCCACTCTGGGTTCCTTCATGCAGCTTTCAGAGCTGTGCATATAATCAGCTGTTTCTTCATATTGTGGTTCTTTTGCAAAGACCTATCCCTCAAAGACTGATCATCTTAACTAAAATATTTCCAGCTGTGTTTGCTATTCACTCCAATAATGCCCAGGTGATCAAAATCAGGTCTATGGCCTTCTTTCATACTGGATGAAAGAAGAGGCAGAGTGGATGAGCTCCAACATAGTGAAAGAAAACAAGAAAAAATTTCTGCTCACACCTTTACTAATTAAGTTTCTTTAAGTTTTATTCACATGGAAAACTTGACTAGGACAGAATGTGGTGTACAGAGACTGTACAGAGACTGAATTTCTGTGCCTAAACAGGTTACTGCTCATTAGCTGAGCAGCATTACTCCTACCTTCTCTTAACCTATTGTAATTACAAAACTGAGTGTGTGAGCTTAAACCATTCATTACAGTTCACCCAAGGGACAGAGCCATGCCATATAAATTCCTGAGACACAAGATACTCAAACCAAAAAGGGCTTAGTGGGTGTCCCTTCCTCCAGCCCTCCTCTCCTTTGCATTTTTTTTGTTCAAATCCCAAGGCAGATCCAAATTTCAGAGAATAGCTGTTCACCTGAAAAATGTTAGGGAAAAAAAGTAGGCAGCAGTGAAGTGTGGCCAGGTCTGGAATAGAGCTGGGAGAGTTTCACTGATCTCAGCTATCCAGGAGTAATGCTACACTACGTTGGTACTTCTCTGAGCCAAACCTAGATATGGCATAAATTGTAAAAGTACTAAAACTTACTTCATAAACCAAATTTCTACACAGGCAGTTGCCACACCAGCTCAATATAATGGTCTGTCTAATAATGTTTAGAGGGTCTCCTGCCAAAGCTTCAGGTTTTTAGAGTCAGTGCAAGAATTCCAAGGCAGGCAAACAGAATTAATGTACATAGGAGAGCTCATTACCTAGAGCCTCTGGGTTATTCTTTCTGTGAGACCCTGAAGCCTGAGGGCTTGGCTGCCCCTAAAGCCATGTACACAATGTCTAAGGTAACTCAGGAAAGACTGTAAATGCTGCAGCTGTTTTTCAGGATTCACTGGCTGCTTGGCTTGGACTGCAGCTGATTGCAATAAGTCTTGTAAGATGGGTTTAAATATCTTCCTTTTTTGGCTGAAATGTGCATTTTATCCATTTAATCAATTGTTTTATCCAGGTGTCATGAGAAGAGGCAAAGTGGTTCTGGATTTTCCTTCTCAATAGCACCTGTTACCCTCTGCACCTCAGTCATGTCTCTTCTTGTTTATCTTCATCAAAATTGAATAGTACAAATCTTTTAACTTTCTCCTCATTCAGAAGCCTTTTCACATCTCTTCAGATTTCCATCATCCCAGTATAAGCTCTGAAATTCCTGCTATTTCCTTTCTGAGTCAGAATAATGAGAACTTCAGGAAAAGTAAGTTTCTTTATAATAATATCATTCTAATAGTCTCACTGTTATTTTGCTCCCTGGATGGATACCATTCATTTGACTTTTAAGCACTGCAGGATGAGGAGCCCTTCTCTGTGCTGTCCAGGGTGATGCCCACATCTCTTTCACAAGTGGTTACCATGAATTGGGAACCCATAATACAATCCAGATTTGCCCTCATAATCTCTGCTGATGCTGAGCCTCTCTTTATTCATTCTGTCAGACCAAAGAAGGTGATTGCATTTACTACTCTCCTAAGGCCAAACCCCAAGGATTTTAGTCCTTATATTAAATCAAGCTTGTCCTGAAGGCAGTGGGAGTTTGCCAGAGCACAGCTGAGTCAAACTCAGCCCTTCAAACTCAGAGCAGCTCAGACCTTGTTCCTAATGAGCACTGGGGCCAGAAGGTCAGAGGAGTGGGAGAAGCTGTAATTGAAGAACATTTATTGTCAAATCATCAACACGGTGTTTCCATACCTTGCAAATCCTCTGCCCACAAGCCCTTCACTTCTCTTCTGCTGGCTTCAAAAAGTGAGACTGCAGAAGGTTTCAGAGACAACTAAAGCTCCCATTCCACCCCACCAGCCCCCTTGGCTAAGCTGGTGATCAGCACAGCTCCAGCCCCACACACTGACTGGCCACCCAGCCCTGGGTGGGTTCACTCCTCGGCCCTGCACCCTCCACAAGTACTGTCCTCTGTTTCTCATTGCCTGAAACCAGTGACAGATTTGCCACTCGTTGCAAGCAGCCCATGGTTTTTGGCATTGGAGAATAAGGGCTGCCCTTAGCAAGCATTTCTGACAACCCTTCCCTGCCCTGTTCAGGCTGGTAAGCAGCACACATCTGGCCAGATGTGCTGAGAGGCTGATGGATCTAGAGCAGAGGGCAGGTTGTGCTGGCAGGATTTGGCCCAGAAACAGCCCCAGCAGCTGCCCTTGGCTCACAGCAGTGCTGAGGACACAGGGCAGTGCTGGTGGGTGTAGGAAAGCCTGCTGGGGCTCTGGGCAGGGCACAGAGCTGCCTTCCCAGCTGATGGCAAACCCCAGGTGCAGCACAGGCAGAGTCTTGGCATTCATGCATTCAGCCTGCCTGAGACTGGGTGTGCTGACCACCTTGACTTTGTGAGGAAGCACATTTTGGATCACTCATTTAAATATTTGTTCAGTTCTCTTAATTTTATACACCTTTAGGTGCCTGTGGACTCGGGTATCAGCTTCTTCTGCAACCTAAGAGACACAACAGGATTTTACTGACTGTTACAGAGATGCATTTGCATGTGTTTGTATAGCAGATACTAGGATGCATTGTTAAGCACTGAGACACTTTGTCACTACATGCTATTAAAATAAAATTTAATAATCTGTATCCATCAACTGTAGCCACCATGGACCAACAGGGACCACTGCTCAGTCATCATGCATTTCTAGCATAATGAATATACTTGTACAAAATACACAATGGGCATTTCAATTTCTAATACCACTGTCCCTATACCATTTGCATTTGTTATTTGTATTCATGAACATTTCCAGAACCAGGAAAGAAAATAAAATATTTTTCTTTAAGAATCTGAGTGAGTTGCTGGACAACCGAGGGCAGGATATCATCTTGATCCAGTCTTTGACATTACAGATGTGCAAAATATATAATAATAATAATAATAATAATAATAATAATAATAATAATAATAATAATAATAATAATAATAATACCACCTACAAAAAACATAAAGGGAAGAAAATAGTGTGGGTATCCTGCCACTCTTCAGCAAAGCCAATTGGACTAAAACATTATAATCTCAGTTTAAAAAAATAATCCCATACTAAACCTGAGTCCTGAAAAATATAAACTGGAGAAGAGTATTGGTTTTCTCTCTTTGATCTTCTCAGGTTAATTATTTTGTTTTTTGGATGGCCATGTTTTCACTTAGCTTTTCTTTGGATGTGCTTGTTCTTTTACAGAGCCTTGAGAAGAAAACAAAACCTCTTCTGAAAGAGGATGCCTTTGTCATGGTGATTCAATGATGTCACAGGTCCAGAAATAGGAGGCCTAATAGTTAATTTATGCTCATAGATTGTGCATAGAAGTTGTAGAGAACTACATTATACCAAACATGCTGAAGAAAAGTTGCATCTATTAATTTAGATATTTTATGACTTTGTGTAATAGAATAGAACATGAGAGAAATTAAAATATTAACCCAGAGCAACCCTGCATGGATTTTGGGCTAAGTATGTAAGAAAATCTCAAATGAATGACAAGCATGGATTATTTAAAGGTCTGTCAGATGACACAGGTATGGTAATTTTTCTAAGCAAAACGTGGCATTAACCTCAGTTCCCAACAAGATTTCCTCACTAACTTTTCATTAGCTTGAGGTAAAAAATCCATGTTCTGGGGAGCCCTCATGATGAATAAACAACACACACAAAAAGCTGCTTGTCAGCTACACTGGAGAAGAGTACCCAAAAGGAATTCTGTACCAGAGAAAGCAATAGATACAGAGCAATGGATTAGATCCTACACACACATGACAAGACCTCAGTTACAATGGGACAGAGAAGACAAAGAATTCTCTAGATCTTGGGCACAGTCTCTGCCTCTTTCACCCTCCAACCCTAGCTGATAGAGCCAGTGTTATAAGTACATCTTGTGAGATAACATACACTTGAATTAAACCAAGGTTTGGCCTTAAGAAATCCATTCCAGGCATAGATCCATTCTTCCCCAAAGTATTTTGCCTCGAGGTTTTACAAGTAGCCTATGTGACATGTAAGTACCTGTATTTCTCTACCTTTACTCCCAAAGTTTGGCTGTGGCATTCTGAACACAGCAGAAGACAGCAAAGAGTTAAATTCATCTGTGCTGTGCGAGATTTGGGTTAAAAATTGTTGAACTGCTAGGAGTTATTTTTTACCAGATCTTTTTGTATTGTGCAAGAAAAGGGGGTTTGGGAAACAAGTAAAATAGGTCTGCTGGAGGCTAGCAGAGAAAGGATACAAAAATGAGGTTGAAAGAAATAGGCCCATAAATCTGACATGCAGTGCCCTGGTCTTGCAATGTGATCTGCAGCTGCAACTAGAGCAATTGATTTCAGCAGGACCCACACAAACCCAGCACCTGCCACACACAGCCCTGGCAGGGCTGGGCTTGCTCTGCTGCACAACACAGCCTGGTTTGGAACAACTTCATCACCCTCTGTGCAGGAGGGAGTGAGATCTCCAAAGCACTTTTTGCAAGGACAGATTCCCATGGACCCTGTAGATCCCCCATATTTTCACAGTGCTTTTGCTGTTGGCTCACTAC